>NC_080072.1:53078355-53378355 GCF_949987535.1 Balaenoptera acutorostrata | reverse complement strand
TGGGGTGTCAAAAACTAAATACGTAAAGGGAGGGTACTACATAAGGTTGTGAATACTGGGAGATGTGTGTCATTGGAGGCAATCTTCAGACACTAGAGACCCCACCTTGAAAAGCATATTATGGTCTATTTGAGGTTGTAGCAGTGCAAGGTAGCAATGTAGAAAGGTAGGGAAATTTAGAATGTTGGTGTTTTCTGGCTTCTTCGTGCTACTTTTAGCAAAGTGCTACTAGAGGGAAAGACATAGAGAAGCTCAAACTAGAGCTAGCTACTCTGTACAACTTTGCTAAGGGAGAATTCTTTGCTATAACCTGTAATCTGGGTTGACTGAGAATCCTGTAATTTTGAGTTTTGCAGAGTTTAAAAAGTCAGTTGCTTCCTCACTGAAGCACTTATGAGTGGTAACTGCAAAGTGGCAGCCTTAGGAGGAGTTGAGACTAGTGCCCTCTTTAGAAAAGCTGTGAGCCTATTGGCAAAGAGAGATGGTGCTTTCCCACTCAAGCCTGTTGTTTCAGGTGGCTTGAAGAGAGCCACCATCTAGTTGGAGGAATGGCAAGAAAGTAGAAGATCAGAATCTTCAGGCTTGAAAACCATGTCTAGATAAGATCTTTGGCTGTAGTTACTCACATTGGAATTGACCAGAACCAAACAGACCAAAGGTCTACTAAATTTTTTAAGGAATTATGCTATCAATGAAACCCAAACCCAGCCTGCAAAAGCCTGTGACTGCTCAACCTTCAAAACACTTCTTGGGTCCTTGAACCTGCACCAGCAGGAAGTGAACTTAGATGACTGTGAATTTCCCAAGAAGTGCGTCCTCTCTCACATACTTCATGGATGTGGCTATCCAGCTTTGGGCTTGTGTGCTGCTTCTCAGTAACGTGGCCAATCTAGGAATTAAGTGAGGACTGTTGACTTCCTCATGAGTTTAGCCAATTTTTACTGAATGCTTGTATGTGTCTTATATGGGATTAGTGCTGGGGAAGCAGTTGTGAAAGGAGGGAGGGGCAGCTGAGAGTCCAGAAGTTCTGGGAGGACCCCCATTCACGCAGGCTCATCATCCACAGCTGTGTCTCCTCAATGAGGCCCTTTGGAAGGGCTCCAGAATTTCCCACATCTGTCTCTATAGTTGATCTCGGTGCTCTGTATCCTGGCTGCACCAGCTAGCTTCCTTTCATTTTCTAGATGTCAGTCTTGTTGGAGCTCTCCAGGTCATGTCTGTATCTAGGCCTCCCTCTGACATTTCCAGTACACTGGTTAGAAAGGTTACACTGGTTAGATAGGTTGCACAGGTTAGGATTCATGCCCCTGGTGACCTCAGACAGAATATTCCCAAGAATGGACGGTGCAAGGAAGTGGCTTATAACCTATTGTACAATGGGCCACACCCCTCCTGCCTAAGCAACCCATCCCAAGTGGGAAGAAAACCTGGAGATAACAGCAAGTATTTTTGAGACTATATTTCAGTTTTATGCTTTAGCAGTAGGAGTATGAATAATTCAGACATGAACTCTAACATATACTTATCCTCTAGTCATAAAAATGTCATAAATCCCAACCCTTTGCAGGTAAGTGTGCTTGATCAGGAGGAACCTTCAGAAATGGCCTGTATTAGGCAGGGTTTCTAGCTTTCTAGAAAGCTGGGTCTAGCTTAAGCAAAAAGTATGTTCTCTGTCTCTGCCCCTGGCCTCTGTGTGTCTGCTTCATTCTTCCCTATCTGCCAGCTCCTGGAGGAAAACATCCCAGGGAAGGATTCTCATTGTCCCAGCTTGTCATGTGTCAATCTAGGGCAGGTTCTGTTTCTGAAAGAAAGAGCAGGAGGGGAGGAAGGGCTGCTAGGAAGACAAACAATATACTTGGTTGTCTACATTCATAATTGAAGGGAATGCTAAATTACATTAAGGGTTAATGAATATAAATATATATATTTTCCCATCCAAGTTCACAGACCTCATGAATTAAATGGGTCCATGGACCTCAGATTAAAATACCCTCTTCTAGGGAATTCCCTGGGGTCCAGTGGTTAGGACTCCGTGCTTCCACAGCAGGGGGCACGGGTTCGATCCCTAGTCGGGGAAATAAGATCCTGCATGCTGCGCAGTGTGGCCAAAAATAAATAAATAAATAAAATACCTTCTTCTAGAGTTAGTGCTCATAAGTACTATGCCAGCTTCCCCTCATTTGTTAAAGTGACCCTGGTCTCCTGGGTTCTGGCATCCCAACTGCCCATGGACCAACATACTCAGGTGTGTCTCTCTAAACACAGCTCAGAGGCCACCACCCCAGGAATCCCTCTCTGATCCCCCAGACTGAGCCATGAGCTTCCTCCAGTCTCCCATAGTCAAGGGCTTTCCTCAATTATATCACAGAGTTTAATATCACATCCATGTCCTCTTTAATCCTCTTTGATCCATACATGTTTATTGAGCTCCTATTATGGACCAGACATTGTTCTGTATCCAGGGGATCCATTAATGAAAAAATAGTTACACTGGTTAGATAGGTTGCACAGGTTAGGATTCATGCCCCTGGTGACCTCAGACAGAGTATTCCCAAGAATGGATGGTACAAGGAAGCGGCTTATAACCTATTGTACAATGGGCCACACCCCTCCTGCCTAAGCAACCCATCCCAAGTGGGAAGAAAACCTGGGGATAACAGCAAGTATTTTTGAGACTATATTTCAGTTTTATGCTTTAGCAGTAGGAGTATGAATAATTTAGATAATTTAGATAAATAAATAAGCAAGACAATAGGATAAATTCCAAAGGAAATAAACAGTGTGTTGTAACAGAAATAATAGTGTAGGTGGAAGGGGGAGTGCTGGTTAGGGAAGTCCTTCTAGAGGAGGTAATGTTGAAGCCATGACACAAAGGAGGAAAAGGAGCCAAACCCCAAGAGGAAGAGCAGCACAGGCTGAAGAAACAGCTGGTGCAAAGGCCCTGGGGCAGGGAATAACCTGGTGTATTTGAGAACAGAGAGGCTGGGCGTTAGTGAACAAAGAGGGAGAGATTGGTGTGAGAATACTCAGAGAGGAAAACAGGAACAAACATATACTGAGTGTGATGGAAACCCTTGGAGAGTTTTTTTTTTATTTATTTTATTTATTTTTTATTTTTTGAGTTTTTTTTTAAATTTATTTATTTAACTTATTTATTTGGGGCTGCATTGGGTCTTCACTGCTATGCGCGGGCTTTCTCTAGTTGTAGTGAGTGGGGGCTACTCTTCATTGCGGTGCACGGACTTCTCATTGCAGTGGCTTCTCTTGTTGCGGAGCACAGGCTCTAGGCGCGCGGGCTTCAGTAGTTGTGGCGCGCGGGCTCTAGAGCACAGGCTCAGTAGCTGTGGTGCACGGGCTTAGTTGCTCCTCAGCATGTGGGATCCTCCCAGACCAGGGCTTGAACCCGTGTCCCCTGCATTGGCAGGCGGATTCTCAACCACTGCGCCACCAGGGAAGCCGCCTTGGAGAGTTTGTGACAAGTAAATAACATGATGTGATTTATGTTTTTTTTTTTTAATAACCCATTAACTTTAAATTATTTATTTATTTATTTATTTTTGGCTGTGTTGGGTCTTCGTTTCTGTGCGAGGGCTTTCTCTAGTTGCGGCAAGCGGGGGCCACTCTTCATTGCGGTGCGTGGGCCTCTCACTATCATGGCCTCTCTTGTTGTGGAGCACAGGCTCCAGACGCACAGGCTCCGTAGTTGTGGCTCACGGGCCTAGTTGCTCTGCGGCATGGGGGATCTTCCCAGACCAGGGCTCGAACTCGTGTCCCCTGCATTGGCAGGCAGATTCTCAACCACTGCGCCACCCGGGAAGCCCGATTTATGTTTTTAAAAGCTCACTCTACCTGCTAGGTGAAGAGTCTTCAAGTGGGACAAAAATGGAGCAGGAAGACTAGTTAGGAGACCATGCCAGGCAGGAGGTGGAAGTGACTTGGAAGGGGGAGGTGGCAATAGAGATGGCAAGAAGTGGGTGGATTTTGTATGCATTTTGGAGATTTTACTAACTTGCTGATGGACTGAGTGTAGATGTTGAGGGAAAGAGAATTTAAGAAAGGCTCTCAGGTTTCTAGCTTGAAGTGGGAGGCATTTGCATATATATATATATATATATGAATATATACACACATATATATATGATTTGTTTAAATATGTACAAAATATTTCTAGAAGGCCATACAAGAAATTCCATGGGAAGTGTGATAGATTACAAAATATGGCCACAAATTCCTCCCAGTCCCTGTATGCATAGCCTTTTGCTATGTGGTTTTGCTGCTCCTACCATCAAGAGATGGAGTCTAGGGAATTCCCTGGGGGTCCAGTGGTTAGGACTCTGCACTTTCACTTCCACGGGTGGGGGTTCAATTCCTGGTCAGGGAACTAAGATCCTGCGAGCTGCGTGGTGTGGTGAAAAAGAAAAAGAAGAGATGGAGTCTGTTTCTCCCCACTCTCACAGCTGTTTGGCCAGGTAACTTGCTTTGACTGATAGAATGCAACTGAAGTGATGTCAGAGTTCTGGGCTTGGGCCTTAAGAGTCCTTGTAGCTTCTATCCTTTTCCCCTTCTTGCCCTGAAACCGCCATGTGAAGAAGCCTCCCTGGGGATGAGAGACCACAAGGAGAAAAAGGCCCAGAAGCCTGAACAGCCACACATGTGAGTGAGGCCATCTTATACCTGTAGCCACAGTCCATCTGTCAAGGGACTGGGCGGCATGATTCACCCCAGGTGGGACCAGCAGAAGCACCACCCAGCTTGGTCCCGCCCAAATTACTGACCCACATGATTGTGAGCAAATAAGTGGTTCTTGCTTCAAGCCCTTAAGTCCTGGGGTGATTTATTGCACAGTTATAGATAACTGTTACAGATCGGAACTGAGTGGCTGAAGAACAGGAATGGGAGAGAGATTTTTCATTCACCCTTTTGTATCGTTAGAATTTTGAACCTTGTGAATATATTACCTATTTATTCTCAAAAACTTGTATGCCATATTCAATGCATAAATCACTTATTTTGAACAAAAAGAGTACAGTTTTTAATTGACCCATCATTACCATTGATGTTTTATTAACTTTTCTTGAAGCATAACATACCTACAGAAAAGTACACAAATCATAATGGTGAGCTTGATGAACTTTCACAAAGTGAACATACCTGTGTAACTAGCACCCAGATCAAGAAACAACACCAGCCTCCTTCAAGCCCCCTCCTAGTTGCTAACCACAAGGAACATATTTATATTTATATTTACATATATGTATTTGTAGTTATTTTTATTTACATATATTGTATTTATTAACAGAAAAGTAGTTTCTTTTCCTCCCCACTAAATGCATTTAAACAAGTATTTAAAGAAAGTCATTTTAAAGGCACATCAAGTTATTTGCCTTCACCAGGGCACCCACAAATCTTCATCTGGCTCTTCTGCTGCAGCAGGGTAAAATCATCTTGAGGCGTTCCTGGTTGTAGCCAAACCCCTGCAGTTGGGAGGATGTGCTACTGCCCCCTTGGGGCCATATTTGGTTTCTGCATCCAAGCCAGGCACCCAGATCAGTATAGGACTTTCCAATGCTTTAGCCAAGGTGAAGAATTAGATAAACTGGGCTCCATTCTGGACTGGCATTTTATTTATTATTATTATCATTTTTTGGCTGCACCATACAGCTTGCAGGATCTTAGTTCCCCGACCAGGGATTGAAACTGGGCCCCACCAGTGAAAGAACCTAGTCCTAACCACTGGAGCATCAGGGATTGCATTTTAGAGCAACCCTTCTAGCTGACAGTCCCCCGCTTGAGTAGCACCTGTAAAGGTACTCCAGGGGCTAGTAGATGATTGCCACCAGCAGTGGTGATTGTCCACTGCTGACAATCACCCCAAGAAGTGATTGTCCTTAATGGGGAGAAGATGGGTTAAGATGGGGAGTAGGGAAGGGCAGCTGAAGGTTCCTCCTGAAAGAGCAGCCAGCTTCGACTAGAGACTGGCTTTGACATTCTCAGAACATGGTATTTGGGAGGACCCTGTGTGGGCCCACATGGTTGAAGCCCTGAAGCCCCACTTCTCTGGAGCTTCTCCCTGACTCAGGTCCTGTGGGAGGTGTGGGAAGCTTCAGTAAAAACCAGGGGGCATGGCCACGGAAGCCCTGGACTTCACAGGCTAGGACCCACCAGTGTGAGCAGGCACAGGGAGGAAGATAGGGGCGGACACATGGAGTGCAATGGAAAGCAGTGGAGGGTTTTCGACAAAGAAATGACATCACGTGATTTATGTTTTTAAAAGCTCACTCTTTTTTTTTTTTAATATTTATTTATTTGGTTGCACCAGGTCTTAGTTGTGGCTCACAGGATCTTTTTTTTTTTTTTTCTCACAGGATCTTCATTGCCACATGTGGGCTCTTCGTTGCAGCATGTGGGATCTAGGATCAAACCTGGGCCCCCTGCTTTGGGAGTGCGGCGTCTTAACTACTGGACCACCAGGGAAGTCTCTAAAAGCTCACTCTTGGAAGGTGGAAGGAACTGGTGATTTCTTGAGATGAGACCTGGTAGATGAAGGGCCATAGAAAGTGGATCCGCTGGGGGAGTCTCCCTGAATAGATAGTGCTGCTGGAGGCCTTGTCTCCTGCCTCTCACAGCTGGGGCTTTACCCTGCAGCTTGAGGAGCGGGTCTGGTTGAGAGGACAGAGCTAGTTGCAATCAGTTGATGTTGACAGTGGTCAGTTCTAGTTTATGGCTACTTTACTGTCCCTATCTTACAGTTTCCTCTTTGCCTGTCATGAGAAGAAGTTATGGGACACAGACCACTAGCCCTACTCAGCAGGGCAGTTTTAAGAGGGTATAATAAGGGAAGCAAACAAGCAGAGAAGTCAGGCACAGGCAATCCTTGGAATTCTCATTACCCACTGCACTGTGGCCCAGTAGAAAGGGACTGTTCCAGCAATGCTGAAATGGAGAAGGAACATATTTTGCTGACATGAATGATTTTTACTTGTTTTTTTTTTTTTTTTTGGCCACACCCTGCGGCTTGTGGGATCTTAGTTCCCCAACCAGGGGTTGAATCTACACCCTCAGCAGTGAAAGTGCCGAGTCCTAACCACTGGACCACCAGGGAACCCCATGAATGATTTTTAAAAAGTAACTTTTAAATAGAGCGGATATGAGGAAGAGAACAGCTATGTGTCTATGTCACATTGGAAGCTCCCCTGTCGAGGAAGTAAACGCGTTAGAAAGGGGGAGCTTCTAGAACCCAGCAGCTGACACCACTGGGCTCATACAGACATGCTGAGCTGACTGTCTGGGGGGTGAAATGAGCCTCCATTTAAGGCCATCCAGATATATCTCTTTGTAGACTTAAAAAGATATTTTGTATCAATTAGGATGTTTTTGGCTATAATTAATTTTTCCCAACAGAAAGTGACTAAAGCCATAGAAGTTTTATAATCTGTTTCACAGGAAGTCAGCTGCACAGCCCCTGGTTTGACTCAGTGGCTCAATCTGTCACTCAGTACCTTCCTGTCTCTCCCCTGGCAACATCTTCCTTCAAGGTTGTAAGACAGCTGCTGCAGATGCAAATATCACAGCATTACATAACAACGTACAAAATACCCCCACCCCACCCTGCCCTTGTCTCTCTCTCTTTACTCTTTTTTTATCAGGAAGTGAAATCTTTCTTAAAATTCTGCTTCCACCTTCCACCAGGAGACCTCCCCTTTCATCCCACTGGTCAGAAGTGGGGCACACAGACTCCACTAATCCAACTGCAGGGGACAGAGGCTGGTTTGGACCAGTCATGATTCATCCTATCAATGGGGAGAAAGAGGGAAGGCCTGTTGGGAAGTGACTGCCTGTCGGCCATTATGTTTTTTGTTCTCGTCTCTCATTACAAAAGTCGTATATAATCATTGCAGAAAATTTGGGAAATCCAGAGAAGGATAAAGAAGAAAACCTCCTAATATTCTACCACCCAAATCCAACCACTGCCTTATCCATTTTGCACTGGTTTTATCCCTCTCTGCACTCCACTCCTCCCAGCCCCCTCCATCCTCATTTTGCGCCAGCCCAGAAATCTGCCTGCCCACTCTTAGGCACACAAAATGTTGTTGTAAGCCATGGCCCTGAACTTGTCGCTCACTATTTTTTTTTTTTAACTGTAAAAAAAAAACCCCAGGTTATGTATAATGGATGTATATGGTTTAAAGAATAACGATGTAATGAACACTTGTGAACCCACCACTTGGCTTGAAAACTAAAGCATCACTAATACCTTAAAGCCCTGATCACATCCCTTCCTCTCCCTTCCTGAATTTACTTATATTGGTCGACTGTTGCCACAAAATGCCAAGTATTGCCTCAAAATTCAATGAGCATTTGTCTCACTCTCATGGTCCACAGGTTAACTTCTTTGCACTAATCTAGGCTGGGTGGTTCTGCTTCAGGTTGTGGGTCAGCTGGATTTGGATCCAGTCTGCTCTACGTGTCTCATCTTACTTGGATCAGAGTCTACCTGGGGCCTATACTTCTTTTGGCAGCTCATTGAAGCATGAGAGCTACATCCAATGGCACAAGCACAAGGCACTGCTCATGTCATATCTACTAACAGCCCACTGGCCAAAGCAAGTCACATGGCTAAACCCAACCTCAGTGAGGTGGGGAAGTACAGTCCTTCACAGCAGAGGGAGGTACAGTGAACATTTGCTAAACCATAATCCAGACTATCACAATCATGCCTTTTGTTTTCTTCATGGTTTTACCAAATAGGGATGTATCTCTAAATTATATTATTTATAATACAATATATATAATATTACATAATATATAATACATTTATATCAGTTGTTTTCTTCTGTTTTTGAACTTTGTACAAGTGGATTCAGAGTGGATATGCTTTTTCTGAGCTACTTTTCTCCTGCTTCCTCCTAACTTGCTCTCTCCCTGTTTTATCAGTCAGGATGCTTGGTTATGAACACAGACACCATTCCCAGCTCACTTAAAGGAAGGGAATTTGTTGGAAGGGTGTTAGGTAGTTCATAGAATTGATGGGAAAGCTGGAGAACCAGGCTCAGGAAGCAGACAGGATGCAGATCAGGTAGTGGCCCGAGGCTAGAGATGGAGGAGGAATTCCCTGTAAAGGGGCGCAAGGAAACTTTGGGCAGTGATGGAAATATTTTGTATCTTGATTACGGCAATGGTTACACAGGATATATGCATTTGTCAAAGTTCATCAAACTACATATTTCATTTTATTTTTATTTATTTTTTAAAATAAATTTATTTATTTATTTATTTTTGCCTTTGTTGGGTGTTCGTTGCTGCGTGCAGGCTTTCAAGGCGAGTGGGGGCTACTCTTCGTAGCGGTGCACGGGCTTCTTATTGCGGTGGCTTCTCTTGTTGTGGAGGACCGGCTCTAGGCGCGTGGGCTTCAGTAGTTGCAGCACGTGGGCTCAGTAGCTGTGGCTCGCGGGCTCTAGAGCGCAGGCTCAGTAGTTGTGGCGCATGGGCTTCAGTAGTTGCAGCACGTGGGCTCAGTAGCTGTGGCTCGCGGGCTCTAGAGCGCAGGCTCAGTAGTTGTGGCGCATGGGCTTAGCCACTCTGCAACATGTGGGATCTTCCCTGACCAGGGCTCGAACCCATGTCCCCTGCCTTGGCAGGCGGATTCTTAACCACTGCACCACCAGGGAAGCCCAAACTACGTCTTTTAAATGGGTGCAGTTTATTGTATGTGAATTATACATTAAGTTGATATTTTTTAAAAAAGGACCTGCTTCATTTAATAATCATTTTAAAAAGTCTGTAGTGGCTAGCGTTTGAGAAAGCAACTGTGGGGTTCTCCCCAGACCAGTGTTATATGATTTGGGGTGATATTTCTGCCTCCATACCTGGTTCCGTAGGCCTCTTGTTGATTCTGTGAGCTCCCTGATAGCATTTTTTGTTTTTTGACTATAACAGGTTTATTGAGATATGTCTCAATAAACGATTCAATGCTTTTCAGTATATTCACAGAGTTGTTCAGCCACCACCACAATCAATTTTAGAACTTTCACCACCCCAAAAAGAAAGCCCGGATTCTTTAGCAGTCCCTCATCATTTCCCCCTAGTCCCCTGTATTAGTTTGCTAAGGCTGCCATAACAAAGTACCATAAACTGGGTGGCTTAAAGCACCAGAAATTTATTCTCTCACAGTTCTGGACGCTAGGAGTCCAAATCAAGGTACTGGCAGTAGCACGTGCTCTCTGCAGGCTCTAGGTGAGCGTCTGTTTCATGCTTTTCTCATAGTTTCTCATGTTGTCGGCGATCCTTGGTGTTCCTTGGCTTGTAGGTGTATCGCTCCAACTGCTGCCTCCATTGTCACATGACATTCTCCCTGTGTCTTGTGTTTTCACATGGCATTATTTCTCTGTGTGTCTCTTTGTGTGTCTATTCTCTTCTTATAAAGACATCAGTCATAATAGATTAAGAACCCACCCTACTCTAGTGTGACCTTATCTTAATTTACATCTTAATTATATCTGCAAAGACCCTGTTTCCAAATAAGGTCACATTCACAGGTACAGTAAGTCCCCTACATATGAATGAGTTCCGTTCCGAGAGCGCATTCGTAAGTCCAATTTGTTCATAAGTCCAACAAAGTTAGCCTAGGTACCCAGCTAACACAATCGGCTATATAGTACTGTACTGTAATAGGTTTATAATACTTTCCACACAAATAATACATAAAAAACAAACAAACACAAAAAATAAAACATTTTTAATCTTACAGTACAGTACCTTGAAAAGTACAGTAGTACAGTACAACAGCTGGCCTACAGGGGCACGTTTGCATCTTTGAAAGTTCGCAACTTGAAGGTTTGTAGGTAGGGGACTTCCTGTACCAGGGGTTAAAACTTTAACATATCTCTGTGGGGGACAATTCGACTACAACCTCTCATCCCTAGGCAACAACTAATCCACTGTCTGTATTTATGGATTTACTTACTCTGGACATTTCATATTGATCTTGGGTGGCCTCAGCCTGCAGTGGCTTGAAGCAGGATCGGAGTTCCCTGACCAGAGACTGAAGCCAGGCCACGGCAGAGCAAGTGCTGAATCGTAACTACTAGACCACAAGGGCCAGTGGCTAGTGACAAGGCCCTGGCTTGTCTGCTTTGGAGAAGTGAATTTCAACAAAGAGATGGAAAGTAGTGAAACAAGTAAAGTGTTTATTAGAAGGAAAAAAAAGGTACATGTGGATAGACACACATGGGTGGGCTCAGAGAGAGAGTCACATCTTTGTGGTTGTTTAAATCATTTATATGGGGCAGTTCTTCTGGGTTTCCTCTGGCCAATCATCTTACTTTGCCTGGCTCTGAGTCCACATTTGGTTTAACTCAGGGTCCTCCCCTGTGCATGTGCACATCTCTTAGCCAAGATGGATTTCAGTGCAGAGGCCTATGGGAAGCTTGATACCACCTATTATGGGGTTGTGCCCCCTCCCTTTTTGACCCCCAAGGAGGCTTTCTGAACATGTGTAGTCAGGGAGGTCTCCTTGACCTCAAGAATGAGAAATATGTGGTCTCTTTATCTCTTATCTGAGCAGGACTCAGCTCCTCCTTGCTCCTGCCATTATCTTTATCTTGGAGTATCTGTCCACAGGGGACAGATTCCAGCTGCTCAGCCTGGGGCCCATCTATCTCCTGCCTCAATATAAGTGTTATTATACAATGTATAGAATTTTGTGACTAGTTTCTCTCACATAGCATAATATTTTCAAGGTGCATCCATGTTGTGGCATGTTGTATCACTACTCCATTACTTTTTATTCCAAATAACATTCCATTGTATGGATATATCACATTTTGTTTATTTATGCATTAGTTGATGGGCATTTGGGTTGTTTCCACTCTTTGGCTATTACGAATAGCACTCTGAATATTCATGTACACATTTTTGCGTGGACATATGTTTTAATTTCTCTTGGGTATATACCTAGGAGTGAAATTGTTGGGTCATATGGTAACTCTATGTTTAATTTTATGAAGACCTGCCTGATTGTTTTCCAAAGCAGCTACACCATTTTCATTCCTACCAACAATGTATGGGGTTTCCAATTTCTTCACATCCTTGCCAACACTTGTTGTTATCCGTCTTTTTACTTATTAGCCATCTTAGTGAGTTTAATGGGTATCTCATTGTGGTTTTGACTTGCATTTCTCTAATGGCTAATGATGTTGAGCATCTTTTCATGTGCTTATTCCCATATTTTTAGATAAATTTCTTCTCTTAAGGGCCAGAAATTTTTGTCATGTTTTTGTTGCTTACAATTGTGAATCCCAAAAATGTTCCTGAAGGTCTCCTTGAGAGGTGTCTGTCTTCTGAGTTGGTTGTGGGCCTAAGAAAGGGGTTCTCTAAGGGTCCTTTGAGTCCTCACTAAGGTCACTGAAGATCCCATGGGTACAGAAGTTTCATTCCACGGAGACGCTCCAAATTCACCAAGGCCTTCAGGGATGAGAAGCTGTTTCCTAACTCATTCAATCATTCAGTAAACACTCACTGACTCTCCCTACCTGTCCCTTGTCTGGCTCTGTTCCTGGGGTTCCGCCTTCAAGGAGATCATCATCTGCTACAGAAGGCAGATGTGGACATAGTTGGTCACTGCTCAGAGTGACCAGTGCTACTGCAGAGGAAAACGCAGGGGCTCTCTGTCCCTGGGAACAGGAAGCTTCTTAGAGATGGAGACAGCTGAGGTAAGACCTGGAGGATGAATGGGAGATAGCCAGGTGACAGGGCAGGGAGTGTGGTGGTGCTCAAGGAAGGTCTCAGTCAGAGGAACAGCTTTGTATTAGTGGTGATATAAGTTCAACTGCTGTAACAGTGATCCTATGGGACATAAACAGATCATCTTTTTTAAAAAAATTTTTACACTTTATTTATTTATTTATTTTTGGCTGTGTTGGGTCTTCGTTTCTGTGCGAGGGCTTTCTCTAGTTGTGGCGAGTGGGGGCCACTCTTCATCGCGGTGCGCGGGCCTCTCACTGTCGCAGCCTCTCTTGTTGCGGAGCACAGGCTCCAAACGTGCAGGCTCAGTACTTGTGGCTCACGGGCCCAGTTGCTCCGCGGCATGTGGGATCTTCCCAGACCAGGGCTTGAACCCGTGTCCCCTGCATTGGCAGGCAGATTCTCAACCACTGCACCACCAGGGAAGCCCTAAACAGATCATCTTTAACAGTTCAAGGTAAGCAGTCCAAGTAGGAGTATAAATTACCTATTTCTTCATAAGAAATTACCCCAAAACTTAGTGGCTTAAAACAGTAGAGATTTATTGTCTCATGTATTTTCTGTGGTCAAGAATTTGGAAGTGGCTTAACTAGGTGATTCTGGCTCAAGGTTCTCATGAGGTTGCAGTCAAGACATCAGACAGGGCTGTAGCATCTGAAGCTTAACAAGAAGCTTGGGTGTTGGTGGGAGGTTTCATTTCCTCATAATGTGGATCTGCTCTCATGATACAGCAGCTGGCTTCTGCCAGAGCAAGTGATCCAAGAAAAAGTGAGACAGAAGCCACAAAGCTTTTTTTTAGTCTCAGAAGTCACACTCTGCAGGGATGTGAATACCTGGAGGTAAGGATTATTGGAGGCCATCTTGGAGGCTGGTTTATGTAATCTGCCTTCTTAACTCCAATGATTTATTTATTTATTTATTTGTTTATTTTTGGCCACACCATGCAGCTTGTGGGCTCTTAGGTCCCCAGCCAGGGATTGAACCCGGGCCCTTGGCAGTGAAAGCACGGAGTCTTAACCACTGGACCGCCTGGGAATTTCCCTTAACCCCAGTGATTTATAGCTCTCCTACATGTAACATACTCTCACCCTCCTCCAACTCCCTCAAAAGACTCATCCCATTACAGCATCAACGTGAAATCCAGAATTTTGTTATTTTAGTCAAGTTCAGCTGCAAATGAGGCTCCTTGGGAGTAATTCCTTAAGTATTCTTATCAAGTACAGTTCTGCTTTATTCAAACACTAGCAAGAGAGAGACAACTTATCTGCTCTCTACCCACCCAACATACAATGATGGGACAGGTCTAGGACAACTGCTATGGACTCTCCTACTCAAAAAGGGAGGAAATAGGAGGCACAAAGGAGTCACTGCTCCATAGCAATTCTGAAATCAAGCAAGGCACATTGATTCTGAAATCAAGAAGTTCCATGATTCAGACCCAACCTGAGAATACACTGTGGGTCTCTGAGTCATCTTTTTTTTTTTTTTCCATGAAAGTTAGCCTGTTTTTGTAGCTAAGTAGTTTTTTTCAGCCAATTTCTTATTTGTACAAGTTTAGGAGTCTAAAGCCTTCTTTCATCTTATATCATCTCTGTCTCTTTCAAATGTAGGCATTTGAATTTGTGACACATGGTATAGACAAAGGTCTTATATGAAAAAATAAAATCTGCATTCAGGAAACTAGGAGTTCAGAGTGGCCAAAACATTTGGTGTTTCCTGGGTTTCTTTCTGCTAGAATGTCTAAATATATACTCACAATTATTGTCTAGTTATACATCAGCCCTCACACCCAACTGTGAGAGCCTCTAGGACAGGGCCTCTTTCTCAAAGAGAAATGACAAATCCATAAATATGGTAGATTTTCACACAACTCTCTCAGTAACTGTTAGAATATGCAAATTGAAAAATCAATAAGGATAAAGAAGATTTGAATAAGATGTTTAAAAATTTTGACCTAATTGACATACATAGAGAACACTGGATCCAATAACTATAGAATACAAATTCCTTTCAAGTGTATATGGAATATTTATTGATACGCTAGGCCATTACATAAGTTTACCAAATTTCAAAGAACTGAAATCATGTAGAGTATGCTCCATGATCAGAGTTGGATTACGGTAGTAATAAAAAACTTTTTTAATTAAAAAAAAAGGAAAAGAAAACTAGAAAATCCCAAAATGTTTGGAAATGGAACAGTATACTACCAAATAATCTATAGGTCAGCAAATAAACCACAATAGAAATTACAAAATATTTAAAAACTTGTGGAATGCAGCCAAAGCAGTACTTAAAGTGAAATTTATGTTTTAAATGTATGTAGTGGAAAGAAAAATATAGCCGAAAATTAATTATCTATATATCTACCTCAAATAGGTAGGAAAAGCACCCAGAAATTAAATCCAAATAAAGTAGGAAGAAAATAATAAAGATGATAGAAGAGTTAATAAAATAGAAAACATGAAAGAGAGCATCAAAAGAACCAAATGTTAATTCTCTGATAAGACTCCTAAAACTGATATATTTCTGGCAAGACTGATGAATGAAAAATAGAGGATACCCAACTATCACTTTAGAAATGAAAAGAGTGTGTCATCATTACCAATTCTACATTCATCAAAAAGATAACAAGAGGGGAATTCCCTAGTGGTCCAGTGGTTAGGACTCTGCGCTTTCACTGCTGAGTGCCCGGGTTCAATCCCTGGTCGGAGAACTAAGATCCCACAAGCCGCGCAGCAAAGATATTATGAATAACTATATCCCAACAAACTTGAAAATTCAGACGAAATGGATAAATTCCTAGAAAAACAAAGCCTACTAAAATTGACACAAGAAGAAATAGGAAAATTGAGCAGTCCTGTTTCTAATAAAGAAATTGAATTAAAAAAAAGTCTTCCCACAAAGAAAACTCCAGGTCCAGATATTTCCAGAGAATAGAAAAAGTGGAAGTACTTTTCAACATATTTTATGTGATCAGCACTACCTAGGTACACAAACCTAACAAGAACATTGTGAGGAAGGAAAATTACAGGTCAAACGGAGATGCAAAAATTCTAAGCAAAATATCAGCAAAACTAAACCAAGATCTATAAATAAGATAATATGGGACTTCCCTGGTGGCACAGTGGTTAAGAATCTGCCTGCCAATGCAGAGAACACGGATTCATTCCCTGGTCTGGGAAGATCCCACATGCGTGGAGCAACTAAGCCCAAGAGCCACAACTACTGAGCCCGCATGCCACAACTACTGAAGCCCGCTCGCCTAGAGCCTGTGCTCTGCAACAAGAAGCCCCTGCTCGCCTCAACTAGAGAAAGCCCGAGTGAAGAAACGAAGACCCAACGCAGCCAAAAATAAATAAATAAATAAATTTATATATTAAAGAAAAGATATTACACAACGAAATTTTGTTTATTCCAGGAATACAAGGTTGGTTTGACATTTGAAAATTAATATAATTTACCCCATTAACAGAATAAAGTTAAAAAAATCGCAGATCATCTCAAGAGATGTAGAAAAATAACACTTGATAAAAGTCATTGCCCATTTATGATAAAATCCTTTTCAAACTAAGAATGGAAGGGAACTTCCTTTATCTGATAAAGAGTAGGCACAAAAAACCTACAGCAAACATCATGCTTTTTGGGGAAATATAAAAATCTTTCCCCCTGAGATGGGGATGAGAACAGGGTGCCCACTATCACAATTTCTATTCAACATTGTAGTAGAGATTCTCCCAATAAAATAACAAGAAAACTTATAAGATTAGGGGGGAAAAAAGGTAAAACTGTCATCATTTGAGGGCTTGGTCTGATTCCTCTGCCAGGGCCTGGCACAGAGTAGGTGTTTGGTGAATAACTGCTGAGTGGACAGATGGAGCAATAGATGGACCATGAGAATGTTAAGTAATGGGCCCCAAGGCAGGGGCCTTCACTATGGACACTGGCCACTACACAATCAGTAGAAAAAATAAAACAACAGTGAAATCCCATACAGTGAGATGTTTTATTGATGAAAAGTTGTTGGAAGAATCACAGAAATCTTGATAAAATGCAGACCAGCCAAGTCCTATCTCCATTTCTATTTTCTCTCTAGGAGCTTCAGCAGAGAGGTCAGGAATTTGGCCCACTGTTTGGACCCTAAGGATGTTTTTGTCTTGTGTTTATAAATGCAGATTTTTAGATGGAATTATATCATATTGATTACTTTTGTCTGAGATAATATTCCCCAGAACAAATGCCATTAGGTCAGTTCAATAATTTTGATTTTTCTACACAGCCTATTAAATCTATTTCCAACTTATCCATATTCACTTAAACTGAGCTACAATTATCTTCATCTGAAAAACAATTTTTTGTATAAATTTTATAATGATGATATGAGTTAGTCAATTAAAAAAATCCATATCACAGTTTAATAATTATAGCTTCTGCCATCGTAAGGTATCTTCTGTGGTCATTATTTCTATGTTCTATCAGGTCTACTTTTCCTGGGACAAATTTGCCAATCTACATTTTGTCAAGATTTGTTTGATTTTTCCTTCAAGTTTTAGTCAATAAGTAATTTCTCTGTGTGCAATTTAGCTGCTGTCAGTGTTATTTTTTTCTCTTGATTACGTAGTGGGTACAAATCTTACTCCACAAACTTAGGGGAGTAAGAAATGACATTATTTTATTCAATTTAAATCAAATTAAGTCCTGGTCATTATTTGGGTTCCTTCCCTTACAAAGATCTGGGGTGTTAGGCAAGAAAAATATTTGGGGAATCTCCTTCCCATGCTTAGTGGATACCAATAGACTTCTGTCTACCATGCCATCTCCAGAGAACAGGCCACACACGTGTCCAAGCCCCAGACCTTCCTGGTTCTAGGAATCTCCTCTCTTTCACTGCCTTCAAAGGCACTGGCCTTCTTTCCTCCACCCCTCAACATACCCCCACCCCCACCGCCAGCATAATCATTTCATGGCCTTTCCAAAAAACAGCTTCCCAGACTGTCTTGGGTGAGAAGCAGACAAATTTCTCTTCCCTTTAATTTATCTATTTAAGGACTGGAGTATTTCAAGGGAAGTTTAGGAGAAAGCAAAATGCCTAGAAGAAAATATGAGAGCTGGAAAGGATGGAGTTGGTCTGGGAGTACAGATTTCTCATTCTCTTTGAAATCAGTCTTGATGGACAAAGGATGGTCATCCACAATATATAAAGACTTTCTAAAATTAGAGAAAAAAAGAACCGCCCCCCTTAAGACCACAATGAGAGCAGACTGGTTGGTACACAGGTGGTTGCTATTCTGTCCTCAGATCTTTTCCATCTCTTGGACTTCATTAATGTAGCAGGCCCTACATATTTGGGCCAAGCCCCAGCCTTTGAGGGGTGTCCTGGTTTCCAGGCTTTTCCCTCCTGGAGGTTGTCCTGTCTCCATCCTGCTCTCTCTGCACTGTTTTGTTTAAGTAAAGTGTATTCTCTGAGAAGTGCTAAGATTGCTCCATCCTGAGACAACTTCTCCTCGCCTGACCTTGCCACTCTGCTCCATGCATCCAGTCATCCACAAATGACTTTTGTGAATCTTTCTGGAGCTTTCCTCCTTCATAAAGAGCAAAAAGAATACAGTTGTAAGCAAACAAAACAAAACAGAAGGCAAAATACTTGTCTCTGTACAGAGCTTAAGGGTTAAAGAGAAATTTACATTAGACTCTCAGAACAGCCTTGTGAGGTGTATGTGAGTAAACTTTCCCAAGGGACCTCAGTCCAGAATGGAATTTGATGACTAGAGTGCCAGTGACCCCTGTCTTGCCCCCTTCCCATTCCCGTCCTTGAGCAGCCATTGCAGGAGTGTCTGTGCAGGGCAGCCTATTTCTCTGGCAATGCAAGGAGCTTGCTTTGCCGGTGATCTTTGATGGAATAGGTTAGCAAGGCCAAGTCAGAAGCTGGAAGGAGGCCTGCTGAAGCTCCAACTACAAGAACCCTGACTGCCTTGGGGCCCAGGTGACTGCACAGCACAGAGCTGGGGAGAGGACCCATCTCTCCTCTTCTGAATGGAATCTGGTGGTCTCCTGGAACCTTAGGCTGAGCTAAGGGGACGTCAGCACAGGGCACAGGGGAGCTGGGCCACGGTTGAAGGAGCATGGGATTTACACAGGGAATTTTTTGTTTCCCTAGACCATGAAGTTCATTAAATCTTGTTTGTTTTGGCTCACAACTCAGAACCCAGAATCCAGTATAGTATCTGGCAAATGGTAGGTATTCAGGAAAAGCTTGATGAATGAATAAATGCATGGACATTATACCTGTGGGAGTGGGGGTTGGAGGGGCTTTGTAGGGGAACAAGGTCCTGTGCAATGTGACTTAATTTATATTCATTCACTTGAAAAATGTTACTGAGTGATTAATATGGGCCTGGCACTGTTACTGTGTTGGGGATACAGCAGTAAACAAAACAGACAAACATCCTGGCGCTCATGAAACTTATAGTGTCTTGAGAAGAATCTGCAGGTGGCAACACTATCCTTATACTTGACCTCTTGGCCTGGGTTAGGTGTTCCCTCTGGGCTCCCACAGTGCCTCACTTTCTTCCACCATGACACTGATCACATTGGGATGTAACTGTCTGTCAGCAGATTCCCCTAGACTGTGAGCTCCTTGGGGACAAGGACATGTTCAATTAACCCTGGGGCCCTAGCACCAGCAAAGGATCTGGGGTCAATACCTTAAGCTGAATGAATGACGAATAAATATCCAACATGGTCCATCTTCTTCCACAGGGGTCCACAGACCCCAGCTGGAGGAACCTCAGCTCTTCTGGGAATAGAAGCCCTTTGTTCTTACCCTTTTTATGGAAGGCTTACCCACCTTCTAGTTGAAATGAAAATTGGTGGCTCCCTCCCTCCCCCTTCCCCATCATCCATACATAACTCAAAAAAAAAAAAAAAGGAAGGAAGGAACAAGGGGAAAGGAAAAAGAAAGGAAGGAAGGAAGAAAGAAGGAAGGAAGAAAGAAGGAAGGAAGGGAGGAAGGATCTCTCTTGCTCTCTGGACAAAGTTATGAAAGTCCTAGGTCAGGCACTGAGTTTTCTGTGAATTAACTCATTTCACCCTATAGGGAGATAATTTTAGCCACATCTTACAATTGAGGACTTTGAGGTCCAGTAAGGAGAAATGATTTTCCCAATGTCATAGCCTCTAAGTGACGGAGCTGGGTTATGAACCCAGGTCTGGCCTCCTCATATCTGTACATTTTGTATGACACCAGAGTTCTTCACACTCATCTGAAGTATGAGCCATCCCAGGAGGCAGGGAAAGAACTAAGAATGCAAGAAGGATTAAGAAGAGAAAAGGCACAGATTCAAAGACAATGGATGTTAACACCAGTGTTCCATAGCTGCTGTTAGAGATGACAGATTAAGTGAAACTGAGAAACATTTCCCGAAATAGGCTCCTCTGAATCTATTTGGGGGACTTAAGGTATTTGCTAATTACTTGATTATGTGGGTTTCCAGTTTAATTGGTGTATTAGTTTCCTCCCTGCTGTCTTAACAAGTTGCTACAAACTGGGTGGCTTAAAACAACAGAATTTATTCTCTTACAGTTGTGGAGGCCAGAAGTCTGAAATCAAGGTGTTGGCAGCGCTGGTTCCATCTGGAGGCTCTGAAGGAGAATCCCTCCATGCCTTTCTCCTAGCCTCTGGTGGCTGCCTTGCTTGGGGCCACATGCCTAATCTCTGCCTCTGTCCTCACATAGCCTTCCCCTTGGTGTTTCTGTGTTTCACATCTCCTCTCCTTTCTCTCATAAAGACATCACTCATTGGGTTTAGGGTCCACCTAAATCCAGAACTGATTTCATCCTGCCTTCTTAACTGCCAAGACCTTCCTACCAAATGAGGCCACATTCACAAGTATGCAGGTATGGGGGTTAGGACTTGGACATATCTTTTTTGGGAGATGCAATTCACGACTCAACGCACTATAATTGGTATGCTTTTTTGGGGGTTAAGTTTATCAATATGAGCAGCTTTATGTAAAAGATTCTCCTAAGTGTAAACTTTCCCCCAAATTCTCTTCTAACCTTGATCACTAACAACCCTCACCTTGGTCAGCTCTTCATAGCTTGTAAAGCATCTGGTGCCTTAATTAACTCTTTTATCTACCCTGGGAGTTCTGCAAGGTCAGCCATTTTCCGGATATGGAAATAGGTGCAGGAGGGGAGGGAACTTGAGGACACCCAATCCTGGCTGAAGCGGCATTTGAACCCAGGATGTCAAGGCTCTTTCTTCACTGCTGCTGCTGCGCTGGAGCTTTGGTAGCTGTAATCAGTCCTTGCCGATTCATTTGTGATTTACTTGTGCCCTAAATTTTATTTAACGTGCACTTTTCCATTGTCAGTAATTTTTTCCAGCTTTATCGAGGTACTTCCCTTGTCATTTTAATTGATTATCTATAGCGTCTATATACGTCATGTTAATTGATTGATTCATTCATTAATTCAACCACCATTTACAGAAGCCTTACCCTGTGAGAAGCTTCAGGCTGAACTGAGCTCTGTGCCACAGAGATGAATGGGCCCACCTTGGTCCTTGTCCTTGAGGGCAGTAAATTGACAATGAACATCCAATGTGAGCTGGCTGTGGGAGCTGAGTGGGCTCCTAACCTAACTGGGGGGTCAGAAGAGGCTTCCTGATGTCTGAATTAGGTCTTAAAGGATAGGCACAATGCAATGTTATTCCTTTACTATTGGCTCTTAGAATTAAATATTAGGATGGGCATTTGACATTCATCTACTGAATGTCAGGATTGTGCTATTAGTTTTCTAGCACTCTTCCAAGCTGGCATAACAGGTTTATATATCAGCCTTCATCACAAATGGCAGAAACATCCATTTGCCCAATATTGGGTCATTTACAAAACATTTTCACACTCCTGGTCTCATTTGCTGTCACAAAAAGCTCTTTGAGAATGCTTTGTTTATATCCACATATTCCTCTTGCTTTGCATCCTCAACTCAAGGATTGAGTCAAACTCAAAAATTTTAATTTTCCAACAAGATGAAGTGCAGGGACTTCCCAGGTGGTCCAGGGGTTAAGACTCTGCACTCCCAATGCAAGGGGCACAGATTTGATCCCTAGTTGGGGAACTAAGATCCCAAATGCCGTGTGGCTCAGCCAAAAAACAAACAAACAAACAACAGGAGAAGTGCAAAAGTTTTAAAATTAAATTAGATAATTTTGGAAATTATAATCATTCAAATTGCACTGAGAATTAAACCAGGGCCTGGTTTCTGTTCCTAATGTGGCCAATATCTCCTTCTCTGGGTCTTAATTTCCTCTACCATAAAATGGCCATGTGAAGGAAATTTAGGCTGTAGGATTAAATGAGATAATGGATCTTAGACACCAGCACAGCACCTGGCTCATTAAAGATTGGTTCTCCTAACATGGTCTCTAACATCCATCTTCCTGAAATTCTGAGGCATTCTTAAAGTAATACTCCAGCCCACACTTGTGTGCCAAGGCTCCTAAAGAGGTGCTTTGAGAGAAAGAGAGAGCTCAAAGCCAGCTCATTAACATAGCTGGGACAAAACCATTTCACAGTCTGAGTCAATCAGAAAGTAACAGGCAAAGGATAGTGTTTTGACACTGTCATTTTGTCCCTGAGTTTGTTTTTGTTGGGTTGCAGAAAAAAAATTGGACGGGTAGAAATAACACAAAATAAAACTGACAATGGCTAAAACTACACGTGGTAAAAATTTCTTATGGATGGAAAAGCAAACTGAATGATCCCATCTTTGTTGGTAACATTGAACATTGCAAAGTTGACCCCTGGGAAAATTCCACTTGGTAGAAATAATCAACACAAAATAAAACTGCCAATGGCTCAAATTGCTTCCAAGAAAAGGTGGACTTTGTGGAAATAATGACTAGAAATTTCATGACAGCTGAAGCAATAATCAGTAAAAATCGATAGATAAAAGATAACAGATGAATCAAATCTTCTTATAAAACTGATAGAGAAAAGGATATATCTTATGCAATTTCAATTTAGAAAAAAATCTAGGAAAGTCAGAAATTGTTTAACTGTGCTATATAGAAAATTTATCAAGAAATTAAATTGGCTTAATAGAGCAAATTCCTTAAATACTTTAATAAATTCATTAATAATAATGTAATTCTGAGTAAAAAGTTTACATGCCAAGAATTAGATGCAGGGATTTGGAGAGAGAATTCTCAAATTAGACGAAGGGTTGGATTGTAAGTGGCAATTTGCAGTCTTCAAAGCACTTTCATATCCACTGTTTTATTGGACTCTCCTAATAACGTTATGAGGTGACACGCCAGGAATCATCCTTTCATTTTACAGACGTAAACATGAGGTTCAGAAAAAAAAAAAAAATTAAGGGACTTACTAAAGGTCACCCAGCATGTTCATGGCAAGGTCTAATTTAGGATCTGATTACCAGATTCCTAGTCTGGTAAGCTTCCTCATACCTATTCCCCTAGCTCAGATATGCTTTCCTTGCTGGACAGATCCGTCCCTTTTAATTTTGATTGCCCATCTCCCACTGTCTGCCAGTTGGAGAAGTGGAGAAAAGGAGGAGGAGAAGGAGTGAAGTGGGTTTAGAAGATGGGATGGTCAGTGCAACACTCAGAGAGGGGAAGGGACATAGCCCACATTTCATAGGCACATTTCTCATTATTCTCAGAGAAGGGAGCAGAGGATATAGGATTTTTTTGGGGGGGGGGGAGGGGACCTGGAGTTTTAAGGCTGGGAGAATAGGATGAAAAATGAGGTAGTCTGAAAAAGACAGTGCCTGATGTATTTGGGGAAAATGAGTCATAAGGCATAGGAGTGTAATTAGATTTAGGTGGGGTGAAGCTGCTGAAGAGATTGCAGCAGGACTATGGACCAAGTTAACCTTTGATTCAGGCAATCTGGGCTTTCTCTGATAGGCCTGTGCTTCTCCAGCAGGCTGGCTAGTGGAGCTCGAATGTTCTGGTGTTTTCTTGCAGAACGGTGAGGAATAATTACATAAAATCTAAAATACTGTAATTGGATACCAGATTTATGTTAAGTCACAGATCATCTGATACTATATTCCATATTCTAGAAGAGCTGGACACAGAAGGAAACAAATTTTCTTTTTTTTTTTTTTTCCCCGTGCCATGTGGGATCTTAGTTCCCCAACCAGGGATGGAACCTGTGCCTTGTGCAGTGGAAGCACGGGTTCTTAACCACTGGGCCTCCAGGGAAGTCCCAGGTGGAAACAATTTTTAAGTGTAAGACATTTCTTCAGTCTATAGACAATGCTTCGTTTAAATATTGCTTTGTAGACCCTTTACAATAACTTTATTTCTCCCTCTTCATTCCTCTTCCCCATAGTGATCTCTGGCTCACAGATTGGAAACCATTGCTAGAAGAATTCAGACACAAGGAAAATCAGTATGCCTAAAATATATGTTCTAGGGAAGGTAGGACTTTGGCTTGAGTTTCAAGAATGAGTAGGAGAAAAGGAGGAAATGGGTGTGGAAAGACCAGAAGAAGGAAAAATTTGAGAAGAGACAATGAAAATTGAGAAAATCCTCCCTACTAACTTAATGTTCTTTTGTGAATTGTAAGTGACCACCATTATTTGTTTTACTTATTTATTTTTAAAATATTTATTTATTTGGCTGCGCCGGGTCTTAGTTGTGGCACGTGGGATCTTTGTTGCTGAGCGCAAGACTTTTAATTGCAGCATGCAGGATCTTTTAGTTTCCGCATGCAGGCTTTAGTTCCCTGACCAGGGATTGAACCCAGATCCCCAGCATTGGGAGCTCGGAGTCTTAGCCACTGGGCCACCAGGGAAGTGCCCGCCATTATTTGTTTTAATTAGTGGAAATGTTGAGCTCCCAGGAAAACCAGACAGACCTCGTTTTGGAGCACCACTGAGGGCAATAGAAAGCCATGAAAAGCTTCTAGGTAGCAAAGACAGGTTGTTGTTGGATTTGAAAATTATATTTTTTAAAAATACTTTTATAGCTTAAAAAGTTATGTGCTCTTTTTAAACAATTCAGGCAATATGAAAATGAAAGTTACTTGAAATCTGACACTCTTTACTCCAAGATAATCACAGATGTTATTTTGGGGAACCTCTTTCCTGAAATCTTTTTATGCTTATAGAACATTGTCTCAAGCTCCATATAAATTAGATCATTCTAAACTTGCTATTCTATTATCAATTTTTTTTCCCTCGAGAATAAATTGTGAATAGCTTTTGATGTCAAGAAAAAGATCCATATCATTATTTTAAACGGCTGCTTAGTAATGCATTGTTTGTATATATAATTTAACCAGCTCCTGTTGAAGGACATTTACGTTTACCTCACTATAATCAACAATCTCAGATAACAACCTTGTCCATTCATCTTTTCCAAATTGTTTGATTATCTTTCTAAGGTAAATTCTTAAAAGTAGCGGAGCTGGGTCAAGAAGTACGCTCTTTTTATATTTGGGTTCAAGCTGCCAAATCGTCTACAGTTTTGCAGGGAGAGCAGAAGGAGGCTGCTGCATTAGTTCTGGTGCGAGACAGTGGCAACGGGTATTGCGAAGAAAGTACAGACTTCCAGGTGATCTAGCCAATCTAGGCCTGTTCTCGGTGGGTTGACATATTTCCTTCCTTTTTTCCTCTCTTTCACTTCTTTTTCTTAACATGGAGGAAGAACTGAGAACTGCATCTCCCAGCATTTCGCAAGGACCACACTCCCTGGGAACTGTAGTACCGGGTCTGAGAAGGGTCCGGAAGGAGGGCGAGAGTCTGTGGGCATGCTGGGAAATGTAGTCCAGCGGGAGGTGGTGGCGGGGCTCCGTGTGGGTGTGTGTGCGCGCGCGTAAAGAAGTCGGAGACGCCGCTATCACTGTCCCTTGGGGGATGGGGCCGCTGTGGTGCCTAACTTGCCTCCTGTGTGGTCTTTGAGTCTACAAAAGCCACCCGCGGATGGTTGGCTTTATCCCATTGTCTGAGACCAAGAAGGGAATGGACCCTCCGCATCGGGCGCGCGCCGGGAGGCGCAGGCTGCGCGCGGGCCGGAGTGGGGCATGCCGGGAGTTGTGGTCCCGGCGGGCTGAGGCTGTGGGACGTGTCGCGGCGCTGCGCTGGCTCCTCCTTCCCAGCCCTTCTCAGCGGTCCCCCGCCCCTTCTCTCAGCCTCCTCCTCCCTCGCCCGCAGCCCAGCGTCCCCTCCCCCCACCCGTCGGGCTCCTCGGCGACTACTGCAGAGGATTCAGAGCCGAGTCGCTGAGGAGGAGGAGGCTCCCAGTCCCTGCGCGCCATCCGCCACCTTACTGGACACGGGTGAGGGAGCGAGAGCGTCGCCTCTGTAGCCTTCAGAGAAGACAAGGGCATCGCCGCTTCAGCTG
This sequence comes from Balaenoptera acutorostrata, assembly GCF_949987535.1. Classification (NCBI taxonomy): domain Eukaryota; kingdom Metazoa; phylum Chordata; class Mammalia; order Artiodactyla; family Balaenopteridae; genus Balaenoptera; species Balaenoptera acutorostrata. The sequence continues at coordinate 53,352,236 of NC_080072.1, read as the reverse complement.
CCGCCGCCGCCGTTTTCGCCTGCAGCGGCTCGCCGGTGAGGAGATCACCCCCCCCCCCCCAACCCTACCCCGGTCCGCTCTCCCTGAGCCTGGGCCGGTGGTACTGGGGAGAATGAGAGTGGGGGCTGCGGAGCCCCTTCGCGGGTTGGGGGAAGGGGGTTGAGGTCGCGATGGAACGGCGGGCTGGCTGGGGAGACTTGTCCAGGCGCGGGCTGGGGGTGGGGTGAGGGTGGGACACAAGCAGGTTGGGGGGGGGGAGACAAGGGAAGGGGACTTTTAATGGGAACGACCTGGGACAGGAGCGTGGGGCTGTAGGGTTGGGATGGAATTTGGATGGTTTTGGGCGAAATGGATGTTGAGACTGGAGTGGGATGGCTTTTAATGGGGGAGGGGACTGACTGAGGGTGGTGGATTTGGGGTTGGCCTGGAGCAATTGACAGCTTGGGATCTGGGCCGGGTTGCGGGGTAAGGGGTTGATTGTAACAGAGAGTGCGACTGCAGAGTTGGATAGGACCCTGGGGGGTGACTAATTCAGGAGGGTGGAATTTGGGGTGGACCTAGGGCAGGCTGATAGAGGTGGTAGGAGCCGGGGGTGAGGAGGGGCTTGGCATGGGCTGAGACCTGAGCTTGAAGTGGGCGCTTGCCATCTGGGGGTGGTGGAATTTGTTGAGATTTTATGGAATAGAGTGGGTTAGGAGAGCAGAGGAGGTAGAATTCGGGGTTTTCCTGGGGAGTGCTCATGAAGGTTGGAATAGGAGCTGGTGGGGGTGGGACTTTGAATGAGGGGAGTGTGAGGGTGAGCTGGCAGGAGGGGGTAAAGTAGAAGTTAGGCCCAAAATGGGCGGACAAGGATTGAAATTGGGCGGGGAGGGGAAGCGGGGGGAGCACAGTGGGATGGGATTTAGAGTGATCTTAGAACCACTGGTGGCTCCCTGGGTACAGGGTGAAGGCAGAGGGCACAGAAGATGCTTCTGGGCTGGACTCACTGAAAGAATAGTGGCTGGTGGTGAGCAAGGTTGGGGGATGGTATCTTGAAGAAAATGTCCCTTGGCCAAGGTGGCAGAGGGAGTTTTGGAGAAAGAATGTCTGAGATGAACTGGTAGGACTGGAGAGGTGGTTGCTGATAGTGAGGTAGCAGATGGGGCTAATTAAGGAGTGGGAAACCTGGGCTTGTTAGTATGGAGGGGGCAGGGAGGATGGAGAGGGGCAGTGAGCAGTGCTGGGAAGAGGCGGATTGGATGATTCTGGAGAAGAAGGATTGAGATGGCCTCCAAGAGACACAGGAGGGTTGGGGGTTGGACTTAAATGGACAGCTTTGGAGGCTGTGGTTGGGGAGAGAGAAGGTACATAAAAGACTTTTCTAGAGGACTTCTTAAGCTGTTAGTTTTTGTTTGTTTCACTTGTATTAGTATCATATTTGGAAGTAAACCAACACAAAGGGTAAAGTTGAGAGGGGCTTCGGTTAAGGTAGAATAGAGGAGGGGAAAGTATCTTCTTTTTTTTTTGAGGAGGAGAAAGTATCTTCTGTTATTCATGTATTATAAAAAGAAAGTTGGGGGAGAAAAACCCACTCCAGTAACTAAAGGTGAAGAGGATGAAACTGGAATGTGATAGATGTCTTTCTATTTGATGTCTCTGCCTTCTCCTTTCCTCTCTCCTCCAGGTGCATTTAAAAATTAGTCCTGGAATTTGGTATTAAATAGATTTGATGAGCTTGAGGTGGTTAAGGGAGCATTCCTCGCTTGAGAACTGATGAATGAGACTGAAAAATACAAGGCTGAATTTATTTCCCAGTCAGGCAACGTGCATGTATTCAGAAAGAGCTTAGGCCTTTTTTTTCCCCTCCTCTTAAAATTGATTGCTTGAAGACTCCATTTATTGGTGTCCTGGTTTGCAAGGCAATTAGGCCCATCATTGTATTGCAGGCTAATAATCCAGAGATGAATCTTGGTACCACCGTTTTATGTAAACAGAGAGAAGACAGAAAATATGGAAATGTCATAAATATTCATTGGTGAGATAGTTTGGTATTTTCATTTGATTCTCTTTTGACATTACCTGATAAGATTTAAAATAATTGGACTATATTTCTGTAGATTGAATTTTCTTCTAAAGGAATTCAGGTGGTTAGAATTCTGTCAGATGTGGATAAAAACATAAAGAATCATTTTTATTTTATTTTTTTAGGAGATGTAAGTGTATTCCATTAACTACAAAAACAATACCTCCATCTATTCATCAGAAATTTTATTTAAAGCTTAATGATATGCTCATTCTAATGGCAGAAGAGTGATGCTGGAAGGTAGAGGAGGGTGTTGATGGAGGAAACATCTTTAGGAAAATAGTTTTCTGGACTTAATTGCATTAACTGTGATATGTTAAACATGAAGTGGCTGTTGATTAGAGCTTAGACTGGGGAAAAAATGGGGAGGGATGTAAAGAGGGATGTAAGGCACCAACGGGATCAAAATAATTCTTTTTTTGTTCAAGCTTCAGGGTTCAGCTTGTAAACAAACCATTTTCCTTGGCTTTCACAATTGAACACATGAAAATACCCAATATTAAGAATCTTTTTTTTTTTTTGTAGCTCCAAAATGGGCAGAATGAACGAAGGTTGGACTTATCCTTGGAATTGAAAGTGTTTTGTTATGAGGAAGCTTTCTGTATTGCAATAAAAATCCGGTGTGAGCAGTTACCCATAATTTGATGAGAGAGTAATCTAACTAATGCAAGCATTTCTCCTCATAACTTTACTCCGGGGTCCAGACGTTGCTTTTGTGGATCCACAGGCTTGATCTAGAGGTGGGATATTTATATAAAAGCCCTAGCTTTTGAGAGCTCAGAATGAAAAGTAATCGCTTGGGAGAAATGTCTTGGTGGATTTTCTTTTTCCCCCTCACAGCTGTGTTCACCTGTGCAGTAGAAATGTATATAAAGTGTTTTAGTATCTTCACCTCATTAGATTCTTCCAGTATTCTGGTGACAAGGGGAGAGCAGTGGAGGTATTGGTAGACAGGTACCTTGGTAGAATGAATAGCTTGTTAATTTAGAGGTTGAGAGTCCTGAGTTCAAATCCCCTTTCTACCACTTGATAACCTAGTGATTTTAGTAAAGTCATTAAAAACCTTTCATACTTAGTGGTAATGGTTGCATAACATTGTGAATGTACTTACTTCCACTAAATTGTACGATTAAATACAGTTAAAATTGTAAAAAAATGAACAAAAAACAGTTGTCAAGGAGCTTTCAGTGTCCTGGGAGAGATAGATGATTTAAATGTTGTGAGAAAAGTGAGGCAAAACTAACGTAGTGGTCAGGAGTGTGGGTTCTGAAGTCTGTCCACCATTTACTACTAGCTATGTGACCTTGGGCACAATGGTCTCATCTGTAAAATGGGCATAAGAGAACTAATCTCATAGGGTTGTTTTGAGGATTAAACAAAAGAATCCATGGTAAGCATTTAATACAGTGTGTTACATAGTACACATTAAAAAATATTAGATATTATTATTAGATAGAAGAGACTAGAATGTGAATAGCCTTGTGTGTCCTACCATTGAGTTCTTAGTATTATAATCTATTATTTAGTAAGGAGGTATTACTTTGTATTATTATCTCACAGTTTATCTGCATATTTGTATGTTGGTACTATAGTCTAGGAACTTTTTTAAAAAATATTTATTTATTTATTTATTTGGTTGCGCCGGGTCTTAGTTGCAGCTTGCAACTAAGCCCATGCGCCTTAATTGAGGCATGCGAACTCTTAGTTGCGGCATGCATGTGGGATCTAGTTCCCTGACCAGGGATCAACCCAGGCCCCCTGCATTGGGAGCTCAGAGTCTTAACCACTGCGCCACCAGGGAAGTCCCTAGTCTAGGAACTTCAAACAGTAAAGTACTAAACATATATTAGCTGTTAGTTTCCTCATCTATAAAATAAGAAGAAAAACTGCTGAGAGGTAAAATGACTTGCTTAAGATTACACAGTGAGTGGAAGAGTTTGGGTTACAGCCCTGAAATTCTGATTCTTCAACCCTGTTTATATCTTCTTTTTAAATTGTGAGATAAACCATATGTATAAAAGTGCATATAATATAAATCTTCAATTTAAAGAATGATAGCAAATTGAAGGCCTATGTTTTTGCTACCCAGTTTAACAAAAAGGAGATTTTTAGTACCTTTAAAGCTTCTTGTGATTCCCCACCTGATTGAATCTCTGTCCTTCTCCCTCAGAAGTAACCACTTTCCTGAATTTTGTGTGAATCATTCCCTTGCTTTTAAAAATAGTTTTACCAAACAAGTATGTATCCTAAACAATATATTTTGTACCTTTATAACTTTATATACATAGAATCACAGTGTAAGTATTTTTCTGTGACTTGCTTTTTTCTTATTTATTATCCTTATTTTTTAATTTTAAAAGAGCTTTATTTCTTCCACCATTAATTAAAATAACATGCTCATAGCAGAAATTGAAAATTACAGAAAAAGTAAAAGGAAGCAATATTATTGTCTATAGTCCCATTACTCAGCAGCACTTCTTATTTGTATGTATATTATATATACACATATAAAAATATATTCTTTTTTTTTTTTTTTTTTTTTAAATATATTCTTTAGTATACGTCTGTAAGTATGCATGTACATACATATATGGGTATTCTAGATGGCAAGAGGAAGCCAGTTTGCATTTATGGATGATCAGATTATCCAGATGTGGATCAATCATACTTGGAAATAGGAATGGGAGAGGGTAGTAGCAGCCTTTGTGAGCTGTGAAAGAACAGCATCTTAAGAGTTTTTTCTTATTGGCGGATTTTTTATTTACTAGATACTGATTCTTTGTAATACCAGCTTACAGCTTCATGTCATGTTTTGGCAAGTCACTTAACTCTTCTGATCAGAATTTCTGTGCATCTTTCTTTTTGCATAAAGGCAGCCTGGTACATTGGTCCTGACCTGATTGTACAGGAGGGTCTGTTCTCTGATGTACAGAGTATACCATGAATAGGAAATCATTAGTTATGCATATCAGAAGCTTAGCAACCTAAACCCCAAGAATTTTTTGTCTAAGAGATGTGAAATCCAAATGCATTAATAATCTGTTGGAGTTTCAGTTTACTCTCCTGTAAAGTGGGGCTCAAATGAGGTAATAAATGTGAAAATACTCTTTAAACTGTAAAGGACTATATAAAAGTTGGGGGGTTTTTTTGTTTTTGTTTTTTCCTCTCTAGTTTACAAAAATGAAATCAGGGCACCCCACACAGAGGTGAAAAGCTTGTCATATTTGGTTTATTGCCTTTCCAAAGGGTTCTTCTCCCAGTGGAGGAGGAATACATGAAGATCAGTTCACAGTTTCTCCCTTAAAACTTGAAGATTGTTGGATATAGTGGGACAGAGAGGGTGCTAGAGGACTTTCTCCTAGTGAATTTATGGGACATGGTTCTACATTGACTGTGCTGGCTTGCTCAAAATGAAACAATTGACGCTTTTTGAAGTGGAGAATGCAGTATACAACGTTTGCTCTTCACTATCCTGACAAATACAGTCATTACCCTCTTAGTTTTCTACCTGTAACATATTACAGGGTAGAGTAGTACAGTGAGATGGATTATTTATGCATATGTAAAAGAGAGATAATACTCAATTGTTGGGTTGTTAATGGATTATATGAGATAAGAAGGACAAAGAACCCGGAACACTGAATGGCACATACGTAGTTGGTGCTTAATATGGTAAATACTACTGTTGTTATTTTTATTTTACTTATGAATTGTTTAGAGCTAACTTTTCCTCCAGGCTATTCTTTTATTATTCAGTGTTTTCCTGCTGCTGTATCTCCCCTCACTCATTTTACATTTGGAATATAAATTTATTTTAAAATTATCATAAGTAAAGCAAAACAAAGGATGTAAATCCTCAACGCATTCCAAGGCCAAGGAGCTAGTAGTTGGGTGTGTGACAGATATGTTTAAGACATCTGTTCAACAAGTATCTATTGAGTGGTTATTAGATGACAGGGAGTGCTGGGAGTATGGGATACAAAAATTAAAATTCCCTCCTCTTAAGGAGCTTATAGTTAATCTAGTGTGGAGACAGACATGTCACACATAACTGTAGCATAATGGAATAATTGCTACGGTGGGGACCTGGGCAAGGGCCGTGGGGAGGATGGAGGTTGACATGGCCTGACCTGCCTGAGGGAGCAAGGAAGAGAGAGATGCTTAGGGGAGTTAATGCTTGAGCTGAGACCTGAAGGATATGTGGATGTACTGGGGAAGTAGAGGTTACGAATGTTTCATGATGTCAACAGCACAATCTTCCTTGATTTTTCCCTCCCAGTGTTCTTGTAGGCCTTACTTTGTACCTCTTTTTACGGGCTTTCTAGCATGTATGCCTACTGTAAAACCAAATAAACAGGGACTTAACCGCTGGTGGCGCAGTGGTTAAGAATCCACCTGCCAATGCAGGGGACACGGGTTTGAGTCCTGGTCTGGGAAGATCCCACATGTTGCGGAGCAGCTAAGCCTGTGCGCCACAACTACTGAGCCTGCGCTCTAGAGCCTGTGAGCCACAACTACTGAGCCGTGTGCCACAACTACTGAAGCCCGCACGCCTAGAGCCCGTGCTCTGCAACAAGAGAAGCCACTGCAATGAGAAGCCCGGGCACCACAACGAAGAGTAGTCCCTGCTCGCCGCAACTAGAGAAAGCCCATGCATAGCAACAAAGACCCAATGCAGCCAAAAATAAATAAATAAAATAAATGAATTAAAAAGAAAAAAATAAGGGGAGAGATTCTCCCCTCCATTTAAAAAAAAGCAAACCAAATAAGCAAATTCCCAGACATGCTGTACTATTATGCCCTTATTCTTTCCATATGTTGTGCCTTCCACCTGGAAAGCCCTCCCCCTACTGAGTTCCTTAATCTTTACTTTGTCCATTAGATGAGCTGTACTAATGAATGTATTTCATGGTTGTTCTTTCCAGTCTGTTGTTTAGCAGGAAGAGATTTTTTTTTTTTTTTAGAAGAGGGATATATATATATATTTTTAAATAAATTTATTTACTTATTTATTTTTGGCTGTGTTGGGTCTTCGTTTCTGTGCGAGGGCTTTCTCTAGTTGCGGCGAGCGGGGGCCACTCTTCATCGCGGTGCGCGGGCCTCTCACTGTCGTGGCCTCTCTTGTTGCGGAGCACAGGCTCCAGACACGCAGGCTCAGTAGTTGTGGCTCACGGGCCTAGTTGCTCCGCGGCATGTGGGATCTTCCCAGACCAGGGCTCGAACCTGTGTCCCCTGCATTGGCAGGCAGACTCTCAACCGCTGTGCCACCAGGGAAGCCCAGGAAGAGATTTTTGAAGCTTTTGAAACTACCTGATATTTAGGAAGAGATCTTTATTGTTTCTGCTTTCTCAGTAAATGTTGATATTCCTTAGTGTTGGCTCCTTGACTCACTGGACTTTTTAAGATTCTTTCTTTGAGTAGTCTTGCCCACTCTGTTGGCTTTAACTGCTGCTGTATGGTGATGACTCTCAAAATCTCTATCTCCAGCTCAGACCTCTTTCCTGAGCTGTAGACTTGTATATCTCACTGTCTACTGGCAACCTGCATACATCCATTTTGATGGTCCTTAAATTCAGTAGGTCCAGAACAACTCATTTTCCCCATCTCCTTCTTCTGACCTCTCCCCTTTTGTATCTCCCCGAAAAGTTAAAATCATCTCTTCCTGTAGTTTTGTCCTAACTTAAAGGCACTGCTGTTCATCCAGTCATTCAAGATATGAATCTGTGCTCTTAGTCTTTTCTTCTCCCTTATCTCTATAGCCAAAAATAAATCCTTCTAAATATTTCTGAAACTCATCTCCCCTCTCCTACTGTTATCCCCTTAGTTCAGGCCCTAATCTTACCTTGACAAGGGCAGTAGCCTCCTAACTAGTTTGTATATCACCCATGTAGTAAACCTGTCTTCCACCCAGCAGCCAGAACATCTATCTACCCAGTGGTGTGTATGCCCACATCACTCCCTTGCTTAAATCCCTTCATTGGCTCTAAAGTCTTAAGCTCCTTAGCATGACATATTAGGCCTTCTGTGACCTGTCCTTATGTACTCCTTCTGCCTGATCTCCCATCACTGGTAATACTGAGTAGCATGTAGTTTCTACAGATATTTTACAGTTTCACACCTTTGCTCATGCTGTTTCTCCTTTTATTCATCCCCCTGGGTTAAGTGCATCTCCCCTAAGGAACCTTACAGAATCCTTAAGGTTGTCATAAGTGCCCCCATTTTGTTCACAGGGAGTATCCAGTGTGTGCCTCTGTCATAATATTGATACTTGCCCCTGTTTTAGGAAAATTGACTGTTTCTGTCTGCTCCTTCACTTAACTAAGTTTCTTGGGGGCAGGGGCTGTGTTCTAGTCATCTTATAAAGTCCTAGGTCCTGGAGGGTGCCTTGCAGGTAGTGAATGATTAATTTTTGAACTGAACATAGTAAGGAGAGATGACAAACCAGTAGTATGATATTCTAACGAGGAGTAAGGTGATAGGTGTTTTTCCAGATGTAGGTTTTTATTTATTTAGAATGGAATTTAGAATTTAATTGGATCGATAAAGGCTTTGATGATGATGGTGTATAGCACAAGGTTCAAAAGTAGAAGACAGCAAGATGGTGTGCTCAGGGGTTGGCAAATGCTTTCTGTAAAAAAAATATATTAGGATTTGTGGGTCACATACAGTCTCTATTATTTTTTTCTCCTTCTCTTTCCCCTCCCCATCTTCTCCCTTCTTCCCTCCTCCTATGTTTCATTCTTAGCTCACAAGCCATACAAAAACAGGCCATGGGTGTGCCATAGCTTGACAATCACTGGTATGTTATCAGAAATCAGACTTAAAGTTGTAGACTTTTTTTGTCGTCCCCCCCCACCCCCCTCTGCCACGAGGCCTGCGGATCTTAGTTCCCTGAACCGAGCCTCCTGCAGTGGAAGCACTGCATCTTAACCACTGAACTGCCAGGGAAGTCCCTTAAAGTTGTAGCCTAGTGAAGAGCAAAGAGACTAAAGCAAATTCATTTTTCTTGTTTTATTTATTATAAAATTTAGTTCCTTAGGAAATTATGCACATCTTTAGTACTGAAAATAATTGTACAGAATCTTTTTTGTCAAACTACTCTGTTTATCTAAAAGTTTATTTTGTTAAATAGGCCATTGATTTCTTTTTTTAAAAAAATATTTATTTATTTATTTATTTGGTTGTGCTGGGTCTTAGTTGCGGCAGGCAGGCTCCTCAGTTGTGGCTCGCCGACTCCTCTGTTGTGGCATGCATGTGGAATCTAGTTCCTTGACCAGGGATTGAACCTGGGCCCCCTGCATTGGGAGCGTGGAGTCTTAACCACTGCACCACCAGGGAAGTCCCTAGGCCATCGATTTCTGTATAAAGATGCTATGGAAACACCTTGGTTTATAAAGCTCCAATACAGCTCCCCCGCCTTTTTCCTTTTAGGCAGGTGTCTGGGTACTTTCAGAATATGCCTATTTTTATGATGTTATAGATTGTGCTTTTTCTTAGATACAGACATTTTGAAGGAACCCTGGGCTGATATATTTTTCACAGTAAGCTTCAATCCCTGGCTGACTAGAGATTATAATCTTGATTTGGCTTCTGATCATGTCCTTCAGGCTTGATAGTTTCTGCTGATGCTTATATTTTCTAGCTTCTGTTTTATAGCTTTATATACTTATCCTAGTTTTCTTTTCTTTCTTTTATTTTTTTTTTTTTAAGCATTGTGTTTTTGTTTTTGTTTTTTTTGGCCGCACCACGCGGTTTGTGGGATCTCAGCTCCCTGACCAGGGATTGAATCCAGACCATGGGAGTGAAAGCCCAGAATCCTAACCACTAGGCCACCAAGGAACTCCCTATCTTAGTTTTCTAATGTGTTGTCCTCTCTCTTTTATTTTGAGTTGGTAGCAGAAATCCCTGTCTGTAAATATAGTTACACTATTTATACTTCTGCAAATATAATTATACTATTTTATTTGATCTACAGTGCATAGGTTGGTCATGTAGCATTATTTTCATTTTAAGGATGAAGAAATCAAGAGTCAAGAGGGTAATTTATTCTTGGCCTTAGGACTAGTAGGAGATGAAGGTGGCAAGACAGAAAGGACTTAATATTTGAATATCTGTGGCAGGCAATATGCTGGGTGCTTTCTCTCCCTTAAATAATTTAATCCTCACATTTACCCTGTTTAGGGTATTGTGCCCATTTTACAGAAGAGGAAGCTGAAGCAACTGAGGCCTATAGGGATTAAGTAACTTGCTTGCATTTGGTTACATAGTAAAAGAAGAGAAGCTTGTATTAAAAACCTGATCTGCCTTGCTCCAAACTCCTTGTTCTTTTTACTGTGTTGTATGTAAAAGTTCCCTGGTTTTAAATTCTTAGATCAGTATTTTTCAACCTACTTAGGTGACCAGTAGCTTGGCTACACATTAGAATCACCTGAAAACCTGTCTAAAAAAAAAAAATGCCCTACTTCTACCCTGACCAGTGCTAACAAAATTTCTTCACATGAGCCTAAAGCAGGTGTGTGTATGGGTGTATTTTTTTTTAGAAAATATAGATTAAAAAGAAATTGTATTGAGGTATATATACAAGAAAAAGTGCACAGAAAGTGTAACCAGCACTCAGATCAAGAAAGGGAACGTTGGGAATTCCCTGGCAGTCCAGTGGTTGGGACTCGGTGCTTTCACTGCTGTGGCCTGGATTCAGTCCCTGGTTGGGTAACGAATATGCTGCCTTCCAATACCATAGATTATTTTTGCCTACTTATGAACTTTTATAAGGTATGACTGGCTTTTGCACTCAACTTTGTTTGTGAGGTTCATTTATGTTCTTGTATGTAGCAATAGTTTATCCTTCTCATTGCTATATAGCAATAGTTCTCAAACATTTTGGCGTCTTCACTTTTCCTATTAAAGACCCCAAAGAGCTTTTGTTTGTGGGTTGTGTCTACCAGTATTTACTGTGTTAAAAATTAAACCTGTGCATTTAAAAATAATAAACTTATTAAATGTTAACATATTTTAATGAAAATAGCTATATTCCACCAAAATAGAAGAATAATATTTAAAATTTTTCCAAATCTCTTCACTGTCTGACTGGATACATATCTGCTTCTACATTCAGTTTGCTGCAACTGGTTGTTTTGTTGGTGGTATATAAAGAAAATCCAGTCCCACATATATGTGGCTAGAAAAGGGAGGAATTTTTTTTTTAATAAATAAATCTATCTATCTATCTATCTATCTATTTATTTATTTATTTATTTATGGCTGTGTTGGGTCTTCGTTGCTGTGTGCGGGCTTTCTCTAGTTGTGGCGAGTGGAGGCTACTCTTCGTTGCGGTGTGCGGGCTTCTCATTGCGGTGGCTTCTCTTGCTGCAGAGCACCGGCTCTAGGCGTGCAGGCTTTAGTATTTGTGGTACGAGGGCTCTAGAGTGCAGGCTCAGTAGTTGTGGCACATGGGCTTAGTTGCTCCGCGGCATGTGGGATCTTCCTGGACCAGGGCTCGAACCCGTGTCCCCTGCATTGGCAGGCGGATTCTTAACCACTGTGCCACCAGGGAAGCTCTGACAGGCAGATTCTTAACCACTTCGCCACCAGGGAAGTTCCAGGAGGAATGTTTTAATTGGCTTTTTTTTTTTTTTGGCTGCACTGAGAGGCTTGTGGGATCCTAGTTCCCCTAACAGGGATCGAACCCAGGCCACCGGCAGTGGAAGCACAGAGTCCTAACCACTGGGCTGCCAGGGAATTCCCTTGACTGACTTTTTAGATAACTATGGATATTCTTTTTTTAGATACTACACCAAAACTTGTCAGTTGGTAGTTTCTTTAGAGGTCCATTATCTTGTGGAATCTGAAACCATATCAGTGAGCCTTTCATACTCTGTCACACTAAAGTCCGTTGGTCTGTTGTGTACTTTGAATGGATTTTCTACTCATGCATAATTTTGTGTCATCATGCTTTGGTCATTTTGAAAACATTGGTTCATTGAGTTATGCAGATCTTCTAAAATGTTGACGTATTTTATTATACAGTATCAAAAAATCACATTTGTTAATATCTCTACCCATTTCATCAGACAAGTCTTCTCTAGTTTTTGCTTGAAAGCCTAAATTCTATCATTGGCAACAAATACTGACAGTTGTTTTCCTTGAAGTGACAGTCTCACATTGTTCATTTTTGAAAAAATGTCTGCCAAACATCCAAGTCTGAATAATCAGTTTGTCTGGCAGTTGTTCTTTCAAGTAAAAATGGTGTTTCATGAAAAAAAGCAGGTAGTTCAGCTTGCAACTTAATTGCACAAGTGCCTTAGTGCTTTTCCTTGAGATAACTCTTTTACTTTGCTATGCAGAAAGATGTGTAGTTAAGGACTGAGATTTTTGTGGCTTCAGCGAGACCTCAAAATAGTTCTTTTTTTTTTGGCCTGGCTATGTAGAATGCAATGACACTATTACAGTTTGATGTCACTGCCTTAATTCAATACAAGATGATATAGTTTTATTTATTAGTATAATTATGTTTCCAGGCTTTACTGATTTCTTATTGAAGGAATAGGTGGATTTGTTAAAACTTTACTAAAAGTACTGCTTTGAAAGCTAGCATGAATGCAGTTGGTCTTTCACTTAGTAGAACTTTAGAGTTGAGCAGTTTTACAGCTTTGTCAGGATGTTAGAAAATCATTGGGCTTGGGACTTCCCTGGCGGTCCAGTGGTTAAGACTTCGCCTTCCAGTGCAGGGCGTGCGGTTTCGATCCCTGGTTGGGGAACTAAGATCCCACATGCCTTGTGGCCAAAAAACCAAAACATAAAACAGAAGCAGTGTTGTAACAAATTCAATAAAGACTTTAAAAATGGTCCACATCAAAAAAAAAAAGAAAAAAATCATTGGGTTTGATGCTTATTCTTTACCACTTGTGTGTGCACGTGCGCGCGTGCGTGTTTTAATATTTATTTATTTATTTTGTCTGTGCCGGGTCTTTTTTTTTTTTTTTTTAATAAGCATATTTTTTTTAAATTTTATTTTATTTATTTATTATTTTATTTTTGGCTGTGTTGGGTCTTCGTTTCTGTGCTAGGGCTTTCTCTAGTTGCGGCAAGCGGGGGCCACTCTTCATCGCGGTGCGCGGGCCTCTCACTATCGCGGCCTCTCTTGTTGCGGAGCACAGGCTCCAGACGCACAGGCTCAGTAGTTGTGGCTCACGGGCCTAGTTGCTCCGCAGCATGTGGGATCTTCCCAGACCAGGGCTCGAACCCGTGTCCCCTGCATTGGCAGGCAGATTCTCAACCACTGCGCCACCAGGGAAGCCCTGTGCCGGGTCTTAATTGTAGTATGTGGGATCCTTTGTTGTGGTGTGCGGGATCTTTAGTTGCGGCATGCATGCGGGATCTAGTTCCCCTATCAGGGATCGAATCCGGGCCCCCTGTATTGGGAGCACGGAGTCTTACCCACTGGACCACCAGGGAAGTCCCACCACTTGTGTTGAAAGAAAGGCATGAAGTGGTCTTTAGAGAACTGTGCATAGCTGTGTATAAAAGTGATTCTGTGTCTTCCTACCCTTAACCTGGAGCATTTGCAGTAGAAAAAGAAAAAGATGCAGATGAAGCCACAGCCAGGTGATCTTGTTGTGTAATGACTTTGGTTTTTCACTATGATTGGGCAGAGGGGGATGGAGGAGGTTGGCTAAATAAGTCATAATAATGAGCATTGTTTTACTTTTCAGCCAACACCCCTATACAGCCTGGAACCTTAGTTCTAGGGGGAGGAGAATTAACATTCATTGTGTGCCTGCATTGTGCTAGGCCCTTTATGTGTGGTAACTTATTTAAACTCACCATTAGACTGTAGGGTGGCCATAATTATTTTATTTTACACATGAGAAAGCTTAGGCTCAGAGATGTAGAGCCTACTCAGGCCCACCAGCCAGTAAGTGACTAGGGTGGGATTTATTCGCAGACTTTGCTACCTCCATAGCCTATGAATGGTCTTTCCTATATTCTGTGCTATCTTCCAAGGACAGTGTGTCACTGATTATTTCTGTATCCTTGATACCTGGAACCTAGTAGGGTTTAGTACATTTTTGTTGAATAATTGAGTTGGTGCTAAATGAGTGAACCAGTTTTTACAGAGTAGGATGTAACCTAACACCCCTGGGCTACTGTGTAGATTGGTGCATGGTAGGGTCTGGTCACCATTTGTTGTTGTGGGGAAAGGGTCAATCTTCTTAATGATAGACTCTGTGAAACTATTTAAATAATTTGGATATTTAGGAATTGAAGAGATCTAATGGGATGAATTTTCCTTAGATTGTCAATAATCTCTTCAGAAATAGGTAATATATCTATGCTGCCCTTGTTTTCCCCCATATTAGCTGTGAGACCTTGGGCAAGTTACTTTACTGTACCTCATTTTTTTAATCTTTAAAAAGGGAAGGACAGCAATAATAGTACATAATTCCTAGGTAGTTGTGAGGATTGAATGAGACAATTCATATAGAGAACTTAGCACAGTGCTTGGTATACATTACTGTCAATAAATGGGAGCTGTTATTCATATTATTCTTCTAGAATGAAGCATGGATTTAGTGTGACTTTTAGCATGTGAAGAAGGAACAGTATTTTGGCTTTCAAAGCATTTTTTTTTTTTTTTTTTTTTTTTTTTTTTTTTTTTTTTTTTTTTTTTTTTTTTTTTTTTTTTTTTTTTTTTTTTTTTTTTAAAACTTCACTTTTTTTTTTTAATAGTAATCCTTTATTTATTTATTTATTATATTTATTTTTGGCTGTGTTGGGTCTTCGTTTCTGTGCGAGGGCTTCCTCCAGTTGCGGCAAGCGGGGGCCACTCTTCATCGCGGTGCGCGGGCCTCTTCACCATCTCGGCCTCTCTTGTTGCGGAGCACAGGCTCCAGACGCGCAGGCTCAGCAGTTGTGGCTCACGGGCCTAGTTGCTCCGTGGCACGTGGGATCTTCCCAGACCAGGGCTCGAACCCGTGTCCCCTGCACTGGCAGGCAGACTCCCAACCACTGCGCCACCAGGGAAGCCCTCAAAGCATTTTTATTAGAGAAATAAAGCACTGAATTTATTGGGTTTTTTTTTTTGGAATTTGTTTTCTGAGTGTAGTTTACTTGGTCTTCCTGGCAGCGAAGGTCTATAATTTTGGCTGTTTGCCTGGGTTTGTTGGTGAGCCAATGCAGGTATAGTATGGCTTTTGGCTCTCCATCAACTTTTTAAACTTTTTAGTCTAGTTGAAACAGTTTGAATTGTTTTGGAGAGTTCACTGATGTTGATAGTTCTTTCTAAATTAAAAATGTCAGTGAATGTGAGAAATGCCCCTTTCTAAATTTTTTTTCTAACTATACCACTCATTACTGAGGGGATCAAATATTTCTCCATAGTACTCTGCCCCAGAACCAAAGGAGGAGGGTGTTTTTTGAATTTTTCTGCATTTATTTTTGTTGGTGGTAATTTTATCCATACTTTTGAGGTTTATGGCTTTGACAGAACTTTTTTTTTTTTTTTTGAAGTATAGTTGACAGTACATTTTGATCAGGCTGTGGAGTTATGGAGGAGAAAACCAACTATCCATTCTAAATGAGCATATCTGAAAGCCTGCCTGCCCTTCAATCAAGTGTCACTGTCTCCTAGATGGGGTTCCCTAGTATGGTTTTTAGTAAGAGAGTTAGCTCAGTGTTCTCTCCCAAACTCTCTCCAGTGTCATTCATTGTTTGCCTCTCCTCCCAGCTTGCATGTTTTACCTTTAGTACTAATGATGTGTATATTGTTTGGTGTTTGCAGTTCTCCAGACGTGCCAAGCTTCTTGCTTTAATGTCTTTGCACATGCTCCTCTCTGGGCCTGGACATCTCCTTTTAACTTTTAACTTGTCTAACTCCTACTCAGCCTAGGAGTTAACCTTTTCCAGAAAGCTTTCCTTGACTTTTCCGGGTTGGGATTGGGTGCCCCGTCTCTGGGTTGCCCTATCTCTGGGTTGTAATTATCCATTTATTATTTATTGGTCTCCTCTACTTGCAGTGAGCAGGGATTGCATCTAATCATCCTTTTATCCTCAAGAGCTCATTTTTGGACCTTACACAGAATATGCACCAGTAAGGTCTTGTTGAGTGAATCCATAGTTTCAGCCTGGTCTGTTAGCACTGTAACTTCCCAACCATGTTGTTCTAGGCTGAGTTTTAGTAGAATGACTTTTCTTTTGTGGCCATTGCACCTTCCCCTGCCTCCCCCTGTGTTGTGTCCACTATACTTCAGCTCACACTCATCCTCTATTCTTTGCCCATAGCTGGGTCAGTAGAATGGTGTACACACTAGACATGTATATCTTCATAAAGAACTTGATTTGTGACAGATCCTGGAATCTCACTTGGAATGAATGAAATCACATTGGTAAATGGAGAAGTTGGGACCTTATGATTGCTTTTCTAACTCTTAGTTCTTTTCTCCGCTTCCAAGTTTCCTCTTTATTAATTTCTTTGTCAATTTTGACTTTTAGGTAACATAAAATGAATGTTATAAAACCAAACCACAAGTACTCTGCTTATGCATTTGATTTTTTTGAGCCTAAATATAGGATTTGACTTTTATGGTGGTGGGATGACTGAGACTTTAAGAAATGTAGGGGTTTTAAGCCTTATTAAGCCCTTCATAGTTCCTGACACGTGATTTAAATTATGGCTTCCAAAAAAAATTTTGTTGATTAGAGTCTTAGTAGCAGGCAGAGATAATCATTTATGCTTGCATTCATTTAGTTAACATGGATATCAGGCTCTGTGCTAGGTAGGTTCTGATGATACACAGAGATGAGTAAGATGTGGTCTCTGTCTCCAAGGAACTCCCAGGTGCAAGGGAGAAGCTATAAATAAATACATTACAGTTCAGTGTATGGTACATGCTGTAGAATAAGTAGCAGAGAGGGAGGTGTTAATGACTTTTTCAGGGAAGAGTTCTTGGAGGAATAGACACCTGAGCTTATTTCTGAAAGAACATTAGGTCTTGTGTGTGGAAGATTCTGGATATATGGTCATAAAATCTGGATTTGAACCCCAGCTCTGCCACTTACTAGCTGTCTGACTTGGCGCAAGTTGTTTAAGCACTCTGAATCTCAGTTTTTTTCCCCTGTAAAGTGAGGATGACCATGTCTGTATCTGCTTTTGAAAGTTGTGAGGATTTAATATATGTGAAAGAATTTCATAAATGTGCTCAACAAATATTATATCCTGCTTGTTTTTCTTTTTTAATAAATTTATTTATTTATTTATTTATTTTTGGCTGCGTTGGGTCTTCATTGCTGCGCGCGGGCTTTCTCTAGTTGTGGTGAGCGGGGGATACTCTTCGTTGTGGTGCGCGGGCTTCTGATTGCGATGGCTTCTCTTTGTTGTGGAGCACGGGCTCTAGGTGCATGGGCTTCAGTAGTTGTGGCACAGAGGCTCAGTAGTTGTGGCTTGCGGGCTCTAGAGTGCAGGCTCAGTAGTTGTGGCACACGGGCTTAGTTGCTCCGCTGCATGTAGGATCTTCCCAGACCAGGGCTCAAACCTGTGTCCCCTTCATTGGCGGGTGGATTCTTAACCACTGCGCCACCAGGGAAGTCCCTGTATCCTGGTTTTTGTGTTTTATTTATTCATTGATAATAGTATTTTGACAGATTGGAGCATAAGTTTTCTTACTCAAACCAGAAATGAGAAAAAGAAAAAGATTGGGTATGTTAGTGTATAGATGTCGTTTATAAAGCATTAACACTGTATAAACATCATGATTTAGAGCAAAGAGTTTTTAAGTCCAGAATCCATGAAACTTTGGTTTTGTGCTGCTATGGAAGATACTGCTTAAGATGCTTAAGGAGTGGTCTCTGAAAAAGTACTGAGTGTGGTTCTGAGTGACTTAGATGGCAATAAGCCAAACTGGAAAGAGCTCCATTTCTTGTCAGGAGACATATCTGTGCCACTATTAAAGGTTATTTAACATTTCAGAATTGCATTTTTCCCATCAATAAAACAGAGAAAAATAATAGTAATTTGCAGACTGAGAATTAGGGATAAAATGGGTAAAGTGCATACTATTAGCCATAATCAGTTAAAAGTTTAATTTGTAGAATTTTAAAACAAATTTTCTCCTCTTTCAATACAAGAGACTTCTTTTAGAGAAACTTGCTTAAAGAATAGAGGGGACTTTCTATCATTTGTACTATACTAAGACTTACAGTATTTTACTTCTTTCTTCAAGTTCATTCCTCAGAATAATTTTGCAAGGTGAGTTTAAATCCCAGCTCTTGCACTCACTGGCTGTATGACCTCAAAGTTACTTAATCTTTCTGTAACTTATTTTATCCATCTATGAGATGGGGATATAGTGGTATTTACAATGTATAGTTGTTGGGAGGATTAAATGAGATAATTACATAAAGTGCTTAGATTGGTGTTTGGCACATGGTACGATTTCAATAAATGGTAGCATTGTTATTATCACTTTCATTTTATAAATGAGGAACTGGATACAGATTTAGCACCCTGAATAGATTCACTTGAAACCTGGGATTCAATCCAGGTTTGTGCAATGCCATTACTCCTTATCCTTTTACCAGGCTGCATTTTGTAATTAACATTTTATTTGTTTGGATACGTATTCTGAAGTGCTGTAGAGTGTGTTTGGAAATAATCTATTACTATTAGGTATTTAAAACTTCCTTTCTGTGATGTTTTACTAATAGTTTATATAAACTCAACTAAATTGGTTAGGGAAAGAACTCTTTGGCCTGGTTTTCCTGTGATTAGACACAATTTAAGGGCAGATATTCTGGGGTCATGGTCAGTGATTAGTAAAAAGAACAATGTATTTTTTCCTTCCTGAACAGGTTTATTGAGGTAAAACTGACAAACAGTAAATGACACAAATTTAATGTAGTTTGCTAAGTTTTAGCATGTGTGTACATCTGTGAAACCATCACTGCAATTCAAATAGTGAATATATCTATCGCCTCCCAAAAGTTTCCTGGTACCCCTATGCAGTCCCTTCTTCCTGCTCTCTCTGATCCCTCATCCAAGCAAACATTGGTCTGCCTTTTATAACTTTTTACTTCTATTATTATTATAGATTAAACAATGGTTTTGAAGTCAGAACAATCAGGACTTAGATCCCCAGTCTGCCACTGTGTTAGTTGGGTGACTTTGGAGAAGTCATTTTATCTCTCAGCCTGGTTTACTCACATGTAAAATAGGGATTTCTATCACCGGCCCAAAGGACCATGAGGAACAGTGTGTAGAAAGAGCCTAGCGTGGCGCCTGACTCATAGCTGGCCTTCAGTCCCTGGAAGTCGCCGGCCCAGAGTACATTTAGGAGTCAGAGCTCCAAAATGCTTTTCTATCACCTAGACCTTGTGTTCCCTCTTACTGAATGAGCTTTCTTGAAATAGGAAAGTTTAGATTAGGCAGCTTGAGGACCTAAAGGGCTTTCCGATACTCCTTCCTTCCCTCCTCCATGCCCAATGTTCCACATGCTATTAATTATGAACAGATGTTCTTCATAAATAAGCAAAGAACTCCACCACAGATTTTTGAGTTCTTTATGCCTATGTTTAAGTCTGGCATTGTGATAAAGCTGCATGAGCAATGAGCTTGTAGTCAAAGTTCTGGGTTTTAGTTTCCATGCTGCCTTGGGCAAATTGTAAAATCTTTCTGAGCCTCAGTTTTCTCAGATATAAAGCTGGGGCTGGGCTTCCCTGGTGGCAGTTTTCTCAGATATAAAGCTGGGGCTGGGCTTCCCTGGTGGCACAGTGGTTAAGAATCTGCCTGCCAGTGCAGGGGACACGGGTTTGAGCCCTGGTCCGGGAAGATCCCACATGCCACGGAGCAGCTAAGCCCGTGCAGCACAACTACTGAGCCTGCGCTCTAGAGCCTGTGCTCCGCAACAAGAGAAGCCACCGCAATGAGAAGCCTGCGCAGCACAACAAAGGGTACCCCTGCTCGCCCCAACTAGAGAAAGCCCGCATGCAGCAGCAAAGACCCAACACAGACAATAAATAAATAAATAAATAAAAGTAAAGTTGGGGCGGATCATACCACACAAATTTGTTGGGAGGATTAAAGGAGAATTTTGAAAATGAATTGTATGATGACGTCATAGTTCATCTGCATTGTCCCGTGACTGCCTTGCTGTGTTAGAACTCTGTGAAAGGTTCAGGTAGCATTTAAATTTGATATCCTAGAGGTTTGTTTGTGTTTTTTTTAAAGTATATTTTATTAGGTTTTACTAATAGGTAGCACAAAAAAGCAAAAACCAAAGGTTAAAAGTGCTTAGAATTTAAAGTCAGAGAAACGTTAATTCAAATTTTAGTTTAGTAGCTGTGTGACCTTGGGCAAGTTATTTATTTTCTCTGAGCCTTAAATTCTCACCTGTCAATAAGGGATATCTGGTCTTCCTCTGAGGGTTGTTGTGAGGATTAGAAATAATGTGTGTACAGTGGTTGGCAAATAGCAGATAGCCAGTGATGCTAGTTTCTTTCCTTCCATTTCCAAAATTGGTAGATTTGTGGAGTTCAGTGAACTATTACTGAAGGGATTACTTTTGTCTTCCCCATTCCATGATACAGTTTGGCCCAGGATAGCCATTAGGTGGTGTCTCAGATTTCCCATTTAAGTCTGAAAATGCAGCTCGAGGTTTATGATGCCAGCAGTTATTGTAAAGGGATTTTCTTTTTCCTAATGGAGGAACTGATGCCATGTTTTTGTACTTTCTCATTAATTCTCATTGCTGTAGCTGGAGGTACTTTGTATTGTGGGAGCCAGGGAAACCGGTGTCCATTTTCCTTGTCTCTTCTGTCTGTGTTTATTTGGGTTGGAGAATTGTCTAAAGGCTTCTTAGTGAATAAAGTAGATTGCTAAGTTCAGATTCTTCCTTCCTGGGTGAGCCCAGGAACGACCTAGTGGGGGGAAAAACAAATAGGAAAATGTGGGGGTAATTGGTGAGTTCTGCTTGCAAAGTTGTCAGCAACTTTTTGTTTGGGGGCAGTGGAGAAGAGTTGTTTCTCCGTTCCCCTCTTCCCCTCCAGAGCGTTTACAGCCCAACACAAAGGGAGCTTTAAGATGGAGGTCTGCATTGTAATTTCCTAGAAATTGCAGCTTCTGGTAACCGCTCATTCAGTTTGCACCTCTTTGCTGCAGTAGATGAAACAATGGGGACAATAAAGCCATTTATCTGATAGCTGTAGCCTCAATGGCATGTTTGTTTTAATAATGGTATAATTTGCGGGGCTCATAAATTGTGATTTTATTCTCATGGAAATACTGCCCGGTGGTATTTGGATTCTCAGGTCTCCTGTTGTGGATAATTTCACTAACATTCTGGCTGACAGTTCTCTTTATTCCACACTTCGTTTTAGATTGTTCAGGCTGGTTGGGTAATTAGACCAGCGCAGAGCCAATTTTCTTTAGTTTGAGGCTGGCAGGTGGTTACTAGGTAACTAGAGGATCTTCTGAACAGGCAAGAAATTCTGCTTAGGGATTCAAGGCAAAAAAGCTGAGTTTGTTTTTGATTGTCATATGGAATTTTTTTTTTAAGGTTTTGTCTATCCAACGGCAAAATATCTGAAAGAAAAAAAATTTTTTTTTCAATCACCTGAATATTTACTTTCCATGGTACCAAACATCCCATTCTGTTTAGAAAATCATATAGTTGAGTTTTTAATTTTCATCTACATGTTTTTTTCTGGGAGTATTCACAGAGGGCAAAGGATGAGACTAGCTACCATGTGCTAGACATTGTCCTAGGTGATACACACATTATCTCTAAATCTTAATTGGAACCCTGAGAGGTAGGTATTGTTTCTTCCATTTTACATATGCAGAAACCTAAATTCAGAGAATTTAAGTAACCAAATTAAGGTATCTCAGTTAATAAGTGGTGGGCAGTTTACCGGACTCAAACCTCATGTTAGGTTTTCAATTATAGCATAAGATATTCTGAAGATACATTAAAGTTTCTCTTCAGCTCTTAGATATTACAGTGATTGGCTCAGTAATATATTGTACATGAATTAGTACCTGTCATCAGATGTATATCTGATTGTTCTTCCTGTCATCTAATTTTTTAAAATTTAATTTTTATTTTTATTATTATTTTTTAAAATAAATTTATTTATTTATTTATTTATTTTTGGCTGTGTTGGGTCTTCGTTTCTGTGCGAGGGCTTTCTCTAGTTGCGGCAAGTGGGGGCCACTCTTCATCGCGGTGCGCGGGCCTCTCACTATCGCGGCCTCTCATGTTGCGGAGCACAGGCTCCAGATGCGCAGGCTCAGTAGTTGTGGCTCACGGGCCCAGCCGCTCCGCGGCATGTGGGATCTTCCCAGACCAGGGCTCGAACCCGTGTCCCCTGCATTGGCAGGCGGATTCTCAACCACTGTGCCACCAGGGAAGCCCTAATTTTTATTTTATATTGGAGTATAGTTGATTTACAATGTTGTGTTAGTTTCAGGTGTACAGCAAAGTAATTCAGTTGTACATACACATACATCCATTCTTTTTCAGATTCTTTTCCCATATAGGTTATTACAGAATATTGAGTAAAGTTCTCTGTGCTATACTGTAGGTCCTTGTTGGTTATCTATTTTATATATAGTAGTGTTATATGTGTCATCTAATCTTATATTATTACAGCAGTTAAGGTTCATGGAGTATTTTGATTATCTTACCAAAATTAAAGGCCTTCCAGACATACTCTGTTTTAGGAATTCTTTAAAATTTTGGCACTATATCATGTGCCAAAACATGATATAGTCACTGGAAATAACCTCAGACTTGTAGTTTGGTAACTGGGTTTTAAAATCTGGGCACTGCCACTTATTGGATGGTTTTGGATAAACCTTTTAACCGTCATTGGCTAACTGTTACTCCTTGCATAAGCCTCGTTTTGCTCATCTGCAGAATAGGGATATGATACCCACATTAAAAGGATTTTAGAGTTAGTGCCTAGTATAAGCCTGTAACATAGTAGGGGCTCAATAAGTGCTGGCTTCCTTCCTTCTTGACTTACTCTATTACTGAACTATTGGGATAATTTGATGCTTTCATCATTGGCCACAGGATTTATTAAAAGATGGCCAACTTCTAGTGCTATTTTGTTACATTTCATGTTGATGCTGTTAAACTGATAGAGTTCATTTTTCTCTAGGAACTTGCTGCCCAAACTAGGTAATTTGTTTAAGGGACATTTAGACATCTGGTTCATTGTTTATACTCTCTTAGTTAGGAGAGTGAGTGCATATATGGAAAGGGCATTGGATTTGTGATTATACAAACTTGGTTAAAGTTCTAGCTTTACTGCTTACTAGCTGAGTTGCTTGGGGCAACTGACTTTCTCTAGCTGAGACTTGGAGGAGGAATAATAATAACTGACCTGTTTTGTTGTGAGGATCAAATGAGAATGGATGTGAAGATGCCTTTTAAATTGAAAAATGCTAGGTGAGATAGTAATCATTATGTGACTTTCATAGTTAGACCAGGTGGGGCTTAGTGAGAATCCACTACTGTTTTAAGAGAGAAATTTTAAATTTATCTTGAACTATATAAAGGAAACATTTTGATGAGTTTTATGTTAGCTCTTGGGGACAGCTGAAGAGAACAGGCCAGAATGAGGTCCTGGGTAGAGAAAGTATTGAGTGACTATAATTGGATGGTAGAGGTGAGAATGGGGTGGGGTGGGAGTACAGCTGTGAGGAAGGCCAAGGGAATTTAGAGAATAGTCAAGCCATGAAGTTTGGATCTTGGTCTAGTCTTGATCCATAGAGCAAAGAAGAGGGAGGCTCCTTGATTAGAAAATCTTAGAACACAGCAGTGTGTGGAGAACTGGTTGAAAGAGTAGGGATGGTTGAAAGAGTAGGGATGAGAGAAGCTAACAGTTTTAGCGTCTCTCATGAGGACACTCAAGTTGAAATCCCAGTTTTAAGTCTTCTAGGAATACGTACAGAAGTAAAATAGATTTTGTTTCATTCCCAGCTCCTCCTACCCCACAACAGCTGTGTGTCCATTTTGTGGGGGGGACGTTCCAAGTGAAGATTGTGCTTATTGTGCATAAATCACTTGGTGGCTCTCAGGTGGGCACATTGGCATATTTTCATTTAAAGAGGTGCAGGTGGCTGGCAAGTGAGGGATCTGCTTTTACAGACTAGAAAGCTTAATTTTATGCAGTCTTATTCAGGTTATCTCTTCCCTGAAAATTGGTTCTGTTTACAGCATTTCAGTAATGCAGATGGTATTTTTCCTAAGTGGAACATCAACCAAAATTTTTAATGTGTTTAATTATTGATGTGTCTGAATGGTGCAGTGAATTGGTTAAGATGAAGATTTTTTCATATGAAGAAAGCCTTCTGGCTCTGAAGTTTGGTACTACACCAGTTTTTTCATTTTTCTCTCAGGGGGATGTTGTTTTTTTCTTTACTACAAGTGCCTGCATTATGCTTTCTGCATCATTGCCTTCTCTTTTGAGTATTGAGGTAGAATAGTTGTTGTATAGGATAGTTTCAAAGTCTCCATTTTATTTGATTATCAGAACACATTTAGGCTTCTGTCTTCTACCTCCTTTGTCTATTAGTTTGAAGGTGTTGCAGTGATTAGGTAGGAGATGGATTTCTATAGGCTCCACTCAAAACCAGTCTGAGTTATTTTATCATATTAACTTCTTATATAATAATGTCAACTGATATTTGCATAATTTTTTTAGGTAGGTATTATTGAAATTTTTTCTTTCTTCTGACCTGTTTCTTGCACTAAATTGGTAGCTCTTTTGGGGCAGGACCATGTATTTCTTCATCTTTGTATTCACTGTATTCAGCACAGATCTAATAATGATGATGCTAGCTGCACTGTACTGTATGTCTGACATTGTTCCAAGGGCAGTATTTGTTTCGATCCTCATTATCCCCATTTTATAGAAGAAAAAACTGAGACTTGGAGAAAGGAAGTAACTTGCTCAGTCTCACATATAACGAAGGGATGCAGCTGTGATTAGAACCCAAGTAGTCTGGGACTTCCCTGGCGGTCCGGTGGTTGAGACTCCAAGCTTCCCACTGCAGGGGGCACGGGTTCGATCCTTGGTCAGGGGGGTGTGGGCACCCCTTCCCCCCCCCCAAAAAAAAGAACCCAAGCAGTCTGACTTCAGAGCCCACGTACTTAACCTCTACCCTATATTTTCTCAGAAACTGCTTGTAAGCATATATAGGTATATATAAAATGTATCTTATTTGCACCTTAAAACTCTGTGAAGCAGATATGCTGTATCCACTTTATAGATGAAGAAAAGTGAAGTAAGTTAATTATACAAAGTTATGCATTTGTTGAGTGGCAGAATCTGGAGTACAACTCCCTGGCTTCCGGACTCCAACTCCCATATTTTTTCCCCTCTATCATTACTATAGCCATTGGTTAGAGCTATACATCTACTTTAGGAATAATCTTTTTAGGTATGGAAATAAATTTCTTTATCTAGACTATCTGGAGATAAGAGGCAGGTTTAAAGAATCTTTCTGTACTCCCTTCTTTTTCAAATCCAAGGGACAAAATTCCCTGGTAGATAGACTATGAAAGCTCCTTGAGAGTAGATAGGACAGCTGTGTGAGTGTGTGTGTGTGTGTGTGTGTGTGTGTGTGTGTGTGTGTGTGTGTGTGAGTGAGAGAGAGAGAGAGAGAGAGAGAGAGAGAGAGTGTGGGGGTGGGAGAGAGAGAGAGAGAGAGAGAGAGAGAGAGAGAGAGAGAGAGAGAGAGAGAGACGGAGAGGATCTCTATTTTCCTAGTACCTGACATGGAGTATGTTTTCTGTAAAGAAAGGTTGCTGACGGACTGCATGATTGAAAGAGTTCATGCTAAGTCTAGTACTATTAAAGAGTGATGATGCTAAAATTGCTAGATTACTTTTATATCCTCTGCTTTCTCCTGATTGCTTCATTCTTGGTCACTGATTATGTTTGAAAATTACAGTAACACTAATTATAATGGCATTTAATATATATTTGAGCCAGTATATGGTCACTATCTATAAGAGAGCCTTCATATGAGAGAGGGATTGCTGTTATGCATTTGTAATACTTGAAGAAGCAATTTTTCTAATGTCTAGGGGAACTTAATTGTACTGAACTCTTTCTGATTGCCTTGTCAGATTTTCTTTTTGTATTTCTATGAAGAAGATATGACAGTGGCAAATTAGTTTTCCAGTTTTTTTTTTTTGCTTAAATATGCATTTTAAATAAATTGAAGTAATGCTCTATTGTGACTTCCTTTTTTTACATTGAAATATTAATATTAAAATAATAGAAGGCTAACTCAGTAGTATATCCTTAGAATATTTATGAACTTTGGAACTTCGTAGAGCTGGATAAGATCATCATCTGCTCCATCCTCACACTGTCCTACATTTCAAATGAGGACTGGAAGCCCAGGAAAATCAGTTAATTTATCCAAGGTCGTACAGTTTGAAAATGGATAACCTGGGACTAGAACCTAAGTTTCTCTGTTTTTTCCACACTTTTTCCTTTGAAAACTATTTTCTTACTTTGGCAGTTTCGAAGCCAAATATTGCCTTTAAGGTGACATCATACGGCCAAAATCACAAGCTCAAGAGTTTTGGCTCATCTGTCCTGTAAATAAGTAAATAGATAAATATAGATAGATTGTGTGGCTTTTGATAGGAACATCCTGGTAGCAACAAACATCAAGGAGCAAGTTCCATTAATAGCCTTCTTCCAGGTCTTTGAGAAGAAGCTGGTTTTGTTTCATTTAGCTTCTAGGCAATATCACATTCAAATATGGTCATGACATAGCCTGGCTACTTGATTTTCTGGGTACGTTTCCCTGCATTATTTTTTGTGTATGATTATAGTGCAACATGTTTGAGGATTCCTAAGCCCCTCTTATTTTAGTCTGACATGGTTGTTATGTTCATGTAAATTACCCCTTACCTAGGAATGTCATAATTGATTCCTTTGTTCCAGATTGTAGATTTGAGTGTCAGGTAGTATTCTACATATTACTTTATCTTTTAAGAGTTAGTTGTTTTATTGTGGAAACTGTATGAGATCAAAAAATTTGAATTTTCAATCTTGATTACTTGGCTACAGTCCTGGTTCTACTCTGTCACTTGGCATACATCAATCCAG
Organism: Balaenoptera acutorostrata; assembly: GCF_949987535.1. Classification (NCBI taxonomy): domain Eukaryota; kingdom Metazoa; phylum Chordata; class Mammalia; order Artiodactyla; family Balaenopteridae; genus Balaenoptera; species Balaenoptera acutorostrata. Next base: position 53,325,043 of record NC_080072.1, on the reverse strand, counting down.
CTGTTTTCTCATTTTATGTCTGTGAGTGCACATGTGCATACATCATGAATGTTCCCCTCAAATCTTAAAGGTATTACCAATATATAGTAGGGCCCTGAGATTTGTCTTGCATAGTTCCTTGCAGGTTTTACAAGTTTAGAGGGTATATAATTAGAGTACAGGGTAGCTGCTGAAACAGACACTCAAAAAGTCAGTGGCTCAAACAAGAGACATTTATCTCTTACAGCTGGGTTGCATGTGCCTCAGTTAAATCTTGGCAGAGAGTGCGGGTAGGGGAGTGTCTATACTAAAAGGAAGAAAGGGAAAATGGATACTCTTAGCAGCTTCTTCCACAGAGTCATAGGTAGAGGGTAATAATAATGTAGCCCTTCCCCCATCCATTATTCTCTTCAGTACTCACCACAACCTTTGAGGTAAGTGGTATTATAACCATTTTGCTAACTAGGAAACTGATTTTGAGGTATTAAGTGACTGATTTAAAATCACATGGTTGGCTCAAAACCTGAACCCATTATCTTCTTCCCCAAACCTTCTTCTCTAGTGTTTCTTGTCTTAACTAATGCCACCACCATTCTCTCAGTCACTCAAGCTGGACATTTGGGATTTCCTTATCTTCCTATACTCCTGCAGTCACTAAGCTATATGGATATTATTATTATTAGTTTAAATTTATTTTATTTATTTATTTTTGGCTGCATTGGATCTTCATTGCTGCGCCTGGGCTTTCTCTAGTTGCGGCGAGTGGCGGCTACTCTTCGTTGCGGTTTGTGGGCTTCTCATTCGATGGCTTCTCTTGTTGCGGAGCACGGGCTCTAGGTGCACAGACTTCAGTAGTTGTGGCTCGTGGGCTCTAGAGCGCAGGCTCAGTAGTTGTGGCGCACGGGCTTAGTTGCTCCGCGGCATGTGGGATCTTCCTGGACCAGAGCTCTAACCCGTGTTCCCTGCATTGGCAGGCGGATTCTTAACCACTGTGCCACCAGGGAAGCCCTAAACTGTATGGATATTATAACCTTGATATTTCCCAAATCTATGCCTTTCTCTCCTCCCCATATCTGTTGCCTCAGCTCAGACTCTCAGTATCTCTTGTCCAGACAGTAGCTTCCATTCTTCCCTTTGCTGCCAGGGTCACCTCCAGTGACCCCCCACCCTTCTCAGCCTGACCTTGCCAAATTACGTGCAATCCCTGGGATTTACCATATGCTGTTATACTGTCAAACCATTACTCATGTTGTTACTTCTGTTCAAGTGGTCCTTCTCTTCTTACCCTGGCAACACACAGCCTTGTTGTATTTTAAAAAATCTAGCACCAATATCACTTCCTCTATAAAGCTGTTGCTTTCTTTTCCAGGTAGAATTGACTGTTTTTCTTCATGTTTCTCCTGTGTTGATGCCTGTCATAGAACCTGTAATACTTTGTTGTATTCATTTATGTGTCTTCCTTGAACCATCAACACTTACTAATTGCTTGAATGAATGGAGTATATGACAGGTACTTAAATCCAAATTCTGTGTTTTTCTTATCATCATGACTCATCTTACGTGAGTGTGTACATATTTCTCGGGAATTGCTTCCCAGCACTGAATCTGGAGCTCTGACCTTCTGGGAGCTCTTTTCTTTGGCAGTCAGGAGCAAACTCTGCTTGAACAGGGCTATTTCAACAAATAGGTGCCATTGTGGTATCATCATTGCCCTGTCACATGTTTAGAGTTCACATAAACAGTTTAATTTGTAAGAGTCCATCTCTTTGAAAGGACCTTAGAATAATCAAACTTGTGGGAAAATTATTTTTCCATTTTTGGGTTTTGTTTATTTGGCTTTTAATGCAGGTGCTGCTAATAACGATTGTCCGTGACCTGCAAAATAAATGTTGGATGTTTGGGCTTAATTTTTATTGATTAAATCAAGGGACAAAAGAGGTTTGCTATACATTTTGGAGAAAGAGTAGACAAGTTAGAAAAAAATGCATCCCCTTAAATGTGGTTTTATTCTTGAGGTTATTTACAAAGTAAATGAAAATGAAAAATAAATAACTTCAATTTACAGTAGGCACAATTTAGGGAAACATGGTAACATCTTAGCGATGAGTGTAAATTCAACTTGGTCATTATTTCTGATCACTGAAGCTTACTTATTGTGGATTGAAACCATCTGTTTTGGTGTTAATCCTTTAAAACTCAATTGGTGGATGTTAACATGATAAAGGGTAATAAAACTTGAAAGATGGTAGTCATTTGGTCTGGTTTACTTTTCAACTAATTGCATGCAAACTTAAGTGTCTTTGGGAAAAAGGAAAGGGAGGAATTAATGCTGTAATCAACTATTTTGATCTCAGCTTGAGCCCTGCACACCTGTCACTGGCTTGTGGAAGTTTTCCTCTGTAATTAAAGCTCCTCTCTCATATTATTACTTAATTGGATGCCACTAGATCCTGGTGAAACAGTGGAATCCTCTTAATTGCATACCAGCTCTTAAAACAAATCACCAATGTTTAACGTGGTATTGTTTTTATAAGCCTTTCCTGGAAACAGTTTTGATCTTCAAGTCCAGAAGGAAATGTAGTCCCTATATTTTGAAGCATTGAGGATTCTGGTCTTTATAGAAGTGATATAATACTTTGAAACATCTTTCCACAAAGAGTTAAAAAACATAATAACTGGGCTTCCCTGGTGGCGCAGTGGTTGAGAGTCTGCCTGCTAATGCAGGAGACACGGGTTCGAGCCCTGGTCTGGGAGGATCCCAGATGCCGCGGAGCGGCTGGGCCCGTGAGCCACGGCTGCTGAGCCTGCGCTTCTGGAGCCTGTGCCCCGCGACGGGAGGGGCCGCGATAGTGAGGGGCCCGCGCACCGCGATGAAGAGTGGCCCCCGCTTGCCGCAACTGGAGAAAGCCCTCGCACGAACCAAAGACCCAGCACAGCCAAAAATAAAATAAATAAATAAATAAATAAATAAATAAATAAATAAAAATAAAAAAAAACATAATAACTAATGTTTACGCGATGGTTTACAATTTGATCATGTGCTTTCCCTTGCTCTGTGTTGTTTTTTTCCTATAACAGCTTCATGAAGAAAGACTATACTCATGTTTCCCATTTTACAGGTGAGGAAACTGAGGGTCAGAAAAGTGACTTGCCTGATGTTACACAATTAGTAACTGGTGGGGACTGTTGTAGACCCCAAATCCTACCTCCCTTTTGGTACCTCATGCTGTCTCAATGAGCATAAAGTGCATGTGTGGAAGTGTCAGTTTTGTGGGTTTTAATTTTAATTCTGTTTTGTCATATGATAATGTGGTCTCAGCTTAGTGTGTTTTGTACTTTTCTCTTTGAGCTTTCAACCCTTATACATATAGTGGAAAGAGGCAGCGTGGTAGTAGGTAAGGAAGCTAAAATGCTGGGAAATGATGGATTGTTTAGTTCCATGTTTGGACCATGACTGTATCTAGCGGAAACATCTTTCTGTAGGGTTGGCATGGTCTTTGCAGTCCAGCTGCTTATGTGGACAAGGTTTTTGCAGTATATTTAAGTGCTGAGCAGTTTTGACAGCTAATTTAAGTGAGCTTCTGTGGCAGTCACCTCCGTTGATAACCCAGTACCCATCTTCCTCTCCTACCATTAGGACCTAGTAGTGGAAGGAGCTCTTGACAGGGAATCAGGAAACCTTTGTTCTACTCTTGTAGCTGAGTGATTTGCTACCTGACCTGGACTAAGTTTGGTTAGTACCACCTTTATGAAGACTTCCCTGAGTCCCTTGGTGGCCTTAATGCCTTTTGTTTCTGTATCCTGTGACACTTAGCTGCTGTAGCACTTACTGCTTTGTACTGCAGTTATGTTTCTTTCTTTTCCATTGGAACCATAACTCTAACGCATTTTTCTACCAGACATTTGCACTTATGAATCATTGCCCTAAATTCTAAATTCCTTGAGAGCGCAGTCACAGGGTTCCTTGTGGAGGACATTTGTAATTTGCTTCTTTAGCTTGATAATGGCCTCAGATGTTGGTTTTAGCAACCCAACCTCCCCATTATTTTGTGGTTTGGGTAGGAACTTCTTAGCCCTGGTGTACCTGAACTAGGCCCAAGCTAACCAGCACATCACATTCCTCTAGCCACAGTGATTGATTTAGGGATAAAAATATGTTCTAAACCTCTATAAACTGGATGTTCAAGACTTTTGTGGGAGATACTATAGAAAACCCTCTCTCAATCCTGCTGGACTAGAATGGTGCTAGCTTCTAGAAGGACTAGAAGGTGCTAAGCTGTTTGGCCACCATAAGAGGGGACTCTGGCTCATGATAGAACCAACATTGAGGAAGCAAGGCTAAAGAGATGGAGATGATGACTTGAGCTCTGAATTAGAGGCTCTTACCTAGTCTTCCCTAATCCTGGGCTTCACTTAATTAAGCCAGTAATTAGACCTTTTGCTTAAACTAGTTTTGATTAAATTTTCTGTCATTTACAATGGAAAGAGTTTTAACTGATCTATTTCTCTTCTGCACCTAGCATAGTTCATGGCCTAGAATTTGTTACATGCATAAATGATCTCTATGAACATGAACAGGAATTTTTTCTTTCTCAGTCTGTTTCTTTTTTTTTAATAAAATGAGAATAATAATTTCTGCCTGTGTGATTCAAAGAGTTTTTGTGAATTAATAGAAGGAGAAGCTTTCTAGTCTCCTTCAGCACTTAGTCTATGCCAAACAATTTACCATTTAATTATATAATTATATATAATGGTTAACTTGTTTTCTCTCAACTAGATTGTTGAGAGACCCTCTAAAAGTGGGACTGCATCTATACCTATTGTTTCACTCTAGTGCTCAGCACAATGTTGGGAGAATAATGGGCATTCATGAATGCTTATTAATGATGGCAATAACAGCTATAATTTATTGTATACTTTCTTTTTTAAAATATTTATTTATTTATTTGATTGTGCTGGGTCTTAGTTGTGGCAGGCAGGCTCCTTAGTTGTGGCTCACTGGCTCCTTAGTTGCAGCACATGGGCTCCTTAGTTGTGGCATGTGAACTCTTAGTTGCGGCATGCATGTGGGATCTAGTTCCCTGACCAGGGATGGAACCCGGGCCCCCTGCATTGGGAGCACAGAGTCTTAACCACTGCGCCACCAGGGAAGTCCCCACACACTTTCTTTAGGCCAGACATTATGTAGAGATTCTACGTAAATTACCTTTAAAAGTTATTTAGCTAATAGCACTACCTGTTAGGTAGCTATTAGGTACGTAGTGTTGTCTTCAGAAGTTAGGTCATATAGTTAACAAGTGAGAAAGCTGAAATTGTTGGTTGAGTTATGATGGGAAATAAATGTGACTGAGCCTCCCAGAGCATATACTAGGAATGTTTGAGGGGTCTGGCTTAGTTGAACGATAGAGATGAACATCAAGTAAACACCTGACAGGCCTGGAATTGCTTCAGAAACCACCGTCGAGTCTCTTCTTGGCATAATTTCATTGATTTCCCCAATTTTATCAGTATTAAATAATGTAAGATATAGAGAGTAGAGACATTGGCAATTCCGGTTGTGAGTGTAGTGTATAGTATGGTGGTGATGCTCCATTGAATAGCTCAGTAAATGCCCGCTTCCTGGGTCCTTTGTGAATTAATGCCTTAGCAAATGGGCTTAACTGGTGCCCAGGGAATGTTTTGCTCAGGTTCTGGCATAACTACCTTGCTAGTAGGTAACCTTTAATTTGTTTTGGTTTTGGTTTTTTTAAATATTTATTTATTTGGCTGCATCGGGTCTTAACTGTGAAACCTTTAGTGTGTGTGTTTTTTTTTTAATATTTATTTATTTTATTTGGTTGTGCCGGCTCTTAGTTGTGACAGACGGGCTCCTTAGTTGCGGCATGCAGGCTCCTTAGTTGTGGCATGTGAACTCTTAGTTGCAGCATGTGTGTGGGATCTAGTTTCCTGACCAGGGATTGAACCCGGGCCCCCTGCATTGGGAGCGCGGAGTCTTACCCACTGCACCACCAGGGAAGTCCTGAAACCTTTCATTGTTTTTTGTTTTTTTAAAAATTTATTTATTATTTAATTTTATTATTTATTTTTGGCCACATTGGGTCTTCGTTGCTGCTTGTGGGCTTTCTCTAGTTGCGGTGAGTGGGGGCTACTCTTCGTTGCGGTGCTCAGGCTTCTCATTGCAGTGGCTTCTCTTGTTGCGGAGCATGGGCTCTAGGCGCGTGGGCTTCAGTAGTTGTGGCACATGGGCTCAGTAGTTGTGGTCCATGGGCTCAGTAGTTGTGGCTCATGGGCTCTAGAGCACAGGCTCAGTAGTTGTGGCACACGGGCGTAGTTGCTCTGTGGCATGTGGGATCTTCCCGCACCAGGGCTCGAACCCATGTCCCCTGCATTGGCAGGCGGATTCCTTTTTTTAAAATAAACTTATTTATTTATTTATTTTTGGCTGCACTGGGTCTTCATTGCTGTGTGCGGGCTTTTCTCTATTTGCATTGAGCGGGGGCTACTCTTTGTTGCAGTGCGCGGCTTCTCATTGCAGTGGCTTCTCTTGTTGCGGAGCATGGGCTCTAGGCGCGCAGGCTTCAGTAGTTGTGGCATGCGGGCTCAGTAGTTGTGGCTCGCGGGCTCTAGAGCGCAGGCTCAGTAGTTGTGGCACGTGGGCTTAGTTGCTCCGTGGCATGTGGGATCTTCCCAGACCGGGGCTCGAACCCGTGTCCCTTGCGTTGGCAGGAGGATTCTTAACCACGGCACCACCAGGGAAGCCCCTGAAACCTTTAGTTTTTAATGAGCTTTTTTTTTTTTCATAAATACAATTTATTTATTTATTGGCCGCGTCACACAGCATGTGGGATCTTAGTTCCTTGACCAGGGATCGAACTTGTGCCCTCTGCCTTAGGAACGCAGAGTCTTAACCACTGGACTGCCAGGGAAGTCCCTTTAATGAGCTTTAAAGTCAGAAACCAGATTAAGCAAGACATCAGATGGAAAAAGTTCAGCATTATAGACTTCATTCTATGACCGAAAATACTGTCACCTTGAAGCAAGCCATTTAAATGGTAGACCAGGGTCTGAATCATATGATGCTATTTATTGAGGACCTGCTAGATGACTTGCATATATTGCCTTATGTAATCTCCAAAAGACCCCTTCAGGGTAAGTATTACTATCCGCATTTGTGATGAGGGTCAGAGAGGTGAATAGAGGTCATACAGCTGTAAATATTCCCCTTTAGTGGTTTTTTTTTTTTTTTGAGAAGAAGGATATTCGCCATGTATTTCTTCTTCAGGTCTTTTTTTTTTTAATTTAATTTTTTTAATTTATATTTTTATATTTTTAATATTTATTTTTGGCTGTGTTGGGTCTTTGTTTCTGTGCGAGGGCTTTCTCTAGTTGCGGCAAGCGGGGGCCACTCTTCATCGCGGTGCACAGGCCTCTATCACGGCCTCTCGATGTGGAGCACAGGCTCCAGACGCGCAGGCTCAGTAGTTGTGGCTCATGGGCCCAGTTGCTCCGTGGCATGTGGGATCTTCCCAGACCAGGGCTCGAACCCGTGTCCCCTGCATTGGCAGGCAGATTCTCAACCACTGCGCCACCAGGGAAGCCCCCCTTTAGTGTTTTGAATCATAGTCCTTCCCAGGATTGCAGCATTGAACCTCAAAGCAAGAATCACAAAAGAGAAGAGGATACTTAAATTATCATAAAAAAAGTATTTTTATTGTCCAAAGTGAGTGAAGTGTCACTTTTTTTTTTTTTTAATTGGGGCCTAGTTGTTTTACAATGTTGTGTTAGTTTCTACTGTACAGCAAAGTGGAGTTCCCTGTGCTATATGGCAGATTCTCATCAGTTATCTACTTTATACATATTAGTGAAAGTGTCACTTTTTCCCCCTTGGTTAAATTATATGGATATGAAAATAAAGTCATTTCAGTAATGGGAGGAGGCCTGATAAAGACCTTGGTTTATGGATTTTTCTTTTAAGTGTATGGCTCTGCCATATCCGGTCTTATATGCCATAATTTTAATATCCTTATTAGGGATATATTATTACCAGATTGGTGTGGTCTTTGGTGTATTCATTCGACAAAGAATTTAGGATAGTTTACAATAGTAACTTAATAAAATAATATAAAAAAGAAAGTTATTCAGTACTAATGAAAATGGAATAATATATGACTCTCTACTTGCTGTAGGTGAGCTACAAATTTACTTCTGAATTTCCTAGAAACCTAGGAGAGAAGGATGACTTTTAAAAGGAGAAAACAAGGGAGTTCCCTGGAGGTCCAGTGGTTAGGACTCGGCGCTTTCATTGCTGTGGGCCCGGGTTCAATCCCTGGTTGGGGAACTAAGATCCCTCAAGCTGCACAGAGCGGACCAAAAAAAAAAAAAAAAAAAAAAATATATATATATATATATATATACACACACACACACACATTTATATATGTTTATGTATATGTGTATATGTATATATAATATGTGTTTATATATATATATATAAACGTGCAAGCTATAGTTTAAAGTAGTATAGGGTAAGTTCCCAGAGGTGGGATTAATCTGCACTTCTGTGATTATAGGAGCTCCGAGGAGGGGGAGGCCACTTTTGGCTGGGGTAACCAGGAAAGACTTCTCAGCAGAGCAGTGGGTATGTTGGGAGTCCAGCAGGTAGACGTGTCTGGCTGGAATGGGGACTTCGTGTAGGAGCCCAGGCCATCCAAACACATAGGTATTCAGACACTCCTGTTGCAGGATAGGTTTCAACCTCTTCCCCCTTTTCAGGACTCAGAGGCTCCTCATTTCTCTATACCAGTTGCATCTTCTGCCAAGGCCCTCCTTTGTGGTCTGGTTTACCCCCGTTTCCCAAGATGGATATACTCAAAGAAGCTACTTTACCTCCTATATGTTCAAACATGCTTGCTCTTCTTTCTTTTTTTTTTTTCCTGAAATGACTTTTTCCCCAGCTTACATGTTTTTTGCACGTTTCAGGCCCTTCTCACTGGAAAAAGGAGAGCTGGTGATACATTTGTGAGCTCCTGATATATTTGTTAATGGTGTAAAAAAAAGTGCTTTGGCATGTAGAGGTAATAACATACTTCTTAAGTATGTTAATAATAAATTAAGGTTAGGAAGTTTCCATATTAAAGAAAATCAATAGATTAGTCTCAGCAAAAAGTACCTTAATTTTAAAGTGGATAAACCAGGGATATCAAAATTGAAAAAAATTTGGTTTTAGACAACATCATACTAGATAAGTTTTTTGATGAATTACATTACATTACAGAATGTCTTTACTTAGTACCTGACATATTGTAGATATTCAGTAAATTTTTTTTTTAATTTTAATTTTTGGCTGCATTGGGTGGGTCTTCATTGCTGTGCACGGGCTTTCTCTAATAGTGGTGAGCGGGGGCTACTCTTGGTTGCAGTGCGCTGGCCTTTCATTGCAGTGGCTTCTCTTGTTGCAGAGCACGGGCTCTAGGCGCACGGGCTTCAGTAGTTGTGGCACGCAGGCTCAGTAGTTGTGGCTCACGGGCTCTAGAGCGCAGGTTCAGTAGTTGTGGCGCACGGGCTTAGTTGCTCCGTGGCATGTGGGATCTTCCCGGACCAGGGCTCAAACCCCAGTCCCCTGCATTGGCAAGCGGATTCTTAACCACTGCGCCACCAGGGAAGCTCAGTAAATGTTTGTTGAATTGTATTACTTAAAAAAAAAAACACAAAAAACAAAAAACTTTTTATTTTGAAATAAATGTAGACTAGCCGGAAGTTACAAAACTAGACATAGAGTCCTGTGTAACCTTCCAACTTTCCCCGGTGGTGACATCTTATATAATGAAGAGAATGTCAAAACCAGGTAATTGACATTGATGCAATATATTTACTAGACTACAGACCTCATTCATTCATTTTACCATTTTTTTTACATGCATTGCTTTGTGTGTTTGTGTGTGTGTGTATAGGTCTATCTCATGTATAGACTTGTGTAACAGCTGCCGCAGTCAAGATACAGAGCTGTTCTATCACCGCAAAGGAACTCCTCGTACTGCCCCCTTTATATTTGCGCACAAACCTCCTTCTCTCCCCCAGCCTATTCCTATTGCTGTCCTCTGGCAACCACTAATGTGTTCTTCATCTGTAAACTAGTTTTGTAATTTTGAGAATGATATATAAATGGAATCATATAGTGTATAACCTTATGAGATTGATATCAGTAATCATAATGCCCTTGAGAGTCACCTAGATTGTTTTGTGTATCATATTATATTGTCCTTTTTTGCTGAATAGAATTCCATTGTATGGATGTACCGGCTTTTATTTAACCATTCACCTGTTGAAGGACATTTGGGTTGTTTCCAGGCTTTTGCTATTACAAATAAAGCTGCTATGAGCATTTGTATACAGGCTTTTGTGTTTTTATTTCTCTGGGATAAATGCCGAAGAGTGCGATTGCTGGGTTGTATAGTAAGTGCATGTTTTGTTTTATAAGAAACTGCCAAACTGTTTTCTAGGGTGGCTGTGCAATTTTACATTCCCACCAGCAGTGTATGAGAAACCCAGTTTCTCTGCATCCTTGCCAGCATTTAGTATTATCATTGTGTTTTATTTCAGCTATTTTAATAGATATGCAGTACTTCTTTCAGTTTTTCTTTGATTAAAGATACATTTGTCTTTAGCACATGGTGGGTTGATAGCCTTAAGACTAGCTTTTCAGATTTGTTGTTCCCATTGCACTTAATTTTTTTTTTTTTAATGTACTTTACTTTTTTTTTTGGCCATGCGTCGCAGCTTGCAGGATCCAGGGATTGAACCCAGGCCCCCTGCAGTGGAAGCTTGGAGTCCTAACCACTGGACAGCCAGGGAATTCCCAATGCTTTACATTTTTAAAAAAATGTAGGCCTACAAGGCTATTTAGAACTTTTTCCAGTATTTTAGTTTTCTCTTTGTCTCTACCTGTATCCTGGATCCCAGCAACAGGAGTATTAGCAAAAGTGCCTCCGCTGGGCTTTCCTGAGTGAGACTAATTCTATGGATACAGCCACCTGGACTTACTTAATGTTAGTGTAGTGCAATTGAGAATTTTGTTTATATTCTCATTTGCGGCAGCTCCCTAGAGATCTTGTTTTCTTTCCTGATGAGAATCAAGAAATGCCTTCTGTCTGTTGCTATAATTTGGCCATGGGAAGAAAAGGCAATAACTCAGTTTTGGGGATGTGTTTGTAAGGGGAGGGTTCTCTTATTGACTGACTGAAGTGAAATTCACATAACATGAAATTCACCATTTTAAAGTGAACAATCCAGTGGCGTTTAGTACATTCACAATGTTGACAACTATATCTGTCTAGTTCCAAAACATTTTCATCACCTCAAACAGAAATCCTGTACCCATTAAGTAGTCATTCCCCATCCTTCCCTTCCCCCAGCCGCTGGCAACCACCAGTCCAATTCTGTCTCAGTGGATTTACCTATTCTGGATACTTCATGTAAATGAAATCATACCATATGTGGCCTTTTGTGTCTGGCTTCTTTCACTTAAGATAGTGTTTTTGAGGTTCATCCACATTGTAGCATGTATCAGTGCTTCATTCCTTTTTATAGTTGAATAATGTTACACTGAATGGATATGTCACATTTTGTTTATCCATTCTCCCATTGATGGACATTTAGGTTGGTTCTACCTTTTGATTACTGTGAGTAGTACTGCTGTGAACATGTGGGTACATGTATTGTTTGAGTACCTATTTTCAATTCTTTGGGGTCTATATCTAGGAGTAGAATTGCTGGGTCATACAATAATTGCTTAAGTTGTTGAGCTGCCAAACTATTTTTCGTAACAGTTGCACCATTTAACATTCCCACCAGCAATGTATGAGGGTTCAGATTTTTCCACATCCTTGCCAACACATGTTATATTCTCCTTTTTTTTTTTTAATGACCATTTTAGTGGGTGTGACGTGGTATCTCATGGTTTTAATTTGTTTTTTCTTATTAGGTTTTTTTCCTTTTTTCTTTTTTTTTGGCTGGGCTATGCGGCATGCAGGATCTTAGTTCCCCAACCAGGGATCGAATCTGTGCCCTGTACAGTGGAAGCATGGAGTCTTAACCACTGGACTGCCAGGGAAGTCCTGCATTTTCTTATTGACTAATGATGTTAAGCATCTTTTCATGTGCTTGTTGGCCATTTATATATCTTTAGAGAAATAACTATTCAAGTTCTTAATCCATTTTTAAATTGGGTTGTTTGCATTTTGGTTGTTGAATTGTAAACATTCTTTATATATTCTGGATACCAGATCTTTGTCAGATATATGATTTCCAAATATTTTCTCCCATTCTGTAGGTTGTCATTTCACTTTCTTTTTTTTTTTTTTTTAATTTTATTTATTTATTTATTTATCTATGGCTGTGTTGGGTCTTCGTTTCTGTGCAAGGGCTTTCTCTAGTTGCGGCAAGCAGGGGCCTTCTCTAGTTGCGGCAAGCGGGGGCCACTCTTCATCACGGTGCGTGGGCCTCTCACCATCGCGGCCTCTCTTGTTGCAGAGCACAGGCTCCAGACGCGCAGGCTCAGCAGTTGTGGCTCATGGGCCCAGTTGCTCCGCGGCATGTGGGATCCTCCCAGACCAGGGCTCGAACCCGTGTCCCCTGCATTGGCAGGCAGACTCTCAACCACTGCGCCACCAGGGAAGCCCCCCACTTTCTTGATCGTATCCTTTTTTGCACAAAAGTTTTTAAATTTAATGAAGTCCAGTTTATCCATTTCTTTTGTTGCTCATGCTTTTGGTGTCATATCTAAGATCCATTGCCAAATCTAGGGTCATGAAGATTTACCCCTGTGTTTTCTTCTAAGAGTTTTATGGTTTTGACTCTTATATTAGGTCACTGATCTATTTTGAATTAATTTTTATATATGGTATGAGGTAAGGGTCTAGCTTTATTCATTTGCATGTAAATATGCAGTTGTCCTGGCACCATTTATTGAAGACACTAGTCTTTCCCCATTGATTGATCTTGACACGCTTGCCAAAAATCAGGTGGCCATAGATGTATGGGTTTACTTCTGGACTCAATTCTATTCCATTGATCTATATGTTTCCCCTTACACCAGTACCATGCTGTTTTGCTTACTGTAGTTTTATAGTCAATTTTGAAATTGAGACTTAGAGTTCTCCAACTTTCTTCTTCCTTTTCAAGATTGTTTTGGCTATTTGGAGCTCCTTGTAATTCCTTATGAATTTGAGCATTGGCTCTTCCATTTCTACAAAAAAAGGCTGTTGAAATTTTGTTTTTAATTTTTTTTTTTTTTAATAATTAAAAAAAAATTTTTGGCCACGCTGCACAGCATGTGGGATCTTATAGTTCCCTGACCAGGGATGGAACCCACGTCCCCTGCATTGGAAGCATGGAGTCTTAACCACTGGATTGCCAGGGAAGTCCCAAGGCTTTTGGAATTTTGATAGAGATTGCATTGAATTTGTAAATCTCTTTGGGTAATATTGACATCTTAACAGTGTTAAGTCTTCCAGTCCGTGAACATGGGATGTCTTTTCAGTAATAACTCAATTTTAAGGTCTTCACTTTTCCAGCCTCCCCTGTGAATCACGTTTTGAAAGAAGAATCCACCTTCTTTAATAATGTGGAAAATCCACTTTTTGGAGTCTTGGAGATTTACAGACATTCATGAAGCATCAAGTTCATCCCCCTTCTTAGTTTTTAGTTAAAACTGCTTAATCTAATAATCTTAGTGGTTCACTATCCTCAGTGGCATATACTGGAAATACCTTGAATTTTGTAATCAGATAGATCTGGGCTCCAATCTTGGCTCAGATTGTATAACATTGTGCAGTACAGATACTGTGGTGAGCAAAAATAGATTATAGTTCCCATAAACTTATGGAGCTTACAGTCTAGTGGATGAGACATTGATCAAATGATCATACACACACAATGTATAAAATTATAACTGGGGCTTCCCTGGTGGCGCAGTGGTTGAGAATCTGCCTGCTAATGCAGGGGACACGGGTTCGAGCCCTGGTCTGGGAAGATCCCACATGCCGCGGAGCAACTAGGCCCGTGAGCCACAACTACTGAGCCTGCGCGTCTGGAGCCTGTGCTCCACAACGGGAGAGGCCGCGATAGTGAGAGGCCCTCGCACCGCGATGAAGAGTGGCCCCCGCTCGCCGCAACTAGAGAAAGCCCTCGCACAGAAACGAAGACCCAACACAGTCAAAAAAAAAAAAAAAAAAAATTATAACTGAGGTAAGTACTACCAATTAGTGCTTCGTGTTGCTCTGGGTAAATATCATATGGTAATCTGACCTAGTCTGGAAGTTCTGTGAAGGCTTCTCTAAGGAAGTGATATTGGATGTGAAGTCTGAAGGATGAGTTTTTTAGGAAAAGACAAGGTGGGGATGGTGAGTAGAGTCTTCTAGGTAAAGGGAACAGCATATATAAAGCCTCTGTGACAGAAAAGAGCTTGGTGTATTTGAGAAAATAAGGATTGCCTATCTACAAAGTATAGAGCTAGAGGGGGGACATAAATAAAAAACATACAGGACCTGACGGTTTTCTTTGTTTTTTTGTGTTTGTTTGGTTTTTGGTTTTGGCTGCGCCACGCAGCATGCAGCATCTTAGTTCCCTGACCAGGGATTGAACCCATGCCTCCTGCAGTGGAAGTGCAGCATCTTAACCACTGGACCGCCAGGGAAGTCCCTGATGTTTTTCTTTATACTAAGAATAAGTGGAAGCCATTAAAGGGTTTTTTAAAAAAAGTTATTATAAAATATTGGCTATATTCTATGTGCTGTACAATACATCCTTGTAGCTTATTTATTTTATACATAGTAGTTTGTACCTCTTAATCCCCTACTCTTATCTTACCCCTCCCCGTTTCTGTCTCCCCACTGGTAACCACTAGTTTGTTCTCTATATCTGTGAGTCTGTTTCTGTTTTGTTATATTCATTTGTTTGTTTTATTTTTTAGATCCCACATATAAGTGATAACATTCAGTATTTGTCTTTCTCCATCTGACTTATTTCACTAAGCATAATGCCTTTCACATCCATCCATGTTGCTGCAAATGGCATAATTCTTTTTTATGGCTGAGTAGTATTCCATTGTGTGTGTGTGTGTGTGTGTGTGTGTGTGTGTGTGTGTGTGTATATATCTATATATATATCTATCTCACATCTTCTTTATCCATTCCTCTATTGATGGACACTTAGGTTGCTTTCATATTTTGGCAGTTGTAGATAATGCTGCTGTGAACGTTGGAGTGCATGAATCTTATCAAATTAGTGTTTCTGTTTTTTTCAGATATATACCCAGGAGTGGAATTGCTGGATCACATGGTACTTCTATTTTTAGTTTTTGGAGGAACCTCCATACTGTTTTCCACAGTGGCTGCACCAATTTACATTCCCACGAACAGTGTACAAGCGTTCCCCTTTCTCCACATCCTTGCCAACGTTTGTTGTTTGTGGTCTTTTTATGATAGCTATTCTGATAGATGTGAGGTGATATCTCACTGTGGTTTTGATTGCATTTCTCTAATGATTAGCGATGCTGAGCATCTTTTCATGTCTGTTCAGTTCTTTTGCCCATTTTTAAGTCAGGTTTTTTTTCTGATATTGAATTGTTATCAGCTGTTTATATATTTTGGATACTAACCCCTTATTGTTTATATCATTTGCAAATATTTTCTCCCATTCAGTAGGTTGTCTTTTCATTTTGTTGATGGTTCCCTTTGCTGTGCAAAAGCTTTTAAGTTTAATTAGGTCACATTAAGGTTTTTTTGCTTTTGTTTCCTTTGCCTTAGGAGGCAGATCCAAAAAAATATTTCTCCAATTTATGTCAAAGAGTGTTCTGCCTATGTTTTCTTCTAGGAGTCTCTGGCCTTACATTTAGGTCTTTAATACATTTTGAGTTTATTTTTGTAAATACATAGTGTGAGAAAATGTTCTAATTTTATTCTTTTACATGTAGCTGTCAATTTTCCCAGCACCACTTATTGAAGAGACTATCTTTCCCCCATTGTATATTCTTGCCTCCTTTGTCATAGATTAGTTGACCATAGTGTGTTGGTTTATTTCTGGGTTCTCTATTCTGTTCCTTTGAGCTATGTGTCTTTTTTTGTACTAGTACTGTACTGTTTTGATGACTGTAGCTTTATAGTATAGTCTGAAGCTAGAGAGTGTGATACTTCCACCTCTCTTCTTCTTTCCCAAGATTGCTTTGGCTATTCGGAATCTTTTATGTTTCCATATGAATTTTAGAATTATTTTTTCTAGTTCTGTGAATAATGCCATTGGTATTTTGATAGGGATTTCATTGAATCTGTAGAGTGCCTTGGATAGTATGGTCATTTTAACAATATTAATTCTTCCAATCCATGAACACGGTTTCTTTCTTTGTGTTGTCTTCAGTTTCTTTCATCTGTGTCTTATAGTTTTCTGAGTACAGGTCTTTTACCTCCTTAGTGAGATTTATTTATAAGTATTTTATTCTTTTTGATGTGAAGGTAAATGGGATTGTTACTTTAATTTCTCTTTCTGATAATTCATTGTTGTATATTAGTTTTGTATCCTGCAACTTTACCAAATTTGTTGATGCGCTCTAGTAGTTTTTTGGTGCTGTCTTTGGGATATTTTCTATGTATGGTATCATGTCATCTGCAGGCAGTGACAGTTTTACTCCTTCCTTTCCAATTTGGATTCCTTTTATTATTTTTCTTGTCTGATGGCTGTGTCTAGATCTTCACATTAAAGGGTTTTATGCAAGGGAGAATTGCAAGATCTGAACTTGGAAAATAGCACTATGACTGAGATGTAGAGAAAAGATTATAGAGGAGTATCAGTCAGTGCAGGGATGCTCTTGCACAGATATGGTCCATGTAAGAGACCAGATGGTAGGTTGGATGAGGAGGATGGTAGGCAGAGATGAGGAGAAATGTAAGAGATGTATTTAGTAGGTTGAATTGCTAGAACTGTGTGATGGATTATATATTGGGGATAAAGGAGAAGGAAGTGATAAGGATGGCTCCCAGTGCCTGGCTTAATCACTAGGAGGTAGATGGTAGTACCTTTCACTGAAATGAGGACACTGGAAAGGGACTGGCTTGGGAATGGAGTATTATGAATTCAGTTTTGGACATGTTGAATTTGAGGTGACTTTAAGACATCCAAGGGATGATGTTGAGTAGGCAGCCGGATAAATGTGCCTGGAACTTAGAGAAGGGTAAGGGCCAGAGGAAAATTGGTTGTATGTTTGGCAGTTATATGGTAAGTAAAGTCATGGACGTGGATTAGATTGTCTAGGGAGAGAGAATAGAGTGAGAAAAGAATAGAGAATAGTATAGTCTTTAACATTTAACCACTGGGCAGAAGAGGATAACCTTGGAAAGCAGGCAGAGATGGGGCAGATAGAGAGGTGGGAGGAAAATTAGGAGAATGTAATGTTCAGAAGCCAAGGGTTTCAACTAGGAGGAAATGAACAACAGTGCTAAATGATGCTGAGAAATCAAATAAAAATAAGGACTGTTCATTGGATTTATCAGTGTGAAGGTCATTCATAACTTTAGTGAAATATGGTGAAGTGATTAATGGGGGATTGTTTAGCTAATAACCTGTTTCATTGAAAAATAGAATGTTAACCTAGAAGGAAGCTCATCTAGTTTAGTGAATTAAAAAAAAATTTTTTTTTTGAGCTCTAGAACCCTTTTTCTACCAATTATTACATGAGGTTCAATACAAAGAGATCGAATGAGAGCTATTCTAGTTTAAGTGGGATTTAAAACACTACTCCTTTGTATCCCCCTTCTATTTACTTCTGGTCCTGGATACCTTTTCATAACCCTTAATTCTCTGAAGACCAGTTTGAAAACACTTATCTAGGTGGTCTCTTATTACTAAAGGGGAAACTGAGGGTTGGGGAGAGGTAGTCCCTTTAAGTTTAGAACTAGTATTAGTATAGTACTTTTACTAAAACTAGAGACTCTAGATCCTCTTCCAGAGCATGCTCCACAGACTCTGGACTCTAGTGGAATGTCTGTTCTCTTTTCCCCAGGCCAGCAGTTCTGACCCCTTGAGTCTTCAGGGTCCCTGTGACATGAAGAAAACGTACTAAGAGGGGTCTGGAGGCAGTCTGCTTCCCTCATTGTTTCATATTTGTGTCCTCGAGGTGATGGGCACTGTGGTGGTTGTGTGTTTGCCAACTTTCATTACAACTCAAAGAATTAATTTGTCAAGTAGTCATGGTAATCCCTTGCCTCTTGCCAGTGAATGACTTAGGAACGAGTATGTGCCCAAAGTCTGGCCAGGGAGACATGACAGGAATGCTACTAGAAACTTTTGAGAAAGGTTCTTGGCTTAAAAAAAACAAACAGAAAAAGATACCTGAAATGTGACCTTTTTTTCTGGTGGATATTTTCTGCTACTTAATTTTTTAGAATAAACTGAGTCAGTTCGGTCAACTGGAGATTTTTTTTTTTTAAGTGAATTAAAAAAATTTTTTATTTTATTTATTTATTTTGGTTGCGCCGGATCTTAGTTGCAGCTCGTGGGCTCCTTAGTTGCGGCTCGCCAGCTCCTTAGTTTTGGCATGTTGGCTCCTTATTTGCGGCTGGTGGGCTCCTTTGTTGCGGCCGGTAGGCTCCTTATTTGCAGCTTGTGAGCTCCTTAGTTGTGGCATGCAAACTGTTAGTCGCGGCATGCATGTGGGATCTAGTTCCCTGACGAGGGATGGAACCCACGTCCCCTGCATTGGAAGGCAGATTCTTAACCACTGTGCCACCAGGGAAGTCCTGGTCAAATGGAGATATTAATACTTATCTCTCAGAGTTGCTGTAGGAGTAAATTATTTAATGCATTTGGAAATCTCTGAGAACTGTTTGTTCATTGGATAGTATTGTAGATCACCCAGTAGAGCTAGGTAGAGGAATGGGCCACAGGATTGGAATGTTTTTAAAGTATATGGAGGAAGAAAAGATCTTATTTAAATTACCCTTGAACTTGGTGGTGCTGGGAGTGGGAGAGGATGAGGGAAACCGGCCAGAAGGAGACTGGAACTGGTAATGATTTCTAGGGCTGGTCTTGGGGAGGAAAGGGAGTGAGGGTTATTAATCAGTGAAGCATTGTTAAGCAGTAGCAATATCTTGGGCAGTGCCAGTGGAGTGTTTTTGTGCTCCTGGAGGAAACACTGTAAATAAATGTCCTAAGTGTCTTTGTCCTGCTTGGTCAGTTTGGGGTCTGAAAGACTTGTGGTGAGCCACTCCTCTTTTCTCCCATAGTGGCTCAGTGTTGAGAGCATCCCCATCTCTGGCCACTGGGGATTACCTAGAAAAGTACTTGATAATGACTCAATCTAGGTACTCCTAGCTGGTAACTTCTAGCAGAGCTGGAGGGGAGGACAGGTCAGGGGCCTAGGCCCTGGTTCTAACACAGGAGAGGTACCTGCTTGGGAAGAAGGTAATGTTGTTGTTGTTGTTGTTTGTTGTTGTTGTTTTTTTTTTTGGTTTTTGTTTTTTTGAGACAACAGTTGATCACTCCTCAAGGGTTTTGGAATCGAATTGACCTAGATTGAAATTGCATCTTTACCATTTATATCATCCTAGATAAGTCAGTATGAAAACAAAATTGTAACATTTACCTTTCAGGGTTACTGTTATGATTAGAGATAATGTTTATAAAGCTCCAACCATAGGGCCCCATGCATATTAGGTGTTCAAGTAAATGATAGTTGTTTTGCTGTTACTAACAATTAACAAGGTTAAGTCAATGAGACTGCTTTCATAACACATCTCTCAGATTACCCATGGATTTGCTTGTTTGTGGCCCCTTGGGGGTTCTATGCTTAGTATTTGTTTTAATTAGGACTCAATTGCACGTAAAATTACTAAATTGGATGTGGATGGAAATGGCAATTGAAGGGAGGGATGGGGGAGACATTGCTATTTTCCTTTGGCTCCAAGCTCCTAAGGGTTGGCCTTAGTCTTCAGAGTTTTACTTCTTTATCCTTTTTTCCATTTCTTTTATTTTCCCCATATTTTATCCTTAAGTAACTTTTTTTTGCATTTTGTAATTTTTGAAAAATTGTGGTGAAATATTTATATACACATGTAAAATTTACCGTTTTAACCATTTTAAAGTGTACAATTCAGTGACATTTAAGTACTTTCACATTGTTATGCAACCATCCTACCATCTATCTCCAGAACATTTTTCCTGTTGCACAACTGAAACTCATTAAACAGTAACTCCCCATTTTCCTCTCCTTCCAGCCCTCAGCAACAACTATTCTACTTTCTGTCACTGTGGAATCATACAGTTTTTGTCATTTTATGAGTGGCTTTCACTTAGCATAATGTCTTCAAGGTTCATCCATGTTGTATCATGTGTCAGAATTTCCTTCCTTTTTAGGGCTGAATAATATTCCATTATATGTATATACCATTAAAAAAATCTATTCATCTGTCAGTGAACACTTAGATTGCCTCTACCTTTTGACTATTGTGAATTTCCCATTGCTTGCTTGCTTATTTATTTGTCTATCTATCTATTTTCGGCTGCATGGGGTCTTTGTTGCTGCGCATGGGCTTTCTCTAGTTGCGGCGAGTGGGGACTCCTCTTCAGTGTGGTGTGTGGGCTTCTCATTGCAGTGGCTTCTCTTGTTGTGGAGCACGGGCTCTAGGAGTGCAGGCTTCAGTAGTTGTGGCATGCGGGCTCAGTAGTTGTGGCACACGGGCTTAGTTGCTCCGTAGCATGTGGGATCTTCCCAGACCAGGGATTGGCAGGTGGATTCTTAACCACTGCGCCACCAGGGAAGTACCCCCATTGCTTTTTTTTTTTTTTTTTTTTTGTGGCTGTGTTGGGTCTTTGCTGCTGCATGCGGGCTTCTCATTGCAGTGGCTTCTCTTGTTGTGGAGCATGGGCTCTAGGTGTGCAGGCTTCAGTAGTTGCAGCGTGCAGGCTCAGTAGTTGTGACTCGCGGGCTCTAGAGCGCAGGCTTAGTAGTTGTGGCGCACAGGTTGAGTTGCTCCATGGCACGTGGGATCTTCCCGGACCAGGGCTCGAACCCGTGTCCCCTGCATTGGCAGGCAGATTCTTAACCACTGTGCCACCAGGGAAGTCCCCTCATTGCTTTTTAATATAACAGCAAGTCCCCCTCTCTCTTTTTCTTTTTCTTCACAAATATTTATAGAGCACCTTTTTCATGCTCACTGTTTTTAGTATTGGAGACATGGCAGTGAACAAGACAAAGTGTTTGGAGCTTACATTCTGCTGATGAGAATGGGTCCCCCTTTGGAAGTCTTGCGGGGGCTGGTGCTCTGATTTGCAGAGTTTGTGTCAGGCCAGAGTTTGTATCAATAGTGTGCTACCATCTTGAATGTTGGTGCCCTTAGACCCATTTTTCCTTTGTGTCTCAACTTTGGCACCTTCTCTCAGAGGCCTTATATGAGTCCCCAGGCTGAATTGTTTGCTCCTACTCTGTGCTAACCACCTTTCACTTATCTTTACCATAATGCTACCTAACTGTCTCTTCTGCTGGAGTTATCTCCTACTGGACTGGAACCCTTGTTGATTGGTTCATGTGCAGCTGCTTGGCTATAGTACATCAGGCATTCAGGTCCTTTGGGACAGGCCCCTGATGACTTCTGCAACCATGTCTTTCACCACTGCCCGCCTTGCACTTTGTACTCTAGCAACACTGAAATGAATGTCATTTCCCCAGATAAATTGTTAAATTGTTTCTATTCTCTGGACTGTGCCTTTTTCCTAGAATGCCCTTCTCCCCTTCTTCAGGTTCATGCCTTTTTCCTTTAAATGAGTCGTCTTTCAGAAAGCCTTTGTGGACCCTCTCTAGACTATTTTGCCACATTCTTGTTGCTGGCTTCTGTCATGGTCTTTAAAACACTGTATGGTTATTGACTGGTTTCATGCCATCAAGGAACTCACAGATTTTAGCACTAGGTATTAGCTGGATTTCTGCCATCTTCTTCCAGTCATCAAGCTTCAGTCCTCACCTCACTCATTGAACTTGACTTTGCTGTTGACAGACATTCTGGAATGAAAGTGACCTCCTGGGAATCTGATTGGATTTCCTTTTTTTTTTTTTTTTTTTTTTAACATCTTTATTGGAGTATGATTGCTTTACAATGGTGTGTTAGTTTCTGCTGTATAACAAAGTGAATCAGTTATACATATACATATGTTCCCATATCTCTTCCCTCTTGCATCTCCCTCCCTCCCACCCTCCCTATCCCACCCATCTAGGTGATCACAAAGCACCGAGCTGATCTCCTTGTGCTATGCGGCTGCTTCCCTCTTCAATAAGTGGTGCTGGGAAAACTGGACAGGTACATGTAAAAGTATGAAATTAGAACACTCCCTAACACCATACACAAAAATAAACTCAAAATGGAATAAAGACCTAAATGTAAGGCCAGACACTATCAAACTCTTAGAGAAAAACATAGGCAGAACACTCTATGACATAAATCACAGCAAGATCCTTTTTGACCCACCTCCTAGAGAAATGGAAATAAAAACACAAATAAACAAATGGGACCTAATGAAACTTAAAACCTTTTGCACAACAAAGGAAACCATAAACAAGAGCAAAAGACAACCCTCAGAATGGGAGAAAATATTTGCAAATGAAGCAACTGAGAAAAGATTAATCTCCAAAATTTACAAGCAGCTCATGCAGCTCAATAACAAAAAAACAAACAACCCAATCCAAAAATGGGCAGAAGACCTAAATAGACATTTCTCCAAAGAAGATATACAGATTGCCAACAAACACATGAAAGAATGCTCAACATCATGAATCATTAGAGAAATGCAAATCAAAACTACAATGAGATATCATCTCACACCGGTCAGAATGGCCATCATAAAAAAATCTACAAACAGGGCTTCCCTGGTGGCGCAGTGGTTGAGAATCTGCCTGCTAATGCAGGGGACATGGGTTCGAGCCCTGGTCTGGGAAGATCCCACATGCCGCGGAGCAACTGGGCCCGTGAGCCACAACTGCTGAGCCTGTGCGTCTGGAGCCTGTGCCCCGCAACAAGAGAGGCTGCGATAGTGAGAGGCCCGCGCACCGCGATGAAGAGTGGTCCCTGCACCGCGATGAAGAGTGGCCCCCACTTGCCACAACTAGAGAAAGCCCTCGCACGAAACGAAGACCCAACAAGCTAAAAATAAATAAATAAATAAATAAATAAATAAATAAATAATGTAGCTATTAAAAAAAATTATTAAAAAAAATCTACAAACAATAAATGTTGGAGAGGGTGTGGAGAAAAGGAAACACTCTTGCACTGTTGGTGGGAATGTAAATTGATACAGCCACTATGGAGAACAGTATGGAGGTTCCTTAAAAAACTAAAAATAGAACTACCATACGACCCAGCAGTCCCACTACTGGGCATATACCCTGAGAAAACCATAATTCAGAAAGAGTCATGGGGCTTCCCTGGTGGCGCAGTGGTTGAGAATCTGCCTGCCAATGCAGGGGACACGGGTTCGAGCCATGGTCTGGGGAGATCCCACATGCCGCGGAGCAGCTAGGCCCATGAGCCACAATTACTGAGCCTGCGTGTCTGGAGCCTGTGCTCCGCAACAAGAGAGGCCGCGATAGTGAGAGGCGCGCGCACCGCAATGAAGAGTGGCCCCTGCTTGCCACAACTGGAGAAAGCCCTCGCACAGAAACAAAAACCCAACACAGTCATAAATAAATAAATAAATAAATAAAATTTAAAAAAAAAGAGTCATGGATTTCCTTCTTATTGCTCTCCCATTGTGTTTCACCCTTGTAGTTTTGTCAGTTCTCACTAGGATTAATGTAATCCTTCTGTATAGAAATAATATGCCTTTTATATTCTTCTCACCTGGCAGAGAGTCCAAAGATCTTGATCAATCCTGATGGCATTTAATATTCTTACTTTTCTTCTGTAAATCTCCTCCACCCTGTGGTTTTTTGAAAAATGCTTATTATGGAAAATTAGAAAACTTGGCAACATCTCCCTATAGCCTATTCTTCCTACATCCTACCATGCAGAAATAAACTTTTAAAATTTTCAGCATTTTTAAAAGTTTTTTTCCTATTTTATATAAAGATCATATTATATATACTGTTTGTGGAGTGCTTTTTAATTTAATATTAGGTTATAAGCATTTTTCAGTGTTAAATTTTTTTGTTCAGCATCTATGACTATGCATTGCATGATGTGATTTATTTACTCATAACCTTATTGTTGGACATCTAGGTTACTTTCTATTTTTGGATATTATAATACTGTGATAAGCATCTTTGTAAATTTTGGTCTGTATGTTTTGTTAGCTTTATTCAGATAAAAATTTAGGAATACAATAATTGGGATAAAGGTATACTATTTTTAAGGCTCTTGCTACATACTGTCCGGTTGTTCTCCTAGTTCATTGCAGGGACTCAATAAATATAATATTTGTTAAAGGAAAGAATAAATACTCCCCCAAAAGACTGTACCTAGTCATGCTTTCAACAGGAGGGAATGAGTACCTGTAACCCTCATACTGCCTTTCATATTTGACCCTATAAGCACCCCCTGTCCTTATTTGTTCATAGTTAGGGCTTTATTCTCTTGTTAGTTTCAGATTTAGTTGCTTTGTCTATTTTGAGGTCACGTAAAATCAGGTCTTGCTCCTTCTCTCTCAAAGAAGAGACACTGACTTTCTCCTTATTTGGTCATGTTCCTTCTTCACCCTTCCATCATTCACTGGTAGTATCTTCTGACTCAGCGGTCTCTTCCTGTAACCACAGAGTATGGAAAAACTTGACCAGTCTCATAGGTAATGTTTAAAATACGGAAAGAGAGTAAGCCCTAGTAGAAGAAAATCTAGTACTAGTTTCTGAGAGACCGAAGGGGATTCTTGTTTCTGTCCTAGCTGAGTGATCTTAACCTTTACTCACTCTAGGACTGTTTCTTATCTGTGAGACAAACCTACAAGAATACTTTCCCTATTTACCACATAGGTTTGGTTGGATTAATCAGTTCTTCGTGTGATTAATCAATTCACAATACATTCTTTTTTTTTTTTTAAGGAATGTATCTGTTGATTTTTATTTCTACACTTATTTACTGGACAGAAAAAAATCATCTCTCTTGATTCGTTTTATACAAGTTAACTTCTAATTTTTTTTTTTCACAGTACATTCTTATTGAATGGCTGCCGTGTGAAGATTGTATGATAAATTCAGAGAGGTGTTCCTCTTGTCACAGAACTATGATATCTTCAGTTCATTCATTCAACCAGTCATCCATTATTTATTCAGCTGGTCAGCAGATGTTTATTGAGGTTTTATGCTAAATATTAGGTGGGGAGGAAGACAGCAAATAAGTTGTAATTCAGTGTTGGTAGTAACAACAACAGCAACTAACAGTTAATGATTGCCTACTATGTGCCGGGCACTATTCTAAGCCCTTTACCTATATTAATTCATTTAATTGTCACAATAAACTTTTAAGGTACATGCATAATTACTGTTCTGTACAAATTATAGTAAGGTACAAAGGAGAATGTAAAAATAGTTAACCGTTTAGTGAATGCCCACATGAACCAAATATTCTATAGATAGTTTATGTACATTTTCTTTCATCCTCACCACAACTCTGCAGGTTTAGGTATTATCATTTTACACCTGAGAAAGTAGAGTCTCAGGAAGATTAAGAAATGTGTTAAGTTCATACAGTGTGTAAGAGGTAGAGTTGGAATTGAACCCACTTTTAGTCCAGTTCCAAAGCCTTGGTTCTTAAGATTTTATTGGTTCAAGGCAGGAGGGTAGGTAAAGCTCTTTAGGCTAAGGAATTCTGGGATCAAAGATATCAGAGTCCATTGCCTTTTAAGAGAATTGGAGGTAAACTGAAAGATACTTTCTTAAAATTGTGAGATTGTGCCTCCCATTTCCCCATATATACCCACCTTTCCAGGACAGGCTAAGTAATCCTCTCATACCAGTGTGAGCATGTAGGTAGTTTTAAAGTACTGTACTTGTGGCTCTTGCTGTTTGTTGATGGCACATGGCAGTTCTGAATGCTTTAGCCAAGTGCCTAATAACTGAAAATGTTATATTCATTCAGGACAGCTGCACCATGTAACCAGATGGGATTTTAAATTGACATGTTAATATTTTTTAAAGCTAATTAAAAAATGTCAATTTGCAACCTGATGTTGCCATGTTAGAATTAAATTGTTTTTTTCTCCAATAAAGAATAGGCAATGTTTCGTTAAACTCCTGTTAAATTGTTCACACTTGTTGCACACTGCACAGATGCGCTCAGCTGGCTGATGTGGTTTTCCAAGACTGTGTGCGGTGAAAAAGAGAAAAATGTACAGTTTTAGTCTGAAGTCCAGAATGGCTATTGAATAAAAAGAGTGAGTGTAATTTTTTAGAGTTTATGTAACTGACTTTAATAGTTGCTTTTGTAGTTGTGCTATATAATTGAATCATGGTGTTACAGCTTTGGGTGGCATAGACTAATGGAGAGAGACCCATTTAAAATAGGTTGTTTTTAAAACTATTTGCATCAGATGGGCCCTGTCTCATCACTTTTTTTTTTTTTTTTCCATTTTTGAAAAAAAATTGTGGTAAAATATACTGTCTCTTCACTTTTTGCAGCAACTTCCTGACTGGTCTCCCTGCTTCTGTCTCACCTCCCCCAAATCATCCTCTGTACTGCTGCTCTGTGAGCTTTAATGTAGCTTTCACTCCTCTTTCCTGCTTCAAAACTTTCGGAGGTTTCCCATAGCTTTGAGGATAACATTCAAACTCCTTAGTTTAGCTTGGAGATCTTTTTCATGATTCGGCCTCTGCTTGCCTCATTAGCCTCAAATTGTCTTTCTCATGTTGTTCCAGCCAACCTGAACTACTTGACATTTACTGTCAAGTCAAATTCCTGTACCTTCATCAGTGACGTTGTCGTTATTTGTGACACCCTCTCGCCCTTTCTTCATCTCCCAACCTTTTAATTTCCTTTCAAAATGTAGCTTGGGTTCATTCCTAAGCAGCTTCCCTTGTGGTTCCCCCACCCTTTGCCACATTACACCACTGGATTCTGAGCCTGTCCTTTGTGTTCTTCATAGTTTCTGGTATTTCCCCTTATCATAGAGCACTTAGCGCTTTGTATTATTCCAATTTAAATTTCTATCTGCCTAAACTAGAACTTATTTATTTCTCTTTCTTTAGCCCCTAGCCCTTATAGATGTTCAGAAAATGTGCCAAATGACTATTTTTTAATATAAAGAGCGTACTTTATATTTTTTATATAGAGAGGATATATTAATTTGAGTCCCCAAAAGTGTGATAAATTTTGAACAGTGTCTCTGTTTTTATTTCTGCTGAGTTGTAAGATTGTTCCAGTATTTGAAAGAAGTTCCTTTTAGAATCAACTGCAGTTTAATTACATGCCAAACTTGAAACAAGAAATAAGCTTCTTCTTCATCAAGTCTTACATTAAATAGTGGAGCCTTGGTTTGGGAAGAGGGACTGAACAAAGGCTTTCTGATTACCTCTAGCTATCGTGGTTCCTACCTCTTTCCACAAGTTGGGATGTTGGTGGGTAATTATACTGATTCTAGCCTATAAGGAACATTGAACTTATGGAGCAGAGACTCTGGTGGTCTGTGATAATACGAAAGGTGGAACAAGCTCTCTGTTACCCAGTGTCATTCCTAAGAGACATTTACTGGGAATTTAGTAAGTGCTAGGTGCTGCGATACAGAAGTGAATCAGGCATAGCTCCTGCCAAACTGCCCACTAGACTGTGTTCCTCAGAAAACATACACAATCTAGACACAGCCCTGGCCAATTGAACTTTCTGCAGTGATGAAAATATTCTATATCTGGGTTGTCCAGTGTGGTAGTCACCAGCCATATGTGGCTGTTGAGTGCTTGAAATATAGCTAGTGAGGCTGAGGAACTGAATTTTAAATTTTATTTAGTTTTAGTTAACATAAATTTGAATTTAAGAAGGTACATGTGGCTAATGTATGGGAAAGCAAACATCCAGAAGGGCAAATCGGTAGGTAGACAGACATGTAAATAAGGAAGTATAATTAAGTGTATGTAATAGGTGCTATGATAGAAATATATCTAGGGTTCGGTCAGATAATATCTGGGATAAAGTGGAACCCAAAGGAAGAAGTAAATTAGTCAATTCTGGCAGTGGAGAGAGGGATTTAAGAAAAGTTTCATACCTGTATGAGTCTTAAAAGATGAATGGGTATACCTGATTGTCACATGCTAGCTTGAACAGTAACCACTGTCTTAGAGCATTCACAGGTTGCTAGTTTTCCAAGAATCAAGACATAGTAGGGGGCTTCCCTGGTGGCGCAGTGGTTGAGAATCTGCCTGCCAATGCAGGGGACACGGGTTCGAGCCCTGGTCTGGGAAGATCCCACATGCCGCGGAGCGACAAGGCCCGTGAGCCACAATTGCTGAGCCTGCGCGTCTGGAGCCCGTGCTCCGCAACAAGAGAGGCCGCGTTAGTGAGAGGCCCGCGCACCGCGATGAAGAGTGGCCCCCACTTGCCGCAACTAGAGAAAGCCCTCGCACAGAAACGAAGACCCAACACAACCATAAAATAAATAAATAAATTAATAAATTTTTTAAAAAAAGACATAGTAAAACATAGTTGCTCTTGAAACCTCGCTGTACACAATGTAATCTTATCTTTGATTCAAAAAGAAATTTGGAGATAGGAACTTGTAAAAATTTGGAGATAGAGCATTATTATTAGAGGATTTATTGTATAAAATTGATGAGAAAGCTGGTAAATTGGTAATCCCTTTATTATATAATAATATAATAACTTATATTAGTTGGCACTTGCACTTTAAAATGGAAAAAAGTGTTTAATTTTTGCATGAACAAACAGCATTTACTAGAGATAGGCTAGTTTTCTAGCCACTGGCAATAGAGTAACACAGGTATGTTCTTGCTATTATGAGAGTTACTGGTCGGAGGAGCACACCATACCCTTGTATTTTTTTTAATTAATTAATTTTTTTTTGGCTGTGTAGGATCCTAGTTGCGGCACACGGGATCTTCATTGAGGCATGTGGGATGTTTTGTTGTGGTACGTAGGCATCTCTCTAGTTGTGGCGTGCGGGTTTTCTCTCTCTAGTTGTGGCACACAGGCTCCAGGGCACGTGAGCTCTGTAGTTGTGGCGCGTGGGTTCCAGAGTGCGTGGGCTCTGTAGTTTGCGGCATGTGGGCTCTCTAGTTGAGGCACACGAGCTCGGTAATTGTGGCGTGCAGGCTTGATTGCCCCATGGCATATGGGATCTTAGTTTCCTGACCAGGGATCGAACCCGTGTCCCCTGCATTGTAAGGTGGATTCTTTACCACTGGACCACCAGGGAAGTCCCCATACCCTTGTATTGATCTATGTGTGGATATGTGTCCTCTACGTAAAGATAACAACGTAGTATTGTTGAATATGGGATGAGAGCTATGGATAGTACTACCTTAAGTCAGGAAAGGAGATGAACACTATGGTCTGGGACAATTATAACATATTTTGTAAAAATGGTTGGGAACTGAGTTGTTTCATGAAAGGTGAATTGAACTTAGGTAAACCAAATTTTGGTGGTGATGAGTCTTATGGGAACTGCAGCAACAAAGGTGCTGAAGCAGGTTTTCAGGGCATACTTGAGGGGCAGAGGGCTTCATGTTTGGCAGGTGCTCAGAGTTCTTGAAAAGGTGTATCTGGAAAGAAAGGCAAGAGCCTGTTTACAAAAGGACCTTACATGCTAATTAAGGTGTATAGAGTTTATTCTGAAGGTAGTGGGGAGCTGCTGGTAGGTTTTATTAGGGATTTGCTGTCATTTTTTTTTTTCCAGAAGCAGTTGTGGGTTATCTAGAACTCTTGGGGAGATGGCCTGCAGATGCACCATACTTTTGTGTGTGTGGGTATTTATGAGGAATTATGGATTGCATCATGGTTGCTTATAGGAACCTTCCTTGTGTAGTACTAGTACACTGGAAAAGATGGATAAGCTCTTTCTTTTAATCCGACTTTAATCATTTACGCAATCAGTTATATATTCAAATATGAGTGCTTCTCTGTGCCAGGTTCTGTGCCTGGGGATCTAGATGTAAGTTATAATTTCTGCCCTCAAGGAGCTCATAATCACATTTTCGTCTGGCGTGAGTTTTTGTTTGATAAATCAGGGGCATCTGACCCATCCTGAGGACTAGGGATGAGGGCCCCAGTGTGTGGTGCTGACCATCCGTTTTAGATATTCCCTAGTTCCCACCACATGGCAGTGACTCCTTTTCCTCCCCAGTAGATGCTTATTTCTCCTCTCACTTTGCCAGCCAGAGAATTCTTGCTTCCCCTGCAGCCTGCTGCCTGGCTAGAACACTGTGGCTTTTTCTATTTCTGTCACTTTATGTTAATTAAGCTAATTGTGGCTTAAAAAAATTTTCCACCTGCGTATGTGTCTGTTTGTCTAAGGGAGAATAGAGGAGAGGAAGTAGTCTCTATGCAAGTTTCTGAGCAAAAAGAGCTTTGCTGCCAGCATCCCAGCTGCTAGGTGAGCCAGAAGTGCTCCCAAGATATCCCAGGATTATGAACGTCCTTGTGAGGACCAAGACAAAACCAGTTAATAAGCTAGCTAAGAAAAACAAAGTGTAAACTTTAAAAATTGCTATTTGTTTGGAATAAGCCAACAAACCAGACATTTCAAGCATGAAGGAAAAAAGGAATAAAGCTAACATTTATTGAGGAGCAGCCCCTGATCTAAGTGCTTTGCATGTAATTCCTACATCAACTCTTTTTTTAAAACAATTTTATTTATTTATTTATTTATTTATTTATTGGCTGCGTTAGGTCTTCGTTGCGGTGCGCGGGCTTCTCATTGTGGTGGCTTCTCTTGTTGCAGAGCATGGGCTCTAGAGCGTGCAGGCTTCAGTAGTTGTGGCTTGTGGGCTCTAGGGCACAGGCTCAGTAGTTGTGGCTCATGGGCTTAGTTGCTCTGCGGCATGTGGGATCTTCCCAGACCAGGGCTCGAACCCGTGTCCCCTGCATTGGCAGGCGGATTCTTAACCACTGCGCCACCAGGGAAGCCCCCCTACATCAACTCTTGAAGATAGGTAATATTTCTTGCTGATGAGAAAATTAAAGTTTAGAGAGGTGAAATAGAAGGTCTGAGTTTGAATCCTGGCTCCTTTACCTCTTTCCCTTTGCTTTTTAGCTGTGAGATCTTTGCAAGTTACTTAACTGCCTGATTCTCACTTTACTTGGTGGTTAAAAAAAAAAAAAGGAAGGGTGGCAGCCAGTAATACTTAAGTCAAAGGATTCTTTTTTAGGATTAAATGAAAACCCTCCTCTGAAAAAGTCTAATTCAGAAACATAGTAGGTGCTCAATTAAGTTTGGTTGAATGTGAACCTCTTGACACTTTGTTTAATCAGTGATTCCTTTTAAGGAACAGATTAAAATTCCTAGAAGGACTAAGATGTTTTTACAAAGAAACATGGAGAATTAAATGCAGTCTAGGGTTTAATAAATACAGCTAACAGGTATATTTATTATTTGGTGTATTATGTTTATTTGATGGAAGCAACAGGAGAGAAAGGAACTCATGTGCTGAGGAGGCTTCACTGACCTTCCTTGAATAATGAGGTCTGATTATGCAGAAAGTTAGAAAATTAGTTCCACGTACCCTCTCTTCCATTATCAAGCTCCTCCTTAGGTCCCTGTTCATGCTGTTGGCACTTTAGTTTGGCTGATTGTGCTGCTTTTTTTTTCTTTTTTAAAGTTTCTGCTTTTCAGATAAATAAGCACTGACACATAAGCCATAAACTATGAGGTATGAGGGAATAAAGAACTTAAGTAGAAACAAGGGATATTTGCTTAGTGTTGGGCATGGAGTTAAGTTATAGCATCCATTTGTGGGATGGGGATACAGAGTGTGATGTTTGTTCTGCAGAGCCTTGGGCTAAAGGGGACAGTCCTTTGCCCAGAGCAAATATAAAAACTACTCAAAAGTACAAAGTGCCGCAAAGTAGGATGGTGGCGCTTTGAATCTGACAGTATTGGAGGGCAGTATTGAAATTGGGATGCTGGAGTCTCGGGCAGAGGGGGTCTTAGTAGATTGTGTGTGTGTGTGTTTCCTGCCTGTGATGATCTAGAACTGTCATTATTTTGCTTTTTCTTTTATGGGCTGCATTGGGGCATGGTTCCGAAGGGAGTGACTGTGGAGCCAGCTACATTTAATTATGTACTTTTTTTTTTACAAGAATGCTCTTGATGTTTCCACAATGCTTTTAATCTGCTATATTGGTTGTATAGTATGTCTGCTTCTAATGTGGTTCTGTTCGGTTGAAAGCTTAGGTCGTCAGGACTAGCCGGAGTAGTTATCTTTGTCAACTTCTATCTGCAATATTTAATATAGTATTTTATGTTGTAGTATAGTGTTTAAGGGCCTGGGCTATAGAGTCAGACTGCCTGAGTTTGAATTCAGTCTGAGTTAACTAGCTATGTGATCTTGAGCAAGTGGGTTGGCCTTACTAGGCTCAGCCTTCTCATTTGTGAAAGAGAGGTCTAATAGTTGGGGTTATGGTCAGGGTCAAGTGAAATTATGTGCTCGCTCATAGTAAACACTCATAAACATTAGCTATTATTATTTTTTTTTTATTAATTAATTTATTAATTTTTGGCTGTATTGGGTCTTCGTTTCTGTGCGAGGGCTTCCTCCAGTTGTGGCGAGCGGGGGCCACTCTTCATCGCGGTGCGCGGGCCTCTCACTGTCGCGGCCTCTCTTGTTGCGGAGCACAGGCTCCAGACGCGCAGGCTCAGCAATTGTGGCTCACGGGCCCAGCTGCTCCGCGGCATGTGGGATCCTCCCAGACCAGGGCTCGAACCCGCGTCCCCTGCATTGGCAGGCAGACTCTCAACCCCTGCGCCACCAGGGAAGCCCTAGCTATTATTATAATTTTACTTGAAGTAACATTACCACATATGCCTAGCTTATTTATTTATTTATTTATTCATAAATAAATAAATAAATAAATTGTAGCTCATAAAATTTACAGTTTTTTTAACTATACAGTTCAGTGATATTAAGCACATTAATATTCTTGTGCAACCTTCCCACCATCCATCTCCAGAACTCTCTTCATCTTGCAGAAGTAAAACTCTGCACCCATTGAACAACCACCCCCCATTGTCCCCTCCCCCAACTCCTGGCCACCACCATTCTACTTCTGTCCCTGTGATTTTGACTACTCGAAGTACTTCATATAAGTGGAAGCATACAGTATTTGTCTTTTGTGACTGGCTTATTTCACTTAGCATAATGTCCTCAAGGTTCATTCATGCTGTAGCATATGACAGAATCTCCTTCCTTTTTAAGGCTGAATAATTGTATATATACACCAGATTTTGCTTATCCCTTCACTGTTAATGGATACTTAGGTTGCTTCCACATTTTAGCTATTGTGAATAATGCTGCTATGAACACAGGTGTACAAACATCTCTTTGAGACCCTGCTTTTAGTTTTTTGAGTATATACCCAGAAATGGAACTGCTAGATCATATGGTTATTCTTTGTTTAATTTTTTGAGGAAACACTATAGTGTTTTCCACAGCAGCAATACCATTTTACATTCCCACCAGTGGTGCACAAGGATTCCAGTTTCTCCACATCCTCACCAACACTTGTTATTTTCTGGTTTTCTTTTTTTTTTTGGTAATAGCCATCCTAATGAGTGTGAAGTGGTGTCTCATTGTGGTTTTAATTTGTGTTTCTTTAATGATTAGTGATATTGAGCATCATTTCAGTGCTTATTGAGCATTTGTATATCTTCTCTGGAGAAATGTCTGTTCAGGTCCTTTGCCCATTTTTGAATCAGGTTTTTGTTGTTGTTATTGTGAGTTTTAGGAGTTATCTATATATTCTGGATATTAATCCCTTATCAATGTATGATTTGCAAATATTTTCTTCCATTCTGTGGGTTGCCTTTTTACTCTGTTGATAACATCTTTTTTTTTTTTTTTTTATTGATAACATCTTTTGATGCACAACAGCTTACTTTTTAATATGTATGCAGGTTTTCTTAAATTTTACTTTTATTTTTTATACATTTATTTATTTATTTTTGGCTGCGTTGGGTCTTCGTTGCTGCGTGTGGGCTTTCTCTAGTTGCGGTGAGCGGGGGCTACTCTTCGTTGTGGCGTGCCGGCTTCTCATTGCGGTGGCTTCTCTTGTTGCAGAGCATGGGCTATAGGTGCGCGGGCTTCAGTAATTGTGGCAGCCGGGCTCAGTAGTTGTGGCTCGCGGGCTCTAGAGTGCAGGCTCAGTAGTTGATGGTGCACGGGCTTAGTTGCTCCGTGGCACGTGGGATCTTCCCGGACCAGGGTTCAAACCCTTGTCCCCTGCATTGGCAGGCAGATTCTTAACCCCTGCGCCACCAAGGAAGCCCCTTAAATTTTACTTTTAAGTTAACAATAGAGTTGACCTTTTTGTGTCAGAATTTAATAATGCATAGATTTGTGTAATCACTACCATAGTCAAGGTACAGAATAGTTCCATCACCCCAAAAAACTTCCTTGTCACAGCCTAGCTTTTTAATAAGTGCTTTTGGTGGTATCATTAAGATGTCGTTTCAGGAATTACCAAGGTCAGTTACAAACCCGTCCAAAGTGTGTATGGTTCTTGATTGGTTTGCTGGGGAATGCTGTGGACTTTTTTTGGCTTTCTCTCTTTCTTTTTTTCCCCCACATAGGTGACCTTGGGAATCAGATCCAGCCAACTCTCTTTTCATGTAGCATAGCACTGCTGACCCAGTAGTTAAATGCAGGGATATTGGATTTTGTGTTATACGGTTTTGATCATCATTCTGTTAATCTGTGATTATAAATCTGTGTTCTTATGATCTCTTAGTTCTTAGTACTTACTTTTATGAGTAAGTGCTACAGCTAGGTCTTAATTATGCTTACTAGCAAGAAGTTGGGGATGAGCGGTGAGAAAGAGCCCTAGATTTGGAGATAGTGAATGCAGGACCAACTCCTGGCTCTGATAATTTACTATAGGTCTGAAATCATTTATTTATTTGGCCGCACCATGCGGCATGCGGGATCTTAGTTCCCCAACCAGGAATTGAACCTGTGCCCCCTGCATTGGGAGTGTGGAGTCTTCACCACGGGACCATCAGGGAAGTCCCTAAATCATTTAACTTTTATGAGCTATGGATTTCTTACCTGCAAAATGGATGAGTTGATAACTCCTGTCTCACAGCCTTTTTGGTTGTTTTGAGTAAAATAAAGTGAGGGTTATCTAGCCTTCAATAAATGTTAACTTTTCTTTTTCCTTAAAAATTTTTTTTATTTACTGTTTTACAAAAACTATTTTAATTTTTAGAAATTCCATATATTTGGCAACCACAGCCAAGGCCAGTCTCATCTGTGCTTGGCTTTTATAAGCTCTTATTTTATCTTCTAATGCCAAGGACCTGTTCAAAGTCTGTCTGAAGATGAGCTCTGGTGAGCAATTTGATAGCTGCTGCTGTGAGATGAAAATCCTACCCTGAATAAATGTTAATTTGAATGTGAATGGTAAGAATGTTGATAAATGGAACCTGAAATAAACCCCAGATTACATTTTTTTTTAAACATCTTTATTGAAGTATAATTGCCTTACAATGGTGTGTTAGCTTCTGCTTTATAACAAAGTGAATCAGTTATACATATACAATATGTTCCCATATCTCTTCCCTCTTGCATCTCCCTCCCTCCCACCCTCCCCATCCCACCCCTCTAGGTGGTCACAAAGCACCGAGCTGATCTCCCTGTGCTGTGCGGCTGCTTCCCACTAGTTATCTATTTTACATTTGGTAGTGTATATATGTCCATGACACTCTCTTACCCTGTCACATCTCACCCCACCCCCTCCCCATATCCTCAAGTCCATTCTCTAGTAGGTCTGGTCTTTATTCCCGTCTTGCCACTAGGTTCTTCATGGCCTTTTTTTTTTTTTTTCGTTAGATTCCGTATATACGTGTTAGCATACTGTATTTGTTTTTCTCTTTCTGACTTACTTCACTCTGTATGACAGACTCTAACTCCATCCACCTCATTACAAATACCTCCATTTCATTTCTTTTTATGGCTGAGTAATATTCCATTGTATATATGTGCCACATCTTCTTTATCCATTCATCTGTCGATGGACATTTAGGTTGCTTCCATGTCCTGGCTATTGTAAATAGAGCTGCAATGAACATTTTGGTACATGACTCTTTTTGACCTATGGTTTTCTCAGGGTACATGCCCAGTAGTGGGATTGCTGGGTCATATGGTAGTTCTATTTGTAGTTTTTTAAGGAACCTCCATACTGTTCTCCATAGTGGCTGTATCAATTTACATTCCCACCAACAGTGCAAGAGTGTTCCCTTTCCTCCACACCCTCTCCAGCATTTATTGTTTCTAGAT
The DNA here is from genome assembly GCF_949987535.1 of Balaenoptera acutorostrata. Lineage (NCBI taxonomy): Eukaryota > Metazoa > Chordata > Mammalia > Artiodactyla > Balaenopteridae > Balaenoptera > Balaenoptera acutorostrata. The sequence continues at coordinate 53,288,604 of NC_080072.1, read as the reverse complement.
TTTTTGATGATGGCCATTCTGACTGGTGTGAGATGATATCTCATTGTAGTTTTGATTTGCATTTCTCTAATGATTAATGATGTTGAGCATTCTTTCATGTGTCTGTAGGCCATCTGTATATCTTCTTTGGAGAAATGTCTATTTAGATCTTCTGCCCATTTTTGGATTGGGTTGTTCGTTTTTTTGTTATTGAGCTGCATGAGCTGCTTGTAAATCTTGGAGATTAATCCTTTGTCAGTTGCTTCATTTGCAAATATTTTCTCCCATTCTGAGGGTTGTCTTTTGGTCTTGTTTATGGTTTCCTTTGCTGTGCAGAAGCTTTTAAGTTTCATTAGGTCCCATTTGTTTATTTGTGTTCTTATTTCCATTTCTCTGGGATCTGGGTCAAAAAGAATCTTGCTGTGATGTATGTCATAGAGTGTTCTGCCTATGTTTTCCTCTAAGAGTTTGAGAGTGTCTGGCCTTACACTTAGGTCTTTAATACATTTTGAGTTTATTTTTGTGCATGGTGTCAGGGAGTGTTCTAATTTCATACTTTTACATGTATCTGTCCAATTTTCCCAGCACCACTTATTGAAGAGGCTGTCTTTTCTCCACTGTATATGCTTGCCTCCTTTATCAAAGATAAGGTGACCATATGTGCGTGGGTTTATCTCTGGGCTTTCTATCCTGTTCCATTGATCTATATTTCTGTTTTTGTGCCAGTACCAAACTGTCTTGATTACTGTAGCTTTGTAATATAGTCTGAAATCAGGGAGCCTGATTCCCCCAGCTCCATTTTTCGTTCTCAAGATTGCTTTGGCTATTCGGGGTCTTTTGTGTTTCCATACAAATTGTGAAATTGTTTGTTCTAGTTCTGTGAAAAATGCCAGTGGTAGTTTGATAGGGATTGCATTGAATCTGTAGATTGCTTTGGGTAGTAGAGTCATTTTCACAATGTTGATTCTTCCAATCCAGGAACATGGTATATCTCTCCATCTATTTGTATCATCTTTAATTTCTTTCATCAGTGTCTTATAATTTTCTGCATACAGGTCTTTTGTCTCCTTAGGTAGGTTTATTCCTAGATATTTTATTCTTTTTGTTGCAATGGTAAATGGGAGTGTTTTCTTAATTTCACTTTCAGATTTTTCGTCATTAGTGTATAGAAATGCAAGAGATTTCTGTGCATTAATTTTGTATCCTGCTACTTTACCAAATTCATTGATTAGCTCTAGGAGTTTTCTGGTAGCATCTTTAGGATTCTCTATGTATAGTATCATGTCATCTGCAAACAGTGACAGCTTTACTTCTTCTTTTCCGATTTGGATTCCTTTTATTTCTTTGTCTTCTCTGATTGCTGTGGCTAACACTTCCAAAACTATGTTGAATAATAGTGGTGAGAGTGGGCAACCTTGTCTTGTTCCTGATCTTAGTGGAAATGGTTTCAGTTTTTCACCATTGAGGACAGTGTTGGCTGTGGGTTTGTCATATATGGCCTTTATTATGTTGAGGAAAGTTCCCTCTGTGCCTACTTTCTGCAGGGCTTTTATCATAAATGGGTGTTGAATTTTGTCGAAAGCTTTCTCTGCATCTATTGAGATGATCATATGGTTTTTCTCCTTCAATTTGTTAATATGGTGTATCACATTGATTGATTTGCGTATATTGAAGAATCCTTGCATTCCTGGGATAAACCCCACTAGATCATGGTGTATGATCCTTTTAATGTGCTGTTGGATTCTGTTTGCTAGTATTTTGTTGAGGATTTTTGCATCTATGTTCGTCAGTGATATTGGCCTGTAGTTTTCTTTCTTTGTGACATCTTTGTCTGGTTTTGGTATCAGGGTGATGGTGGCCTCGTAGACTGAGTTTGGGAGTGTTCCTCCCTCTGCAATATTTTGGAAGAGTTTGAGAAGGATAGGTGTTAGCTCTTCTCTAAATGTTTGATAGAATTCACCTGTGAAGCCATCTGGTCCTGGGCTTTTGTTTGTTGGAAGGTTTTTAATCACAGTTTCAATTTCAGTGCTTGTGATTGGTCTGTTCATATTTTCTATTTCTTCCTGGTTCAGTCTTGGCAGTTTGTGCATTTCTAAGAATCTGTCCATTTCTTCCAGGTTGTCCATTTTATTGGCATAGAGTTGCTTGTAGTAATCTCTCATGATCTTTTGTATTTCTGCAGTGTCAGTGGTTACTTCTCCTTTTTCATTTCTAATTCTATTGATTTGAGTCTTCTCCCTTTTTCTCTTGATGAGTCTGGCTAATGGTTTATCAATTTTGTTTATCTTCTCAAAGAACCAGCTTTTAGTTTCATTGATTTTTGCTATTGTTTCCTTCATTTCTTTTTCATTTATTTCTGACCTGATCTTTATGATTTCTTTCCTTCTGCTAGCTTTGGGGGTTTTTTGTTCTTCTTTCTCTAAGTGCTTTAGGTGCAAGGTTAGGTTGTTTATTCGAGATGTTTCCTGTTTCTTGAGGTAGGCTTGTATTGCTATAAACTTCCCTCTTAGCACTGCTTTTGCTGCATCCCATAGGTTTTGGGTCGTCGTGTCTCCATTGTCATTTGTTTCTAGGTATTTTTTGATTTCCCCTTTGATTTCTTCAGTGATCACTTCGTTATTAAGTAGTGTATTGTGTAGCCTTCATGTGTTTGTATTTTTTACACATCTTTTCCTGTAATTGATATCTAGACTCATAACGTTGTGGTCGGAAAAGATACTTGATACGATTTCAATTTTCTTAAATTTACCAAGGCTTGATTTGTGACCCAAGATATGATCTATCCTGGAGAATGTTCCATGAGCACTTGAGAAAAATGTGTATTCTGTTGTTTTGGGGTGGAATGTCCTATAAATATCAATTAAGTCCATCTTGTTTAATGTATCATTTAAAGCTTGTGTTTCCTTATTTATTTTCATTTTGGATGATCTGTCCATTGGTGAAAGTGGGGTGTTAAAGTCCCCTACTATGATTGTGTTACTGTTGATTTCCCCTTTTATGGCTGTTAGTATTTGCCTTATGTATTGAGGTGCTCCTATGTTGGGTGCATAAATATTTACAATTGTTATACCTTCCTCTTGGATCGATCCCTTGATCGTTATATAGTGTCCTTCTTTGTCTCTTGTAATATTCTTTATTTTAAAGTCTATTTTGTCTGATATGAGAATTGCTACTCCAGCTTTCTTTTGATTTCCATTTGCATGGAATATCTTTTTCCATCCCCTCACTTTCAGTCTGTATGTGTCTCTAGGTCTGAAGTGGATCTCTTGTAGACAGCATATATATGGGTCTTGTTTTTGTATCCGTTCAGCCAGTCTGTGTCTTTTGGTGGGAGCATTTAATCCATTTACATTCAAGGTAATTATCGAGATGTATGTTCCTATTCCCATTTTCTTAAATGTTTTGGGTTTGTTATTGTAGGTGTTTTCCTTCTCTTGTGTTTATTGCCTAGAGAAGTTCCTTTAGCATTTGTTGTAAAGCTGGTTTGGTGGTGCTGAACTCTCTCAGTTTTTGCTTGTCTGTAAAGGTTTTAATTTCTCCGTCACATCTGAATGAGATCCTTGCTGGGTAGAGTAATCTTGGTTGTAGGTTTTTCTCCTTCATCACTTTAAGTATATCCTGCCACTCCCTTCTGGCTTGCAGAGTTTCTGCTGAAAGGTCAGATGTTAACCTTATGGGGATTCCCTTGTGTGTTATTTGTTGTTTTTCCCTTGCTGCTTTTAATATGTTTTCTTTATATTTAATTTTTGACAGTTTGATTAATATGTGTGTGTTTCTCCTTGGGTTTATCCTGTATGGGACTCTCTGTGCTTCCTGGACTTGATTAACTATTTCCTTTCCCATATTAGGGAAGTTTTCAACTATAATCTCTTCAAATATTTTCTCAGTCCCTTTCTTTTTCTCTTCTTCTTCTGGGACCCCTATAATTCGAATGCTGGTGCATTTAATGTTGTCCCAGAGGTCTCTGAGACTGTCCTCAGTTCTTTTCATTCTTTTTTCTTTATCCTGCTCTGCAGTAGTTATTTCCACCTTTTTATCTTCCAGGTCACTTATCCGTTCTTCTGCCTCAGTTATTCTGCTATTGATCCCATCTAGAGTATTTTTAATTTCATTTATTGTGTTTTTCATCGTTGCTTGGTTCCTCTTTAGTTCTTCTATGTCCTTGTTAAATGTTTCTTGCATTTTGTCTATTCTATTTCCAAGATTTTGGATCATCCTTACTATCATTATTCTGAATTCTTTTTCAGGTAGACTACCTATTTCCTCTTCATTTGTTAGGTCTGGTGTGTTTTGACCCTGCTCCTTCATCTGCTGTGTGTTTTTCTGTCATCTCATTTTGCTTATCTTACTGTGTTTGGGGTCTCCTTTTCACAGGCTGCAGGTTCGTAGTTCCCATTGTTTTTGGTATCTGTCCCCAGTGGCTAAGGTTGGTTCAGTGGGTTGTGTAGGCTTCCTGGTGGAGGGAACTAGTGCCTGAGTTCTGGTGGATGAGGCTGGATCTTGTCTTTCTGGTGGGCACGTCCACGTCTGGTGGTGTATTTTGGAGTGTCTGTGGCCTTATTATGATTTTAGGCAGCCTCTCTGCTAATGGATGGGGCTGTGTTCCTGTCTTGCTAGTTGTTTGGCATAGGGTGTCCAGCACTGTAGCTTGCTGGTCGTTGAGTGAAGCTGGGTCTTGATGTTGAGATGGAGATCTCTGAGAGATTTTTGCCGTTTGGTATTACGTGGAGCTGGGAGGTCTCTTGTGGACCAGTGTCCTGAAGGTGGCTCTCCCACCTCAGAGGCATGGCCCTGATGCCTGGCTGGAGCACCAAGAGCCTTTCATCCACACGGTAGCTATGAGGTGTCTCCAAAGAATCCACAAATGCACTTGAACACCAATGGGGATAGTGAGACAACTGAATGAGGAGCTGCACAGCTGAGCTTGAGACCATCCAGAGGCATAGGCAGAACACTGGGTACCTCTAGGGAGCCATGTGCAGAGGCCTTATACCTAACACGTCAGACTAGAGCTCACAGGGCAGAACTACCACATCGACACCCCAACTCTGTGGACCCTGTGCCGAAGAGCTGCTTGGGGCACCTCAGTTCAAGATGGCTGCACCGGGCACCTCCAGATTACATTTTTAAAGTTTTTTTTTTTTTTAATAACAGCTTTATTGAGCTATAATCCACGTACCATACACTTTGCCCATTTAAAGAGTACAGTTCAGTGCTTTTTTATTCACAGAATTGTGCAGCCATTGTCACAATCAATTTTAGAACATTTTCATTACCCCAAAAAGAAACATGTACCCTTTAGCAGCCAGCCATAACTTCTCCCATCTCCACTAGCCCTAGGCAACCAGTAATCTATCTTCCTTTTTTAAAAAATAAATTTGTTTATTTATTTATTCCACCCCATACTTCTCTCATCTCCACCAGCCCTAGGCAACCAGTAATCTATCTTCTTTTTTTCAAAAATAAATAGATTTATTTATTTATTTATTTATGGCTGTGTTGGGTCTTTGTTGCTGCGCGCAGGCTCTCTCTAGTTGCAGCGAGTGGGGGCTATTCTTCATTGTGGTGCGTGGGCTTCTCATTGCGGTGGCTTCTCTTGTTGTGGAGCATGGGCTCTGGGCACACGGGCTTCAGCAGTTGTGTCACGTGGGCTCAGTAGTTGTGGCTTGCGGGATTTAGAGCGCAGGCTCAGTAGTTGTGGCGCATGGGCTTAGTTGCTCCGCGGCATGTGGGATCTTCCTGGACTAGGGCTCAAACCTGTGTCCCCTGCATTGGCAGGGGGATTCTTTTTTTTTTTTTTAATTTTTATTTATTCATTTATTTATTTATTCATTCATTTATGGCTGTGTTGGGTCTTCGTTTCTGTGCGAGGGCTTTCTCTAGTTGCGGCAAGTGGGGGCCATGCTTCATCGCGGTGAGTGGGCCTCTGACTGTAGCGGCCTCTCTTGTTGCGGAGCACAGGCTCCAGACGCACAGGCTCAGCAATTGTGGCTCACGGGCCTAGTCGCTCCGCGGCATGTGGGATCCTCCCAGACCAGGGCTTGAACCCGTGTCCCCTGCATTGGCAGGCAGATTCTCAACCAGTGCGCCACCAGGGAAGCCCGGCAGGGGGATTCTTAACCACTGTGCCGCCAGGGAAGTCCACTAATCTATCTTCTACAGTAGGTTTGCCTATTCTGGATATTTCATATAAAAGTTGTCATACAGTAGTTGGCTTTTTATGACCAGACTTCTTTCATTTAGTATAATGTTTTCAAGGTTCATCTATGTTGTAGCATATATCAATACTTCATTCCTTTTTACTGCAAAATATTCCATTGTATGGATATACCACATTTATTTATCTATTCATCAGTTAATAGACATTTGGGTAGTTTCTGCTTTTTAGCTATTATGAATAATGCTGATGTGAACATTTGTATATGAAGTTTTTGTGTGGATATGTGTTATATGTTTTCATTTCCCTTAGATAGAGGAAATGAGTTCTAGGAGTGAAATTGCTGGATCACATGGTAACTTTATGTTTAACCCTTTGAGGAACTCCAGACTGTTTTCTGTAGTGGCTGCACCATTTTATTCCCCCCAGCAGTGTATGACGGTTCTGGTTTCTCCACATCCTCTCCACCACTTGTCTTTTTTATTTTGGTCATCCTAGTGAATGTGAATTGAATGGTATTTCACTGTGATTTGGTTTGTATTTCCTTGATGGCTAATGATGCTGAGTATCTTTTCATGTGTTTATTATCCATCTTATTACTATTTTTATGTGCCTCTCTATGTTTTACTACCTAGCTAGGTAATATCCTTCTTTAATAAGATGGTGCTCTGTACCTAAAGGTGCTTAGTAATACTTACTGATTTGTTGGCTGATTATAAGAGGATCCCAGAAGAAGAAAAATATGGCTTCATTTTACCATTCTCTCCTTTTTTAATTACTTCCACATTATCACTAGTTGAATTGAAAGTTCTCAGAGAGGATATCCAGAATTGAGAGAGTTTCATTTGAAAGTAATATTTAGTCTGTTTAGGGGAAGACTTGATTGAGGACATAAGATAGTAATTGCAAAATAATTAATGGCTAAATTGATTACTGTTATGGATTATAGAGCACATACAATCTTGGCACTGGGGATATAGAAGTGAATAAATTAAAGTCCCTGATTTCAATGGCACTCTAGTGGGCAGAGATATGAAAAATTAGGCAATGTATGGGGAAAGGGAGTTATTGAAAAGGAGTCTGTTTTACTTTTATTATTTTATTTTATTTTTGGCTGCGCTGCACAGCTTGCAGGATTTTAGTTCCCCAACCAGGATTGAACGTGGGCCTCTGGCAATAAGAGTGCCAAGTCCTAACCACTGAACCGCCAGGGAATTCCCAGGAGGGGTCTTTTTTAGATATGATTGGTTGACCTAGGCCTTTTTGGTGAGGTGAAGTTTGAGAAGAGATGTTATGAAATAAAGGAACACGTCATATTAATAGTTTGAGGGAAGAATGCTTTAGGCAGAGAGAACTGTAAGCATTAAATCCCTGAGGTGGGGTTGTGCTCAGTTTTATCAATGAACAACAAGGAGGGAGAGAATGTTCCTGCTGTTCACATTAAGGAGTCCAAGGCTTGCATATTCTTGGTCTTTGCTTTTGGCCACTTCAGAGTGGTTCCCAAACAACATGAATGTTGGTGTTAAAATGTAATTTTACTGCAGTGTGGCTGAAGTGTAATGAGCAAAGAGGACAGTGGTAGTGGGTAAGATCAGATAGGTAGAATGGATCCAGATTACATGGTGTCTTGTAGCCCATGGTAATAACCTTTATTTTATTCTGGTTGAGATGAGAAACCATTGCAGGATTTCGAACAGAGTAGAGTGACATGCTCTAATTGAATTTAAAAGGATCATTTTGGCTTCTGAAGAGAGAGGGATAGGGGATGAATAGGGCAAGGGCAGAAGCAGGGGAATCAGATAGGAAGCTGTAACAAGAGTTAGGGAATGAGATAAAGGAAGCTTGAGACAGTGTGGTAGCAGTAGAGGTGGTAAGAAATTGTTGGAATCAGGATATGTTTTGAAAGTAGAGCTGACAGAATTTGCTGATAGATTGAGGATTATGAGATTAAGAAAATAGTCAGTGCAAGGTTTTTGACTTGAGTGACTATAAGATTGGAGTTGCTGTTTACAGAGATGGGAAAGACTGGCAGGTGCAGGTTTGTGGGGGGGGGGGTCAAGTGTTTGATTTTAGACATATTACATTTCAGATGGCTGTAAGACAACCAAAAGGAGATGTTGGGTAGGCAGTTGGATATACACGTCTGGAATTCAGAGAAGTCCAGGTCAGAAATGGAAATCATTAGTATATGTAAAGTCATGGAGTAGATGTGATCACCCAAGAAATGTGTATAGATAGAGCAGAGAAGAGATCTGACATTTGAGCTCTGGACACGCTGACCTAGGTGGTGGTGGGGCGGGGGTGGGGTTGAGAAGATCAAAGGAGCAGCCAGTGAAGTACAAGAAGAATCAAGAGAAAGTGGAGTACCAGAGGTCAACTAGTTTGTGGGCGTAATGGCAGGTGTCCCAGCTTGGTTGCCTGGAGACCTAGAGTCTAATTATTGTTCGGTTCTAAATAACTGTGGGACATTGGACAGTTCACTTACCTTTTTGGGCCTTAGAGTGATCTCTAAAGTGAAAGCCGTGACTAGACTGTCTCTAAACTTTTTCTCATTGTCATAATTTCTCATCATATGTTTATATAACATATTATAGTTTGCACAAAACATTTTCATGTGTTTATTGCATTTAATCATCATAATAGATCTATGGGCCTTATTTTTTTATACCCACTTTACAGATAAAATTAAAGAAGTTTAGAGACTTGTCCAAAGTCACACAGTCATAGTCAGAGACTTGAACCCACATCTGCCTGATTGCAAAGACTGTGCTCCTTATGCTATGTAACAAGTACTTTTTTACACTAATATTCTAGAGCTCTGTGATTTTGATCACAGAATTCATTCATTGATTCATTGAATATTTGTTGAGCACCTGCAATGTACTAGTCACTGTTCTAAGCACAGGGGATACAGTTGTGACCAAGAAAAAGTCCTTGTCCTCAAAAATCTTTCATTCTAGTGGGAGAGACTGACAGTAAACAAACAAATAAACTAATAAATAATACAATGTTAGTGTCATAATAAAAAAATAAAGCAAAGTAAGGGAACAGTATATGTTGGGGGGATGATCAAGAAAAGCTTCTCTGAAGAGATGGTGTTTGAGCAGAGCCCTGAATGATCTAAAGTAGAAAACATTGAGAAGATGTGAAGGTAGAGGAAATAGCAAGCAGAAAGGTCCATAGGTAGGAATCTGCTAGCTGTGTTTGAGGAACCGCAAGAAGGCCATTATTGGTTGGACAGGAGGTTGACAAACAATGCATAGAGCTTTGGAATCATTTAGCCCTGGGGGGTCATTTCTGACTCCTGTCACTTAATTTGCTGTGTGACTGGGCAGAGTACCTGACTTTTCTGAGTTTTAATTTCCTTATATACAAAATGGAGATAAAAGAAAGGCTGTCTTGAGAATTAAAAGAGACAATATATGTACAACACCTAGAATGTTGCCTGGCACATTACTTTATTAAATATATGTTTACTGCACATCTACTATTATCAGCTGTGTCATTAGACACTCATTCCACTATCATCTGGTAAATTCAGTTTGTTTTTCTCTGTTTTTTCAAGTTGTTTTACTCTGTTTTTTCAAGTTGTTCTAGTCAGCAGATCTTAAAGTTCTATTCTTGTGCCTGGGCTCTGCTAGGCATTCTCCCTGAACTCACCTTTGTATTGAAAAATCAAGGAAGAAAGTGTTGGACTGAAAAGAAAATGATTTAGAAGTTGATGAGTAGGTACAAAAGTAAGGGCTTGGGATTCTGGTAATTGCAGCCTCTGATATATTCATTTATTATGGAAAGAAACTGCATGTGCATTTCTGTCATCTTTCCTCATCACTGAATGCTAGCTCTACTCCGGCACTTCCCAGCCAGGCTTCCTGCTGACCCAAACCTGCTTGCCTTAGGAAAATCAGATAGAAGCCAAGTCCTCCATCCTTATAAGACCATCTGTTTTCAGAGCCACAGCTGCTACCCTTACAATTGCAACCCAACACAACTGGAATGATTTATTCATCTCCAGGTAACATTTGTACACCAGGCTTCCAGCAAACTATAGTATCAGCTTTACACTTAATGAAGCATCCAGCACAGGTGGGGAGCTGTACCGTAAAGGATGCTTCTGGCTTACTAATGGCTGATGGACAGGTAGAGGTAAGCTGTTAGTCCTGAACGTGTGGCCAGGGAGAGTAGAGTAAACACTGGGCAATAAGGGAGCATATCTTGTCCAGTAAAGAGTCTGGATTGTATATACAATATTCCTGGAATTTCAAGATAATTTAACTCATCTTTAAGTTAAATGTTGTACCGCTGTTGAGTTAGGTGAGAAAATTAAAATCCAGAAAGGGGAAGAGACTTAATTTAAGCTGCATACCAGTTTGGCACAGTTAAGTCTAGAACTCAGGTATTCCAATTCCCAGTCCACTGTTTACCTCCACATGTTTCACTGTGCAGTGAAAAACTTTAAAGCAAATATGAGATGGCATTATTATTTTTTTGCTCAGTTTATAACTTTCTGATACTGTGAACAAATCACAACTTTTGTCCCTTAATAACTAAATGACCAAGTGAGTTGCTAATTTTTTTGAACCTCTCTTCTTATATATAAAATGAGGATAATTAACACTTGTTCTGAATTATTTTATGGATTAAGCAAGGTAAAGTATACAAAAGCTGTTTAGGTCATTTTTATTAATCAGCAGATACTAAACAAATGCTAATTTCTCTTTTTCAGTTCACTTGAGCAGACACTGGTTAAACATCTACTTTGTGCCAGCTCAGTTTCTAGACTCCTTACTTACATTATTTTTTTCTTTTTTTTAAAATAAATTTATTTATTTATGTTTGGCTGCGTGGGGTCTTCTTTGCTGAGCGCAGGCTTTCTCTAGCTGCGGCAAGCGGGGGCTAATCTTCGTTGCGGTGCACGGGCTTCTCATTGCAGTGGCTTCTCTTGTTGCGGAGAACGGGCTGTAGGTGTGCGGGCTTCAGTAGTTGTGGCATGTGGGCTCAGTAGCTGTGGCTTGAGGGCTCTAGAGTGCAGGCTCAGTAGTTGTGGCACACGGGCCTAGTTGCTGTGTGGCATGTGGGATCCTCCTGGACCAGGGCTTGAACCCTTGTCCCCTGCATTGGCAGGCGATTCTTAACCACTGCTCCACCAGGGAAGTCCCACATTATCTTATTTAACCTTCAGGTTCCTTTCTTTCTCCCCTTATGATATTTAGGGTCTAATTGACACAATAGTACTCTTTTTCCATAACAAAATCCTTCTATAGTGAAATCTCCGTAACCGAGCACAGTTGTTGCAAACAAGTGATTCTTGCTTTTAGAAAAATCTAGAGTGTTAGTATGAACCTGTGATGATATCTGTGCAGCTAGAGCTAGTCTATGAGTCTTGGCTTCTGCCCCTCCTACAAGGTGCTTTGGGGACCCTGTGTTTAGAGGGCAAGTCATAACTATGACAGCACTCTTTGTCACCTCAGAGAAAGTTTCTCTTTCGGAATGCTTGGTTTTAGTGAATTGCTTCCTTTTCCACCTTAGGTTTTAGGCTCTTTGACAAGCCATCTGCTTCTCAAATCCAATTTCCCTTTACCATCAAGGGCTTGTAGACAGTAGTTCAGATGGAGAACAAAAGCTTTCTCCAGTTCCTGGTGGTTCTGTAAGAGTGGGAAGGCCTCAGGGAGAGGTTGCATCTGCTTAATGGAATTCGTTTGTGATGTGTGCCCGACTAGGCAGCATTTTACCAGGCACTCTGCTGGGGCTGGCTGAGGAGGAGACGAGATTTAGAAATGGAGATCTGTCAACATGAGTTTCGGCTATTTCTGTACTTGCCAGTATCAGCTAGGGCTCCAAAGAGCTTGTTGGAGTCGATGTTGATGCTTCTGCTTATTTTCTTTTTCCTTTTCCTTTTCCTCTTCTCGTCTTTTCTTTTTTCTTTTCTGTCTTTTTGCTACCTGTGTCTATTGTCCAAGTTTTCCATTTGCACCTGGTTCTTCTGTTTGGTTGTTTTTCTAGGTTGTTGATCTGTTCAGTGAGTGGCTCAGTATAATGCAATTCAATGACTAAGTGGAGATTTAGTAATGACTAAAATAAGGTACAGGGAAACCTAGTGTGAGGTGTAGTAGAAAAGCATTGGTAAACCCATAGACATGTGGCTTCAAATCTCAGCTTTGCCTTATACCTGTTCTGTGATCTTGGGTAAATCATTTGTTCTCTTTGAGACATAGTTTCTTCATCTCTAAAAATGGGAATATAAATATCTGCTTTGTTCAAGGTTGTGGTGAGGATTAAATGAGAGATTAAATGAGAGAAATGAGGAAATAATCAAGCATTAAGTTGGTGCTTGTTAAATATTCCTTTCCATCTTTCCTCCCATCTCCTTAAGGAGTGTACATGGGAAAATCAGACATGTATACAAATGAGTGTGTATGAGTGTGTGTGTGTTCACATGTATCTATGTGTTAGTTTAATATAGCTCTGAGAAATGGCAGAAAATTGCCATAGTCATTGGGAATTGGGAGGTGAGGGCTTGGGAATTGGGAGGTGAGGGCTTGGGGTTGATGCATATCTTCCTTAAAAGGCTGAGAGACATACTCTGATACAAGGTAACATAAAACAATCTTTGTGCCTTTAAAGAAGACCTTAGGGGAGAAAAAGAAAGAACCTGGTGGTGGAGGCCTTGGGATGCTACTTTCCTCAGGGGGATCATTAGAGTGTCTCTGGTAGCTACTGGTCTCTTAGAGGTAGAATAATCTGCTTCACAGTAAGCTGAGCGTTTGTAAGCGTGAGAATTGCCTTTTAGGAACAGTTAGTACATAGCTTGGAAGGTTGTAGCCACCAACCTTCCCTTTCCCACCCCCAAAATCTGTTATATCATCATCAGAATGATCTTTCCTAGATTCAAGTCTAATCTTTATTTGCTTTTAAAACTCTTCATTGGCTCCAAGTTGCCTTCAGGTTAGAGTCTAAATTCCTTGTATAACATACAAGGTCTTCCTTGATCTGATTTCTGCTCATCTCCTACTGCTCTTGCCTGTGCTCTAGTGACACTGCATTATTTGCAGCTTCTTAACCTCTCCATCCTCATGTACGTTGTGGCCCATGATAGTCTTTCTGCTGTGCTGTACTCTTTCCTGTTCTTCTGTTTTACTTGACAATCTCTACTCTTTCTTTAAAACTCTTCTCAACTACTGTGTTTTCTGTGAAGTCTTCCCTGACTTCTGAAGGTGAGGTGCCATGGGATGAGAGACTTCCCTTCTCTAGGTTCATCTAGAATTTTGTACATACAGATGTCTAACTACATGTAGCATCAGTGATTAGTAGGCACAGTGATGTCTCTTAATGCTTTTATGACCCATTGGTTTCTTTATTTTAGTGCCTTCATTGGGACACTCAATCCATCCTTATGTAGATCTATACACAACAGATATCTTTAGAATTAGAAAAATAAATGCAGATACAATATAGCTCCTTGCCAGACTTAGCAAACTCTATTTTATTATATGCCTCTTACCCCTGATGAAGTGACTAGCCATCAGTAAAATGAACCATTAAGTTTGGAGGAGCTATTTATTATCAGGTTGATGGCATAAGTCCATCTGATCTGATTTTTTTTTTTTTTTTTTGGCCATGCTGCACAGCTTGCGGGATCTTAGTTCCCCGACCAGGGATCAAACTCGGGCCCCCTGCAGTAGAAGTGCAGAGTCCTAACCACTGGACTGCCAGGGAATTCCCTGATCTGATTTTTTTTAAAAAATAGACTATTGTATATTTTATTTTATTTTTTTTGATTGCTCCACCTTTTTATTTTATTTTATTTTTATTATTTTTTTAATATCTTTATTGGAGTATAATTGCTGTACAATGGTGTGTTAGTTTCTGCTTTATAAGAAAGTGAATCAGCTGTACATATACATATATCCCCATATCTCCTCCCTCTTGTGTCTCCCTCCCACCCTCCCCATCCCACCCCTCTAGGTGGTCACAAAGCACAGAGCTGATCCCCCTGTGCTATGCGGCTGCTTCCCACTATCTATTTTACATTTGGTAGTATATATAAGTCCATGCCACTCTCTCACTTCATCCCAGCTTACCCTTCCCTCTCCCTGTGTCCTCAAGTCCATTCTTTATGTCTGAATTTTTATTCCTGTCCTGCCCCTAGGTTCTTCAGAACCATTTTTTTTTTTAGATTCCATATATGTGTTAGCATATGGTATTTATTTTTCTCTTTCTGACTTACTTCACTCTGTATGACAGTCTCTAGGTCCATCCACCTCACTACAAATAACTCAATTTCATTTCTTTTTATGGCTGAGTAATATTCCATTGTATATATGTGCCACATCTTCTTTATCCATTCATCTGTCGATGGACACTTAGGTTGCTTCCATGTCCTGGCTATTGTAAATAGAGCTGCAGTGAACATTATGGTACATAACTCTTTTTGAGTTATGGTTTTCTCGGGGTATATGCCTAGTAGTGGGATTGCTGGGTTGTATGGTAGTTCTGTTTTTAGTTTTTTAAGGAACCTCCATACTATTCTCCATAGTGGCTGTATCAATTTACATTCCCACCAACAATGCAAGAGGGTTCCCTTTTCTCCATACCCTCTCCAGCATTTATTGTTTGTAGATTTTTTGGTGATGGCCATTCTGACCGGTGTGAGATGATATCTCATTGTAGTTTTGATTTGCATTTCTCTAATGATTAATGATGTTGAGCATTCTTTCATGTGTCTGTTGGCAATCTGTATATCTTCTTTGGAGAAATGTCTGTTTAGGTCTTCTGCCCATTTTTGGATTGGGTTGTTTGTTTTTTTGATATTGAGCTGTATGAGCTGCTTGTAAATTTTAGAGATTAATCCTTTGTCAGTTGCTTCGTTTGCAAATATTTTCTCCCATTCTGAGGGTTGTCTTTTGTTCTTGTTTATGGTTTCCTTTGTTGTGCACAAGCTTTTAAGTTTCATTAGGTCCCATTTGTTTATTTTTGTTTTTATTTCCATTTCTCTAGGAGGTGGGTCAAAAAGGATCTTGCTGTGATTTATGTCATAGAGTGTTCTGCCTATGTTTTCCTCTAAGAGTTTGATAGTGTCTGGCCTTACATTTAGGTCTTTAATCCATTTTGAGTTTATTTTTGTGTATGGTGTTAGGGAGTGTTCTGATTTCGTTCTTTTACATGTAGCTGTCCAGTTTTCCCAGCACGACTTATTGAAGAGGCTGTCTTTTCTCCATTGTATATTCTTGCCTCCTTTATCAAAAATAAGGTGACCATATGTGTGTGGGTTTATCTCTGGGCTTTCTGTCCTGTTCCATTCCTGATCTGATTTTTTAATCATTGGTAAACTTTGGCCAAGATAAGCATAATTATTATACTTATGTTTTCTTTCAAGTAACTTTTCACTTGCATCCTCAAATTTCTTCTGATATAAATAGGATCTGAATTCTGCTTTTCATGCTGGAGCTTTCCCCAGATGTCTGGTAATTCTTGATTGTTCGTATTTTTTTTTTTTTTTTAAGATTTCTTTATTGATTGATTGATTGATTGCTATGTTGGGTCTTCGTTTTTGTGCTATGGCTTTCTCCAGTTGTGGCAAGTGGGGGCCACTCTTCATCGCGGTGCGCGGGCCTCTCACTATTGTGGCCTCTCTTGTTGCGGAGCACAGGCTCCAGACGCGCAGGCTCAGTAGTTGTGGCTCACGGGCCTAGTTGCTCCGCGGCATGTGGGATCTTCCCAGACCAGGGCTCGAACCCGTGTTTCCTGCATTAGCAGGCAGATTCTCAACCACTGCGCCACCAGGGAAGCCCGATTGTTCGTATTTTAAAATGGGATACTAAAAAGCTGATTGGAAATTTTAAGTACTTGGGTGGAGCTTACTGATTATGGACCTCAACTATAATGGTGATCTGCCTGGGCTATTTGTGGGGCAACTGCAATGTCAGTATCTTTAGGTCTTTTTACTAGGGCTGGTCAGATTCTCTTGAAGGATCTTCTAGTCTCCTTCCTAGAGGTTATAGGCCTGGCTGCCAGTGGTCTGGAAGCTGGGGGGCGGGGGGCGCTGCAGGGGAAGGCTGTGGGGAGGCCCTCAATGTTCAGTTCACTTAACACTATTATTTTCAGTATAGTAACCCTGCCTTCAACTGTGGTGCTCCCACATTATGAGTTTATTAGATATGTTTTTAAAGGAAGAGTGAGGCCCCAGGGACTCTACTGGTAGTAAAGTATGAAGAATTAGAGGCAGTTATTTTGGTTTTGAAGATGCTTTTTTTTACTTACTTCCTAGTTCTCTGTGTGTTCCAGAAAGACAAGGTTAATTCCTAAGATGAGAGTTCAGTGCAATAAGGACTAGTCCTCATTTGATCCTTATGGTAGCCCAGTGGGACAGGTAATATTTTTCCTATTTCCGCCCCCAGGGAAATTGAAGCTCACTGAGATTAAATGACTTGTCCAAGGTCACTTGGCAAAATAAAGAGTGGCAGAGCTAGGACTCATTCTCTTCCTTTGACTCGAAATCCTACTCTCTGATTGCAGTGCATGATACTTCCTCCCTCAATATGAATGGGCTGCCAAAAGAGAAAATATGCCAGCCACATGGGTATTAGAGGGCAGTAGTTTGAACTGTTAGTGAACAGCCAAGTCCTCTTCCCTGGGAAGATTTCAGCTGATTAGAGTTCTCAGTCTATTTTTCCAATTTATGTAAAGGAGGAGGATAAAGAACTGTTGTGTTCGGACTTGCAACAAACTTTAATTTCTTTAGTGGAAGCACTAAAGATACACAGTTGCATTGCCAGTTTGGCACAAGGAAATACTTAAGCTCTCAATTAGAAATAACAGAGTTTCTAGTACAGCTTAAATGTTCTGGACTCCAGGAGGGATTCATCATGAATCCGGGAACGTTAAGGCTCTAAGATCCATTCATTCTTGGGATTGAAGGCTGAGTTTGTGTACACAGTTCAGTAGAATAATTCTGTATACCTTTTTGAGCTCCTGCTTACTAGGAGCAATAATAGACACTGGGAAATAGCTTGCTTAGGAATCTCATGGTCCAGTTGGGAAGGGACACACAAACGAATAATTACATTATTTGTAAGAAATTAAGTGTAAGAAAGTACTATAATTGAGGGGCTTCCCTGGTGGCACAGTGGTTGAGAGTCTGCCTGCTAATGCAGGGGACACGGGTTCGAGCCCTGGTCTGGGAGGATCCCACATGCCGTGGAGCAGCTAGGCCCGTGAGCCACAACTACTGAGCCTGCGCGTCTGGAGCCTGTGCTCCGCAACAAGAGAGGCCACGAGAGTGAGAGGCCCACGCACCGCGATGAAGAGTGGCCCCCACTTGCCGCAACTAGAGAAAGCCCTTGCACAGAAACGAAGACCCAACACAGCCATAAATAAATAAATAAATAAATACATAAATGAATAAATAAATAAATAACCAACCAACCAACCAACCAACCAATCAACCAACCAAGGCAAAAGAAAGTACTATAATTGAGAGATATACAACAAGTGCTGAACAGAGGATGATTCATTTTGCCCAGATCAAGGGTACAGGGAATGATTGGAGAAAACTTTACAGTGAAGATGATGATTGATTTGTGCTTTGCAAGAAGGGTCAGATCTTTAGATAGATAAGAAATGAAGGGCATTGTAGGCAGAGGGAACAGTATGTGCAAAATCCCAGAAAGATGAAGGAGCTTCTTGTTTTGAGGGAAGCAGTGGGCAGCTTGATTCAGCTAGTACTAGAGAGTAAGGTAAACCAGGCCTCTTCTCTGGTCTAGGGCTCCAGGGTCCCTTTCTATCATGCCGTGCCAGCATCTGCTCACCATAGGCATATCCTTCCTAATATGCAAGTGTTCTCTGAAGCAGCCTGCATCTCTTCTCTATTCTTGCTTGCCTTTCTTCAGAGCTTATTTAGTATAATTACCTCTCTTCTCCAAACTTCTGTTGCCCTTTGAAGCCAATGCAATTCCCTCCTAAGTTAGTACCGACAAGTGTTCATCCATAATTTGTTTCTGTGTTGCTTCCTATTCTAGAAGGATTTTCCATTAGTGATATTTCTGATTATGCCCAGAGTGGAGGTTTATTGTTTGGTTACTTGCATTTCTTGAGCCTTGGTTATAGATTTATTTTCAAGTTAACCTTCTATTCAACTCAGGAATCCTTCAGCTTAGAGAGTAAAGTGTGGTAAAATGAGACCACCTAGGAAGCATCTCTTACTAGCCTCAAAGAACTAGTAATTTCTTTTTGTCTTGGTGTTTGTCACCCTTCCCTAGAACTTTCTCTTTTTTTTTAGTGTCTGTCTTCCCGTCTAGATAGTGGACCATCTGAGAGCAGGGATTTATTATAGTTCATCTCTTGTGTTTTCAACAGCCAACATAGAAGCTGGACACAGAAGAAGTGTGTTTGATACATGTTTAATTATTATTATTATACATGTTTAATTATTAATTATTATTATACATGTTTATTATCAAGTGTTTGATACATGTTTATTATTTATTGAGAGTCAGGATATAGGAGTTATAGTTTCAGTTCTACAAGTGTGTGACCTTGAGCAGATTACTTTCAATCTTTGAAACTGCAGTTTTCTTATCTGTAAAATACAGAGGCTGGACTCCATGGGCAGTATCATAGCATTTATCCTACTTATGGCAGTCAGGGTCCAGTTGAAGTGATAGAAGTCACACCATTAATTTGAAACAGGTAAAATTTAATATAAAGAATTGTTAACTAGGTAAAAAGTAGTTAACTACTAAGAGAGATAAAAAGAGAACTCTAAGGTATAATAGAGGTGGTGACTGCAGAAAATGACTACTATCCCTAAGGCTGAGGGAAAAGCAAACAAGGAAGGAACTTACAAGCTTAAGAAAAGAGAGCTCCACAAGGCCAAGATTCTGAGGAGAGTGCATGGAATACACTCATAGGAATGTGCTGCTTATTGCTGTGGTAAAGAAACTGCCTAGAGGGCGCTTGCCTCAGAACCTGGAGAGCCACTGTCTTGAAATCTACCATGTCCCCCTGTGGGCTGATCTGCTTGCTGCCTTATAGAAAAACCAAACACTGGAAAAAGTCCTTTCTTTCTCCCTTAGCCTTGTAGTCTCCTTCCAGTACCTTCTATTGGCATAACCTGATGTGAACCAGCTGGGGAAGGAGAAATGTAGTCTGCAGAATCCAGTCAGAGTAGGGCAATGAAGAACTGGTTTGGAGCTGTAAGGCAAAAATTAACAATTTCTATATTGTAATAATCTGTTTCGATATTTGTCTTCCTCATTGCATCATGAGCTCGGTAGTGGCTGGAACGTTGTCATATTTGTCTCTGCATTGACCCAGAATGGGCCTGGCACCTCAGAGTTGCTCAGTAAATACTGTTTGAATGAAGGAAAGTCTCTGTAAGATAGGGAAAATTAGGTGTTCCTCTAGGTTGGCTTAAGTCTTATTATCTTGAAAGGGATTGGGGCTAGGCATCCTCCTCAGCAGTTAAAACCTTATTGAGGGGCTTCCCTGGTGGTGCAGTGGTTGAGAATCTGCCTGCTAATGCAGGGGACACGGGTTCGAGCCCTGGTCTGGGAAGATCCCACATGCCACGGAGCAGCTGGGCCCGTGAGCCACAACTACTGAGCCTGCGCGTCTGGAGCCTGTGCCCCGCAACGGGAGGGGCCGCAATAGTGAAAGGCCCGCGCACCGCGATGAAGAGCGGTCCCCGCACCGCGATGAGGAGTGGCCCCCGCTTGCCGCAACTAGAGAAAGCCCTCGCACGAACCGAAGACCCAACACAGTCAAAAATAAATAAATAAATAAAATTAAATTAAAAAAAAAAAACCTTATTGAATGCTATTGTCTTGGGCCTATCATGTGCATAGTTGCATTAGATTCTAGAGTAAGGACAGTGAAAACATTCTGCAGTTAATATTCGTATATTCTATGAAATTAAACATATTCCCTTTTCTAAAGGGTAACAATCTGAAATCTAAGTTAGGTACTTTGCACCTAAGTGTATTCCTCAGAAGGGCAAGGAGACTAAGAGAGTCATGTACAATTTAGTCCATTTCATCCCTACAGCCCATTGTATTATGCCCATTTTACAGACAGAGGGATTTCCCTGGTGGTCCAGTGGTTAAGACTCTGCGCTTCCACTGCAGGGGGTGCAGGTTTGATCCCTGGTCAGGGAACTAAGATCCCATGTGCCGTGAGGCCAAAAAAAAAAAAAAATCCTCATATACAGAGAGAGAAACTGATGCTGGGCTTCCCTGGTGGCGCAGTGGTTAAGAATCTGCCTGCCAATGCAAGGGACATGGGTTCAAGCCCTGGCCAAGGAAGATCCCACATGCCGTGGAGCAACTAAGCCCATGCATCACAACTACTGAGCCTTAGCTCTAGAGCTCGCAAGCCACAACTACTGAGCCCACGTGCCACAACTACTGAAGCCTGCGCACCTTGAGCCCATGCTCTGCAACAAGAGAAGCCACGACAATGAGAAGCCCGTGCACCACTATGAAGAGTAGCCCCCGCTCGCCACAACTAGAGAAAGCCCGCGCACAGCAACGAAGACCCAACACAGCCCAAAATAAATAAATAAATAAATAAATAAATAAATTAAAAAAAAAAAAAAAGAAACTGATGCTGAGGGACTTGACCAAAGTTATACAGCTAGTATGTGGCAAAGCTAGTCCAGGCTTGACTGTTTTAAAATTTGAACAGGTACTCTCTCTCTTTTCCCCAGCTTACGAGGGCAAGCACAGAGTTCTTGTTAGCTGACGGCAATAGAAACCTGTGGAATTGATTTCTGTTTCTGGCTGTTTGGGGCTGAGCAAGTAAAAACAGAACGAAATAGCAGCACTTGCAAGGCTGCAATCATAGTGTTTGCTAGTAATTGGCCTTTTAAATAAGCCAGTTTGAGCCTGTGCTTCAGACACCTGATTTGTGAAGCAGTTGTTATCTGGCAGCAGGGTATTCTTCTTCTTCCTCTTTTTTTTTTTTTTTAAATCCCACACTAGCAGCTCACAAAAGAGTTCTGATGCATTCCTTGCAACATTAAGCTTCTTTTCTCTTGCTCTTCCAGGTTTCTTCCCTTTTCTGGGGCCTGAAACTAGATAGACCGCTTAATTATTATTGGGAAGCAAAATTTATGAGGCTGGTAGTGTTTCTTGCTTCTGGGTCAGCACACACGAAGCCTTTAAGTAAGTTATTTAGGGTTGAGTGTCAGTTGTTCCTTTCTCAGGTCATCAGCCAGGCAGAGTTGGGGACCCTGATGCCTGTCTCATTGCTTGAAGGGTCAGAATATTGCAAATGGCCTGGGAGAGATACTGTTACAAGAAAAGCTTTCCATTAAAAGCACTGGAAGAGGCTGGTGATGTCAGGATTTGCTAATCGAATTATTCATCTGGTTATTTTGTGATTATCCATTGGGATGCCCACTGCGATTGGCTAATGTGGGAGTGTGATTTCATCATGAAAGTGAAAAGCCCTTGGACCAATGTCATCTATCCTTGGTTTCTTTTGTACTACCATAGACTAGGGAATCTTAGGATAGTCACCTTCCCCTTTGACTTTCCTGGGAGTAAATGCTGCTGCTTAACTGCTTTTCCGAAATGATGACATTTATACTTTGGAAGGAGCTGAAGAAGGAGCCTATACATGTCATTTATTTTTAACTGCATACTCATTGGAGTTGAAGTCTTACTTTCATTTTGTGGTTTAGTATCAAACAAGAAAGGGGATGTAGTAGAACTAGTATGGGCTTTAATAGCAGAACCACCTGGCAAAACCCTATTCTGCTACTTAATAACTTAATAGTTATTTATACTGTCTGAGCCTCAGTTTCCTTATCATTAAAATGAGAATAGTAATACATAATAACAACAATAATAGTGATCCACAATTTTGGGTAAGTGAATTTCTGTGAACCTCTATTTATTTATCTGTAAAACGGAGGCAGTAATTCCTCAGTAATAGGTTTGGTTTGAGAAAGAAACTGGCTAACCTAAATGGAAGTGTCTAGTGGAGTGCCTGGCACATAGTATTTGTGAAAGCTAAGTGCTAAATAAATGGCTATGACTGTTCTTAGGAGATATGAAGGAAAAGATTCCTGAGGGTAGCATAGTTCCTGTGGGATGGGTCAGGGCTTAATAAATATTCATTGATTAATTCTTTCAGTAGGGAGCTCTTGTCATTTCGTTTAAGGACAGTTTTACTTGATCTGCTGGTGTTCTTTCTCCTACCGTCATTTCTCCAGACAGAGCTATGGAGTTGTTTCCCCTGAGAGTTTCCTTCCCAAGCTATAGTCCTGATTTTGTTGTTCCAAGTTGCTCTCTATAGAGAAAGTGGGGTACAAAGTCTGAGTTGTGGTTCAAAACCTAGTAGTGTGTATTTCTGGGTCAGTGTTTTGTATATAAGATCGAGGCGGGATTGTCAGAGGTCTTTAAGGAGATGTGATCATGCTGTTATTTTGCTATTTCTTTGGTATATACCAAGAAGGAGGGCTGGCCAGTAAAAAAATGTTTTATGGACCAGTAAACTAGATATCTGTGTAAAGCTGGCCTGTGATCTACTTAACCTCTTCAGGCAAGAGACTCTGGCGAGTGTAAATTCCAACTGTTTTAGTACAGGGTTTCATTTCTCTTTTTGTCACAGAATTATAGAATCCTTAGAGATCTTCAGAAGCTGAAACACAGAGGTTAGAGGGCTTAAGTCATGTGGTAAAACCAGAACCTAGATTTCTTCCTTTTAACTCTCTTCCTGTAGTTTTTTTGAAAATTAGCAGTTTATTTCATAGAATGTCTAGCCAACAATAAGCAGGTTATTTTTGAGAATACTCTGATTTTCCTTCTTATGAATGCTACAGGATTGTATTGAGCTGTAAAGTTTACAGGTTTCTTTCATGGCCAGTGTTGCTTTTCTTTTCACACCTTTGTGCCATAAGCAAGTCAAATACTCTTAATGATTTGAGTTTTTCTTCTTCTTTTTTTTTTTTTTAAACTGATGAGAAAATTGAGGCCCAGAGAGGGGAGGTGACTTGTTCAGAGTCACACAGTGAGTGAATGGTAGGGTTAGTATTAGCAAGAAGGCCATTTTATTTTTAGGTTTTTGATTATCCCTGAGAATATTGTCATACCTTGTCATCACTGGATATTATTACTCTCTATAATTTTTGCATGTCTGTTGAGAGAAAAATACCTTTTAATTTTAATTTTCATCTCCCTAGTGAAGTTAAATATTTTTTCATGTTTATTGGCCATTTGTAGTTGTTCTGTGAATTTTATGTCATTTATTGCACATTTTCTGCTAGGTTCTTTTTTTTTTTTTAACATCTTTATTGGAGTATAATTGCTTTACAATGGTGTGTTAGTTTCTGCTTTATAACAAAGTGAATCAGTTCTACATATACATATATCCCCATATCTCTTTCCTCTTGCGTCTCTCTACCTCCCACCCTCCCTATCCCACCCCTCTAGGTGGTCACAAAGCACCGAGCTGATCTCCCTGTGCTATGCGGCTGCTTCCCACTAGCTATCTATTTTACATTTGGTAGTGTATATATGTCCATGCCACTCTCTCACTTTGTCCCAGCTTACCCTTCCCCCTCCCCATATCCTCAAGTCCATTCTCTAGTAGGTCTGCGTCTTTATTCCCGTCTTGCCCCTAGGTTCTTCATGACCATTTTTTTTTTTTTAGATTCCATATATATGTGTTAGCATACGGTATTTGTTTTTCTCTTTCTGACTTACTTCACTCTGTATGACAGACTCTAGGTCCCTCAACCTCACTACAAATAACTCAATTTCGTTTCTTTTTATGGCTGAGTAATATTCCATTGTATATATGTGCCACATCTTCTTTATCCATTCATCTGTTGATGGACACTTAGGTTGCTTCCATGTCCTGGTTATTGTAAATAGAGCTGCAATGAACATTGTGGTACATGACTCTTTTTGAATTATGGTTTTCTCAGGGTATATGCCTAGTAGTGGGATTGCTGGGTTGTTTGGTAGTTCTATTTTTAGTTTTTTAAGGAACCTCCATACTGTTCTCCATAGTGGCTGTATCAATTTACATTCCCACCAACAGTGCAAGAGGGTTCCCTTTTCTCCACACCCTCTCCAGCATTTATTGTTTCTAGATTTTTTGATGAAGGCCATTCTGACTTGTGTGAGATGATATCTCATTGTAGTTTTGATTTGCATTTCTCTAATGATTAATGATGTTGAGCATTCTTTCATGTGTCTGTTGGCAATCTGTATATCTTCTTTGGAGAAATGTCTGTTTAGGTCTTCTGCCCATTTTTGGATTGGGTTGTTTGTTTTTTTGATACTGAGCTGCATGAGCTGCTTGTATATTTTGGAGATTAATCCTTTGTCAATTGCTTCATTTGCAAATATTTTCTCCCATTCTGAGGGTTGTCTTTTGTTCTTGTTTATGGTTTCCTCTGCTGTGCAAAAACTTTTAAGTTTCATTAGGTCCCATTTGTTTATTTTTGTTTTTATTTCCATTTCTCTAGGAGGTGGGTCAAAAAGGATCTTGCTGTGATTTATGTCATAGAGTGTTCTGCCTATGTTTTCCCCTAAGAGTTTGATAGTGTCTGGCCTTACATTTAGGTCTTTATTCCATTTTGAGTTTATTTTTGTGTATGGTGTTAGGGAGTGTTCTGATTTCGTTCTTTTACATGTAGCTGTCCAGTTTTCCCAGCATGACTTATTGAAGAGGCTGTATTTTCCTCACTATATATACTTGCCTCCTTTATCAAAGATAAGGTGACCATATGTGTGTGGGTTTATTTCTGGGTTTTCTATCCTGTTCCATTGATCTGTATTTCTGTTTTTGTGCCAGTACCATACTGTCTTGATGACTATAGCTTTGTAGCATAGTCTGAAGTCAGGGAGCCTGATTCCTCCAGCTCCGTTTTTCTTTCTCAAGATTGCTTTGGCTATTCGGGGTCTTTTGTGTTTCCATACAAATTGTGAAATTTTTTGTTCTAGTTCTGTGAAAAATGCCAGTGGTAGTTTGATAGGGATTGCATTGAATCTGTAGATTGCTTTGGGTAGTAGAGTCATTTTCACAATGTTGATTCTTCCAATCCAAGAACATGGTATATCTCTCCATCTGTTGGTATCATCTTTAATTTCTTTCATCAGTGTCTTTTTTTTAAAAAATTAATTAATTAATTAATTTATGGCTGTGTTGGGTCTTCGTTTCTGTGCAAGGGCTTTCTCTAGTTGTGGCAAGCGGGGGCCACTCTTCATCGCGGTGCACGGGCCTCTCACTATCGCGGCCTCTCTTGTTGTGGAGCACAAGCTCCAAACGCGCAGGCTCAGTCATTGTGGCTCACGGGCCCATTTGCTCTGCGGCATGTGGGATCTTCCCAGACCAGGGCTCGAACCTGTGTCTCCTGCATTGGCAGGCAGATTCTCAACCACTGCGCCACCAGGGAAGCCCTCATCAGTGTCTTATAATCTTCTGTATACAGGTCTTTTGTCTCCTTAGGTAGCTTTATTCCTAGATATTTTATTCTTTTTGTTGCAATGGTAAATGGGAGTGTTTTTTTTTTCTTTCTTTCTTCTTTTTTTTAAAATTAATTAATTAATTTATTTTTGGCTGTGTTGGGTCTTTGTTGCTGCATGTGGGCTTTCTCTAGTTGTGGCGAGTGGGGGCTACTCTTCATTGTGGTGTGCAGGCTTCTCATTGTAGTGGCTTCTCCTGTTGCGGAGCATGGGCTCTAGGCACGCAGGATTCAGTAGTTGTGGCACGCGGGCTCAGTAATTGTGGCTCATGGGCTCTAGAGCACAGGCTCAGTAGTTGTGGCGCAAGGGCTTAGTGGCTCCATGGCATGTGGGATCTTCCCAGACCAGGGCTCGAACTCGTGTCCCCTGCATTGGCAGGCGGATTCTTAACCACTGCGCCACAAGGGAAGTCTTGGGAGTGTTTTCTTAATTTCACTTTCAGATTTTTCATCATTAGTGTATAGGAATGCAAGAGATTTCTGTGCATTAATTTTGTATCCTGCTACTTTACCAAATTCATTGATTAGCTCTAGTAGTTTTCTGGTAGCATCTTTAGGCTTTTCTGTGTGTACTATCATGTCATCTACAAACAGTGACAGCTTTACTTCTTCTTTTCTGATTTGGATTCCTTTTATTTCTTTTTCTTCTCTGATTGCTGTGGCTAAAACTTCCAAAACTATGTTGAATAATAGTGGTGAGAGTGGGCAACCTTGTCTTGTTCCTGATCTTAGTAGAAATGGTTTCAGTTTTTCACCATTGTGGATGATGTTGGCTGTGGGTTTGTCATGTATGGCCTTTATTATGTTGAGGTAAGTTGCCTCTATGCCTACTTTCTGGAGGGTTTCTATCATAAATGGGTGCTGAATTTTGTCGAAAGCCTTCTCTGCATCTATTGAGATGATCGTATGGTTTTTCTCCTTCAATTTCTTAATAGGGTGTTTCACATTGACTGATTTTCATATATTGAAGAATCCTTGCATTCCTGGGATAAACCCCACTAGATCATGGTGTATGATCCTTTTAATGTGCTGTTGGATTCTGTTTGCTAGTATTTTGTTGAGGATTTTGCATCTGTGTTCATCAGTGATATTGGCCTGTAGTTTTCTTTCTTTGTGACATCTTTGTCTGGTTTTGGTATCAGGGTGATGGTGGCCTCGTAGACTGAGTTTGGGAGTGTTCCTCCCTCTGCTATATTTTGGAAGAGTTTGAGAAGGATAGATGTTAGCTCTTCTCTAAATGTTTGATAGAATTCACCTGTGAAACCATCTGGTCCTGGGCTTTTGTTTGTTGGAAGATTTTTTTTTTTTTTTAAATTATTTATTTATTTATTTATGGCTGTGCTGGGTCTTCGTTTCTGTGTGAGGGCTTTCTCTAGTTGCGGCAAGTGGGGGCCACTCGTCATCACGGTGCGCGGGCCTCTCACTATCGCGGCCTCTCTTGTTGCGGAGCACAGGCTCCAGACGCGCAGGCTCAGTAATTGTGGCTCACGGGCCCAGTCGCTCCGCGGCATGTGGGATCTTCCCAGACCAGGGATCGAACCCATGTCCCCTGCATTGGCAGGCAGATTCTCAACCACTGCGCCACCAGGGAAACCCTGTTGGAAGATTTTTAATCACAGTTTCAATTTCAGTGCTTGTGATTGTTCTGTTCATATTTTCTATTTCTTCCTGGTTCAGTTTCGGATGGTTGTGCATTTCTAAGAATCTGTCCATTTCTTCCAGGTTGTCCATTTTATTGGCATATAGTTGCTTATAGTAATCTCTCATGATCCTTTGTATTTCTGCAGTGTCAGTTGTTACTTCTTCTTTTTCATTTCTAATTCTATTGATTTGAGTCTTCTTTTTTTTCTTGATGAATCTGGCAAATGGTTTATCAATTTTGTTTATCTTCTCAAAGAACCAGCTTTTAGTTTTATTGATCTTTGCTATTTCCTTCATTTCTTTTTCATTTATTTCTGATCTGATCTTTATGATATCTTTCCTTCTGCTAACTTTGGGGTTTTTTTTGTTCTTCTTTCTCTAATTGCTTTAGGTGTAAGGTTAGGTTGTTTATTTGAGATGTTTTTTGTTTCTTAAGGTAGGATTCTATTGCTATAAACTTCCCTCTTAGAACTGCTTTCGCTGCATCCCATAGGTTTTGGGTCGTCGCGTTTTCATTGTCAATTGTTTCTAGGTATT
The DNA here is from genome assembly GCF_949987535.1 of Balaenoptera acutorostrata. Lineage (NCBI taxonomy): Eukaryota > Metazoa > Chordata > Mammalia > Artiodactyla > Balaenopteridae > Balaenoptera > Balaenoptera acutorostrata. The sequence continues at coordinate 53,260,813 of NC_080072.1, read as the reverse complement.
TTTTGATTTCCTCTTTGATTTCTTCAGTGATCTCTTGGTTATTAAGTAGTGTATTGTTTAGCCTCCATGTGTTTGTATTTTTTACACATCTTTTCCTGTAATTGACATCTAGTCTCATAGCGTTGAGGTCGGAAAAGATACTTGATACGATTTCAATTTTCTTAAATTTACCAAGGCTTGATTTGTGACCCAAGATATGATGTATCCTGGAGAATGTTCCATGAGCACTTGAGAAGAAGTGTATTCTGTTGTTTTTGCATGGAATGTCCTATAAATATCAATTAAGTCCATCTATTCTAATGTGTCATTTAAAGCTTGTGTTTCCTTATTTATTTTCATTTTGGATGATCTGTCCATTGGTGAAAGTGGGGTGTTAAAGTCCCCTACTATGATTGTGTTACTGTCGATTTCCCCTTTTATGGCTGTTAGCATTTGCCTTATGTATTGAGGTGCTCCTATGTTGGGTGCATAAATATTTACAATTGTTATATCTTCTTCTTGGATTGATCCCTTGATCATTATGTAGTGTCCTTCTTTGTCTCTTGTAATAGTCTTTGTTTTAAAGTCTATTTTGTCTGATATGAGAATTGCTACTCCAGCTTTCTTTTGATTTCCATTTACATGAGATATCTTTTTCCATCCCCTCACTTTCAGTCTGTATGTGTCCCTGGGTCTGAAGTGGATCTCTTGTAGACAGCATATATATGGGTCTTGTTTTTGTATCCATTCAGCCAGTCTGTGTCTTTTGGTTGGAGCATTTAATCCATTTACATTTAAGGTAATTATAGATATGTATGTTCCTATGACCATTTTCTTAATTGTTTTGGGTTTTTTATTGTAGGTCTTTTCCTCCTCCTGTGTTTCCTGCCTAGAGAAGTTCCTTTAGCATTTGTTGTAAAGCTGGTTTGGTGATGCTGAATTCTCTTAGCTTTTGCTTGTCTGTAAAGGTTTTAATTTCTCCGTCACATCTGAATGAGATCCTTGCTGGGTAGAGTAATCTTGGTTGTAGGTTTTTCCCCTTCATCACTTTAAATATGTCCTGCCACTCGCTTCTGGCTTGCAGAGTTTCTGCTGAAAGATCAGCTGTTAACCTTATGGGGATTCCCTTGTATGTTATTTGTTGTTTTTCCCTTGCTGCTTTTAATATTTTTTCTTTGTGTTTAATTTTTGATAGTTTGATTAATATGTGTCTTGGCATGTTTCTCCTTGGATTTATCCTGTATGGGACTCTCTGTGCTTCCTGGACTTGATTAACTATTTCCTTTCCCATATTAGGGAAGTTTTCAACTATAATCTCTTCAAATATTTTCTCAGTCCCTCTCTTTTTCTCTTCTTCTTCTGGGACCCCTATAATTTGAATGTTGGTGTGTTTAACGTTGTCCCAGAGGTCTCTGAGACTGTCCTCAATTCTTTCATTCTTTTTTCTTTATTCTGCTCTGCAGTAGTTATTTCCACTATTTTATCTTCCACGTCACGTATCTGTTCTTCTGCCTCAGTTATTCTGCTATTGATCCCTTCTAGAGAATTTTTAATTTCATTTATTGTGTTGTTCATCACTGTTTGTTTGCTCTTTAGTTCTTCTAGGTCCTTGTTAAATGTTTCTTGTGTTTTCTGCATTTTATTTCCAAGATTTTGGGTCATCTTTACTATCATTATTCTGAATTCTTTTTCAGGTAGACTGCCTATTTCCTTTTCATTTGTTAGGTCTGGTGGGTTTTTGCCTTGCTCCTTCATCTGCTGTGTTTTTCTCTGTCTTCTGATTTTGCTTAACTTACTGTGTTTGGGGTCTCCTTTTCGCAGGCTGCAGGTTCATAGTTCCCGATGTTTTTGGTGTCTGCCCCCAGTGGCTAAGGTTGGTTCAGTGGATTGTGGGCTTCCTGGTGGAGGCGACTAGTGCCTGTGTTCTGGTGGATGAGGCTGGATCTTGTCCTTCTGGTGGGCAGGTCCACATCTGGTGGTGTGTTTTGGGGTGTCTGTGGCCTTATTATGATTTTAGGCAGCCTCTGTGCTAATGGGTGGGGTTGTGTTCCTGTCTTGCTAGTTGTTTGGCATAGGGTGTCCAGCCCTGTAGCTCGCTGGTCGTTGAGTGGAGCTGGGTCTTGGCGTTGAGATGGAGATCTCTGGGAGAGTTTTGCCATTTGATAATATGTGGAGCTGGGAGGTGTCTTGTGGACCAATGTCTTGAACTTGGCTCTCCCGTCTCAGAGGCACGGCCCTGACACCTGGCTGGAGCACCAAGAGCCTGTCATCCACACGGCTCAGAATAAAAGGGAGAAAAGAAAGAAAGAAGAAGATAAAATAAAGTTACTACAATAAAAAGTAAAAAATAATTATTAAAAATTTTTTTAAAAAAGTAATTAAAAAAAGAAAAAGAAAGAAAGAAAGAAGAGAGCAACCAAACCAAAAAACAAATCCACCAATGATAACAAGCACTAAAAACTATACAAAAAAAAAAAGAAAAACAACGGACAGACAGAACCCTAGGACAAATGGTAAAAGCAAAGCTATACAGACAAAATCACACACAGAAGCATACACATACACACTCACAAAAAGAGAAAAAGTGAAAAAAAAATATATATCGTTGCTCCCAAAGTCCACCACCTCAATTTGGAATGATTCGTTGTCTATTCAGGTATTCCACAGATGCAGGGTACATCAAGTTGATTGTGGAGATTTAATCCGCTGCTCCTGAGGCTGCTGGGAGAGATTTCCCTTTCTCTTCTTTGTTTGCACAGCTCCTGGGGTTCAGCTTTGGATTTGGCCCTGCCTCTGCCTGTAGGTCGCCTGAGGGCATCTGTTCTTTGCTCAGACAGGACGGGGTTAAAGGAGCAGCTGCTTCGGGGGCTCTGGCTCACTCAGGCGGGGTGGGGAGGGAGGTGTACGGAGTGCGGGGCGAGCCTGCGGCGGCAGAGCCCAGCGTGACATTGCAGTAGCCTGAGGTGCGCCGTGTGTTCTCCTGGGGAAGTTGTCCCTGGATCACGGGACCCTGGCAGTGGCAGGGTGCACAGGTTCCCGGGAGGCTAGGTGTGGATAGTGACCTGTGCTCGCACACAGGCTTCTTAGTGGCTGCTGCAGCAGCAGCCTTAGTGTCTCATGCCCGTCTCTGGGGTCCACGCTGATAGCCGTGGCTCGCGCCCATCTCTGGAGCTCCTTTAAGCGGCGCTCTTAATCCCCTCTCCTCGCGCACCAGGAAACAAAGAGGCAAGAAAAAGTCTCTTGCCTCTTCGGCAGCTCCAGACTTTTTCCCGGACACCCTCCCGGCTAGCTGTGGCGCACTAGCCCCCTTCAGGCTGTGTTCACGCAGCCAACCCGAGTCCTCTCCCTGGGATCCGACCGAAGCCCGAGCCTCAGCTCCCAGACCCCACCCGTCCCAGCCGGTGAGCAGACAGGCCTCTCGGGCTGGTGAGTGCTGGTCAGCACCGATCCTCTGTGTGGGAATCTCTCCGCTTTGCCCTCCGCACCCCTGTGGCTGTGCTCTCCTCCGTGGCTCGGAAGCATCCCCCCTCCGCCACCCGCAGTCTCCGCCCGAGAAGAGCCTTTCTAGTGTGTGGAAACCTTTCCTCCTTCACAGCTCCCTCCCACTCATGCAGGTCCCATCCCTATTCTTTTGTCTCTGTTTTTTCTTTTTTCTTTTGCCCTACCCAGGTACATGGGGAGTTTATTGCCTTTTGGGACGTCTGAGGTCTTCTGCCAGCGTTCAGTAGGTGTTCTGTAGGAGTTATTCCACGTGTAGATGTATTTCTGATGTATTTGTAGATGTATTTCTGATGTATTTGTGGGGAGGAAGGTGATCTCCACGTCTTACTCTTCCACCAGCTTGAAGCTCCCTCTCTGCTAGGTTCTTTGTCTCTTATCAATTTTGCAGGGTGGGGAGGCTCTTTGTATATTAAGGGTATTCACCTTTTGATATATATGCTGTAAATATTTTTGATGTTTTATTTATGGAACTTGGTGCTTCCCTAGAGCCCCCAAAGAGAAAAATCCTTTATATTGGAATAGCTATTAAAAAAAAAATAGCATACCAAAATAAAGACAAACAAATAAAAAAGATAAAAAAAGAAAAAAATAGAATACTACTGCTACCACTAACAGTATTACTGAACTTTTACTTTATAAGTTTCCCCAAAACTTTCATATTCTGTATTTTGTCCTTTCAATAACTTCATGAGGGGGCTTATGATTAAAATAAATTGGATTGAACATGTACGTCTTACCTTATCTCCTTTTAAAAACCCCATTGAAATGGTGTAAAACTAGTATTAACTCACAAAGACTAAGAGAATAGACAAGATGGGAAAGAGGCACAGATAATGAATGATTTAGTGGATCAGGGAAAGCAGAAAGCTAAAGCTACAGAGGGGATGTGAATCTGTATAAAGGCATTTTGTCATGCAGAACTCTAGAAAGCCCTAGGTATTGGAGGTTCTTGGCATCTTGAATATTAGGATGAGAGGTGGAGCTGAAAACAGGAGTTCAGAGGTATATAAGGAACAGTTAAACCATCACATCTTTTCTCTGTTTCAGCAGAACATTGGAGGTTTATCCTCCAGAGAAATAAAATCAGAGAGGCCCTGGCTTTGGGAATACCAAATTTAGCTGGGAGTAAAAGAGAGGTGCCATTCTAAAAACAGGGATTAGGTGAAGGGCTCCATCTAGTTCTTATCTCCCAGAAATAGGTAGTCAGGTTTATTTTCCTCAGGTGGGAGATTAGAGGATTCCTCACTGAGAAACTGACTCAGAGACATCTGGGGACCTCTCCAGTAAAAAACCGGCTTGACATTTTCTCTTGTTACATTGAAGCCTAGAAGTTAACATGCCCTGCTGCTCATACAATGTTTCTCTGTGTGCCTTACTCTTAAATATGAAAGAAAAGGCAAAGATCACCTGATGTTTGAGAAAAACCTCTAACATGAATAACAAATGAAAAGAGACAGATATAAGGACCCCATACCTCCAAAAGAGAGCAGTGGGTAGAGACAGAGCACAAGAGACAATGTAGGGAGCAAAAGAAAATTTGAAGAAAACTCAGATCAGAGAAGATGCTGGCTCAGTGAAACAAGAATAGGGTTCTGTTTAAAAAAAAAGGAATAGAGAACAAGAAAGAAGTTTTGGACACTTAAAAAATATATCAGAGTAAAGAATTTAAAACAAAGAAGTAGAAAATAAATAAGAGGATCAGTTTTAAGATTTATTTAAATATAAAAGTTATTTAAATTTAAGAGAATTGATATAATCATTTTTGATGATTTTATTCTCTCCAATTCCTCTAGTTTTTCTCCTTTAGATCTCTGGATCTCCTAATAGTCAGATGTGGGGTCATAGAGTGAAAGAAATCATCAAAGAAATAATATAGCAATTTCCCAGAACTTAAGTACACATATGTTTATATTGAAAAAACCCCATTAAGCACTCAGTACAATGAATTTTAAAAAAGAAACACATCGTCATGAAATTTCAGAACACTGAGTAGAGTGAGAATATCATAAAAGCTGCCAGAGAGAATTAACAAGTTGCATACAAAGGCATCGGACTTCTCAAAAGCAATATTGGAAGCTAGAAGAAAGTGGAGGAATTGCCTTACATTCTGAGAAGAAATCATTTCCAACCTAGCATTCTATACCCAGTTAAAACTAACAATCAAATATGAAAGTAGGGGGAAAAAAGACATTTTCAGACATCTCAAAAAGATTTATTTCCCATGTATGCTATCTCAGGCAACTTGGTAGTTTGATATACCATAATGAGATAGGAAAGAAATAGGAAGGCATGGACCCAGGAATCAAGGGAATCTAATATAGAAGAGAAAAGTGAGTATAAGTCTCAGAATGATGATTAAGGGGTATTCCAGGACCACAGCTATGCAGGAGACCTACAGAATAGGGAGAGTTATCAGATTTGAACGAGAGGTTGGAGATTCCATGAGATGCTTTAAAGCAGCAGTCCCCAACCTTTTTGGCACCAGGGACTGGTTTCCTGGAAGACAATTTTTCCACACACGGGGTGGGGGGAGAGGATGGTTCAGGCGGTAATGCAAGCGATGGGGAGCGGCAGATGAAGCTTCCCTCGCTCGCCGCTTACCTCCTGCTGTGCGGTCCAGGGCGTGGGGGTTGGGAACCCCACTTTAAAGAAAATACAAAACGACATCAGTAAATTATCTGACATGTTTGACCATTTTAAAAAGAACCTTAAAGTTATTTTGGAGAATTTGGAGATGAATTGGGGAAAAGGATATTAAAACCAAGCAAATTAAAAACGAGACAACTATTAATTCTAGGAAAAATCAGAATTCTAGTTATCCAAGAAAGGCAATGTAGTCATAATACACTATGTGGTTTAGCTGTGAAAATCATTGTACAGACCCCGAGTATTCTTGAAAAAAACAAGAAAGTGTTGGAATACTTGTTCCTCCAGATAACAATACATTAAAAAGCTTTGGTAACCACGCCTTGGTGTATTCCCAAGAGAAATGAAAGCAGATAGCCACATAAAGGCTTTTGTATAAATTTTCATAAAAACAATATTTATAATAGCTAAAATTTGAAATCAACCTGTTATAGGTTGAATTGTATTCCCTCTAAATAAATATGTTGTGATTCCCCCTGAAAATAATATAGACCTTGATATTAATGTTTTATTTAATTTTTATTGGGGTATAGTTGATTTATGAATATTAATTTTGAAAACATTTTTTTTTTAAAGGATTTTCTTTTTAATTAATTAATTAATTTATTTTTGTCTGTATTGGGTCTTCGGTTCGTGCGAGGGCTTTCTCCAGTTGCGGCAAGCGGGGGCCACTCTTCATCGCGGTGCGGGGACCGCTCTTCATCGTGGTGCGCGGGCCTTTCTCTATCGCGGCCCCTCCCGTTGCGGGGCACAGGCTCCAGATGCGCAGGCTCAGCAATTGTGGCTCATGGGCCCAGCTGCTCCGTGGCATGTGGGATCTTCCCAGACCAGGGCTCGAACCCGTGTCCCCTGCATTAGCAGGCAGATTCTCAACCACTGCGCCACCAGGGAAGCCCAGAAAACATTTTATTTTGAAATAATTATAGATTGACAGGAAGTTGCAAAGATAAACAGAGAGGCCCTGTATATCTTTTACCCAGTTTTCTCCAATGGTTAGATCTTGTGTAACTGTAGTACAGTATCAAAACCATGAAAATGACATTGGTGCAATGTGTATATATGGTTCTGTGCCATTTAATCACGTGTAGATTTGTGTAACCACCACTGCAATCATGATGCAGAATATTCCATTACTATAAAGATTTTCCTCACTCTACCCCTTTATATTCACAGCACAACACCCCCTACCCCCATCCCTAACTCCTGGAAACCACTAGTTTATTTAACATTTGTATAATTTTGTTATTTCAAGATAAATATATAAATGGAATCATACAGTATGTGACCTTTTTTTCACTCAGCATAATGCACTTGAGACCCATACAAGTGGTTGTATATCAATAGTTCATTCTTTTTGATTGCTGAGTAGTATTCCATGGAATGGGCATATCCTAAATATTAATTTAACTAAAAATTGTGATGTGACTATGTTGGTGGAAGGGGAAGTGTGTGTACATGTGTATGTATGGGTGGTCATGGGGGTGATGATCATGATATGAAAGAGCAGATCTTCAAAACAGAAAGATGATAAATAGTGACTAAAATTGACCCCAGAATTGCCAATATAAGCCTGTTTTTTGGAAATAAAGAGATAAATACTAAGAGAAAGAGCTAAAAGTTGAAAGTGATTGCCTTTGAGAAGCAGAAATTCACAGTGAGGTAGGGGACTGCTGCTTTTTGTTATACATCAGAAGTCAACTATTACCATACTTAAAAATAAGGCCCAGAGACTTAGGGGCCCAAAGTTTTAGAATGTATAACTAGAGAAGCTGAGCCTACAGCTCAGGCTCTCTGACTCTCACCAGTGCCCTTTCTGCCTCTCCCTGCCTTGGAATGTTTGCTGATGTTTATATGAGTGAAAGCTTGTGTTCCCAACAGAGCTCTCTCAATATTTTTTATATTGGTTGTTACAGCCTCTGCATTTGGGACACTGCAAAGTACCTGACATAGCAAACGAGAGTCCTAATGACTCAGTTCCTAAGTAGCTGATGCTGGGGTAATAAATTACCATAAAACTGCTTTTTGAAGGGCCAACTTGACAGCCATGTCCATTTTCATTTCTTTTGATGAACTAGGGATGGCTCTTTTATAGGAATTGTATGGACCCATTTTTTGGTTTTGTTTTGTTTTTTGCTTGAAAATCGGTTGCTGGCCCCTGACAAAATACCCCTGTCATGAGAGAGGGAAGTCACAGCCTAGGCTTAGGAGTCAGAGAACTTGAATGCAATCTACTGCTCCACTAACCTCTTTGCTTTTTTTGGTGTGTGTGTGTGTGTGTGTGTGTGTGTGTTTGTTTCTCCTTTAGCAAGGTTGGATTCCTTCTTTTCTAAGCTACAGTTTCAGCTTCCTTGAGAATTCCCTCCTTGACATCTCTGTTTAACTCTAGTGTTCCCAGATTTCCTGTGCCCCTGATAGTTCTTTGGGTCACTTCTGCAAATGATTTATTGCTCATCCATCATGCACGAGAATTTTATTTTCAGTGAGGAACCCCATTGTCTAGTGCTGGAGAATCATTCTTTGCTCGCATGTGCCAACTATAAGATTCAAGCCCAGAGGGAAGGCTTCAGAATGAGCCAGCGCCCTAGTGGTTTACTTCAAATATTAGGTTATCCCCTTCACAACTGTTGTCACCATTATAGCATTCTTGTCCACAGGCATTAGCCACGAGCTCCCTTGGTTTTCTTTGCTTACTGATGAGGCTGCTCTGTGGTGGTTTTATCCAGCTGAAGACTAATTTCCTAATTGTGAAGATGAAAATAAGAGCTGTTATTCACCACCAGAGCAAAATGTCATGACCAGGTATGAGCACAACCAAGAGCAGAGCTTCATTTTTTATCACCTGCTACCCCTGGGCTCAGTGGAGAGGAAGAGGGGGGCCCTTAGCCTGGTCAAGTGCTCTTGACCAGAAGGTGGGTAGGGGTAGGTGTGTCTCAGCTCTCTTATCCCAAAGAGCGATCCCTTTGGAGGGTTCCACAGGTGTTGCAGTAACAGTACAGACAAGAGTGTAGAGTGCTGTTATTTAGACTGTCCTGGAGAGTGGGCCAAAGGGCTCCTTTTATGGTTCTTAACTTGAGAGCCACAATAAACATTCATAGGCTAGGTTGCACATGCAGAGAAAAGCCATCAGTCCTTTCAAATTATAACTCTAAAATCAATCTCATTATTAAAATAATAGCACATATATTTCCTGAAACTACTATTCTATAATAAAATTTTATCATCTCATTTATAACTTGGTACTTGCTGGTTTTAACTAATGTTAGAGATAGGCTTCTAGACCAAAGGACCTTGCTATAAAGTAGCGTTTGCTGGGAGGTCCCAGGCCTGTGAATTGGTTTTCTGGGAACAATTGACAGTAATATTTTTTCACCTGATGATTTCAGTTGTCTTTGGGTGCAGGGATAGATGTTTGACAGTAGTGTGAAATAATGTGTAAACCATTCTTTTTTTTTTCTCCCGTGGGCTTGACACATGATAAGAGGACAAAGGCTTTGGGCGGAGTAAGCCTTTGGGCAGGTTATTAGGGAGCTGCTTTGATGTTCTGAATTCTATAAAGGAGCTGTTTCTTTTTAGACAGGGCATCCTTTGGTGACAGGCTTGATCATCCTCCCCATTAGAGGATTGTGGTTTCAGTGAAACATTTTGAAATGACTGCTGAAGAAAACTAGGTCAAATCAGGTATGATTTATGAAATGTACCATTAATGAGGCAATGAGAAAGTCAATTTTGTCTTTCTGTGTCCTGAAATTCTGAAGAGGTTAATTACAGGAAGTCCTTCAAACCATATGGTCCTTTGTCTTGGAAACATTCCCATTTTTGAATAATGTGCTTGTTATGTGACTACAGCTAGTCATACAGTATCAGTATCAGCACTTACTACTTGAGTTCTTTTGTTTTATATCTGAACTTATGTAAACCTGGCTTTAAAATAATATTTAAATTAGAATTTTGAGAGGTGAATCTACTGATATGCTACACTCACTGATCTATGATTACCCCAACAGTGTTGCTTCAAAAATCTCTTCTCTGGTCCTTTTGCTACTCTCCACCTTGTTCACTCTGTTCTGCCCACATTCATTGTCTCTTAGTTCCTCCAAAAGCATGTCGAGTTCTTTTCTGCTTCAGTGCCTTTGCCCATGCTATTCCTTTTCCTGAAATGTTTCCCTGCTCCTCCCTCCAACATGACTAACTATTCATCTGTTATGGCTTATTTAAATGTCACCACCTTGGAGTGTTCTTTCTTGACTTGTCATTCTTGAAAAAATCTCTGTGTTTGCTTCTTTATGAGTATCTCTTACATGTTATAATTATAGGATATATTAGTTTTTCCCATTTGCTCTTCATCTTTTTCTTGCTCTAGAGTATAAACTCTGTGAGGACAGGGACAGTGGCTGAGTGGTTTACTATTGCATTCTCAGTGCCTAAGACAATGTCTAGGGCCTGACACATAGTAGGAATTTGTAACAAATATTTGTTGAAAGCTTGAATGAATGAAGGAGCCCTTTCTTTTGGGGGAGCATCCAAAAGAACCAGGCAAAAACTGAATGGCCTATAGTGACTATATTTATGGCTCATTTTTGACTTAGCTTTGGAAGTCACACAGCATTACTTCCTCTGCATCCTATTGACCGGGCTAGTCCAGCTCAGATTCACTAGGAGGAGAGTTAGGCTCTACCTCTTCATGGGATTGTGGCAATCTTTGGAAAATACAGTCTGTCACAAGAGATTATTCCAAGCTGGGTACTGGATATCACCTCTAAGAAATGGATGTAGATCTATTATAGGCATTTATACTACTCTGATATCCCTAGACAGACACCCCTGGAGTATAGAGAGGCAGAGATTCAGATCATGATTCTGTCACTTACTAGTGATAGAGAAAGAAAAACCTATCAAAAAATGTAAGTGGTTCCTTCATTCATTCAGGCTTTCAATAAGTGTATTTTGAGTACTGTGTGCCAAGACTCGGACATTGTGTTAGACACTGAGAATGCAGTAGTGAGCCAGACAGCCTTTACTACTATCCTCAAAGCACACAGTCAATAAATGGAATCACTGGAACTCCCCACTCTTTCCCCTAAACTCCACTGCCTCTTTTTAAAAAAAGACTCTATTAAAATAAATAAATAAATAATAAAAAGACTCCATTTTCTTAGAGCAGTTTTAGGTTTATAGCAAAATTGAGAGGGAGGTACAGAGATTTCCCATATACCTCTCCCCCCCACATGTGCATAGTCTCCCCCATTATCAATATCACTCATCAGAATGATATATATTTTACCAAGGATTAGCTTACATTGACACATCAAGATTACCCGAAGTCCATAGTTTACCTCAGGGTTCACTCCTGGTGTTATACATCCTATGGGTTTGGACATATATTTAATGACATATATACATCATTATAATATCATACAGAATATTTCACTGCCCTGAAAATCTTCTGTCTATTCATCCTACTCTCCCCTCCGCACCCCCACCAACCACTGATCTTTTTATTGTCTCCATAGTTTTTTAAAAACTTTTTAAATTGAAGTATAGTTAATTTACAACGTTGTGTTAGTTTCAAGTACAGCAGAGTGATTCAGTTTTATATATTTATATATTTTTTCAGATTCTTTTCCATTATAGGTTATTATAAGATATTGAGTATAGTTCTCTGTGCTATACAGTAGGTCCTTGTCTTTTACCTATTTTATATATAGCAGTGTGTATATGTTAATCCTAACCTCCTAATTTATCTTCCTTCCTGCCCGCCCCCATTATCCCCTTTGGTAACCATAAATTTGTTTTCTATGTCTGTGAGTCTATTTCTGTTTTGTAAATAAGTTCATTTATATCATTTTTAAAGATTCCATCTCCATAGTTTTTGCCTTTTCCAGAGTGTCGTATAGTTGGAATCATACATATTTAGCCTTTTAAGATTATATATTTAGTAATATACATTTAAGTTTTCTCCATGTATTTTCATGGCTTGATAGCTTATTTCTTTTTAGAACTGAATAATATTCCATTGGGTGTACTACAGTTTATTTATCCTTTCACCTGCTGAAGGACATCTTGGTTGCTTCAAAGTTTTCACAATTATGAATAAAGCTATTATAAATATCTTTGTGCTGGTTTTTGTGTGGACATGAATAACAAGGAGTGTGATTGCTGCTTCATGTGGTAAGAATACATTTAGTTTTGTAAGAAACCAACAGACTGTCTTCCAGAGTGGCTGTACCATTTTGCATTCCCACCAGCCAGCAATGTACAAGTGTCCTGTTGCTCCACATCCTCACCAGCATTTGGTGTTGTCAGTATTCCAGATTTTGGTCATTCTAATAGATGTGTAGTGGCATCTTCTGTTGTTTTAATTTGCATCTCCCTTATGACATGTGATATGGAGCATCTTTTTATATGCTGCTTTCCATCTGTATATCTTCTTTGGTCAGATGTCTGTTAAGGTCTTTGGTCTTGATTGCTGTAAGTCTTGAAGTTGGTAGCATCAGTCCTCCAACTTTGTTCTTTTCCTTCAATATTGTGTTGGCTATTCTGGGTCTTTTTCCTCTCCATATAAACTTTAGAATCAGCTTGTCAATATCCGTAAAATAATTTGTTGGGATTTTTATTGGGATTGCATTGAATCTATAGATCAAGTTGGGAACAACTGCCATCTTAACAATATTGAGTCTTTCTATCCCTAAACATGGAATATCTTTCCATTTTATTTAGTTCTTCTTTTATTTCATTCATCAGAGTTTTGTACTTTTCCTTATATAGATCTTATAATATTTCATTAGATTTATACCAAAGTATTTAATTTTCTTTGATGCTATTGTAAATGGTATTGTGTTTTTAATATCACATTAACCTGTTCATTGTTAATATATAGAAAAGCAGTTGACTTTTTTTTTTTTAATTTTTTTTTTTTAAATTTTTTTAATTTTTATTTTTGGCTGCGTTGGGTCTTCATTTCTATGCGAGGGCTTTCTCTAGCTGCGGCGAGCGGGGGCCACTCCTCATCGCGGTGCGCGGGCCTCTCACTATCGCGGCCTCTCTTGTTGCGGAGCACAGGCTCCAGACGCGCAGGCTCAGTAGTTGTGGCTCACGGGCCCAGTTGCTCCGCGGCATGTGGGATCTTCCCAGACCAGGGCTCGAACCCGTGTCCCCTCCATTGGCAGGCAGACTCTCAACCACTGCGCCACCAGGGAAGCCCAGCAGTTGACTTTTATAATTAACCTTTTAGCCTGCAACCTTGCTATAATCGCTTATTAATTCTAGGAGTTTTTTGTCAGTTCTTTTGAATTTTCTATGTAGACGATTATTTCATTTGTGAACAAATACAGTTTTACGTCTTCCTTCCCAACCTGTGTACCTTTTATTTCCTTTTCTTGCCTTACTGCATTAGCAAGGACTTCCAGTATGGTGTTGAAAGGAGTGGTAAGAGGGGACCTCCTTGCTTTGTATGGGATCTTAGTGGGGAACAGTTTGAGTTTCTCACCACTAAGTATGATGCTAGCTGTAGGTTTCTTGTAGTCATTATCAAGTTAAGAAAGTTCTCCTCTCTTTCTAGTGTACTAAGAATTTTTATCATGAATGCATGTTAGATTTTGTCAAATGCTTTTTCCTGCATCTATTAATATGATTATGTGATTTTTCTTTTTTTTTTTATCTATTGTGATGGATTACATTAATTGATGTTGAATGTTGAACCAGCCTTGCATAGCTGGGATAAATCCCGCTTGGTCATGGTATATAATTCTTTTTATATTTTTTTAGATTCAATGTGCTAATATTTTGTTGAGGATTTTCGCATCTATGCTCTTGAGAGATATTGGCCAATATTTTTTTTTTCTTGTAATGTCTTTGTCTGGTTTCGGTATTAGGGTAATGCTGGACTCATAGAATGAGTTAGGAAATATTCCCTCTGCTTCTGTACTCTGAAAGAAATTGTAGAGAATTGGTATAATTTCTTCCTTAAATATGTGGTAGAATTTACCAGTGAACCCACCTGGGCCTGGTGCTTTCTCTTTTAGAAGATTATTAATTATTGATTCAATTTCTTTAATAGATATTGGTCTATTCAGATTGTTTCTTTTTGTGTGTTTTGGCAGATAGTCTTTCAATGAATTGGTCTATATCATGTAGAGTTGTTCATAATATTCCTTCATTATCCTTTTAATTTCCAAGGGGGTCTGTAGTGATGTCCCTTTTTCATTTCTGATATTAGTTATTTGTGTCTTCTCTCTTTTTTTCTTAGCCTAGTTAGAGGCTTACTGATTTTATTGATCTTTTGGTTTTGTTGATTTTTCTCTATTGATTTTGTTTTCAGTTTTAGTGATTTCTACTCTAATTCTTATTGTTTTTTTCTTCTGCTTATTTTGGATTTAATTTGCTCTTCTTTTTCTAGTTTCCTAAGGCCCACTGCCATTTTCATAGGCATTTACTATCAAGTTGCGACCCATGCTGAAAGGAATGGTTCCAAATCTTCTGCTTGTGTAATTGACCCTAACTTGAATGGCTTATGCTTCTCATCTTATGTTGAAAAGGTACAGTATCTGCCTTCATGTTAAAATAACACCCAGGGTCATATCAGGTATTTCAAAAAGTGATTGGTATCCCTGAGTCAAGACCAAGGTGTGCAGTATAAAAGACACTTATGAGATGTTTTCCCCTGATCTCCTTGAGGGACAGAAATATTTATTTTTGCGTTTAGGAGTGTACTTTCAGAGAACTAATGGCAACAAGTTCAGAGCTCTTGTTATTATAGGCTCATTTTCTAGAGTTCTGTAATGTTCCCTCAAAGGGCCAGAGTTCCTAGTGCTTTTGAGGAGTTTTCTAAGATTCTGATTCTTAGAACTCAGCCAAAATGCCATCTTTCGTGATGCCTTTCCTGTGAGAAGTGATTTCTTCAGCCTCATTTCCCATTTATTAATATTCTGTAGCATTTTTACTTTTTAACTTTAGCTATGTGTGCCGAGTTTTTATCATTTCTCCTACTTATAGTCCTCTTGAGGGCAAGACAGTTGTTCTGGATATTTTTGTATTAATCAGCACATGTTCATTGAGCCCCTGTATTAGTTCATGGGCTTTTATAATTTGTATATCATGAATGGTTATAGTTTTTCATACCTTCACTAGAATTCTTTTGTTATTTAAATAGATTGAGGGTGGCACTTTTTCTTTTCCTTCTTTTATTTATTAGACAGTTGTTTTCTTTGGTTTATAAAAAGTAACATAACTGTTGAAGTGTTACCCCTTCCTGGAATAAATATCTTATAGAAGGCACTATAATTGGCCAGAGGAAGCTCTTTTGAGGCAGAGTGAATTATGGTACCTTTCCTTCACACCTGGAGGTAGTGATGAGGAAGCTGCTGACAGGGAAGTACTTTTTCATTCTGTTACTTTAAAGGAACACTTGTCTTTTCCTACTGATCCTTAGATAGGTGTAGATTAAGCTCTGGGGGCTTGTATTAATCTTTCTTTAATAAGAATCTTTACCGGATTCTCGTGAAGATCAAATGTAGCAGTGTATAAGAGGTCATTTGGACATATAAAGTACCATACAGACACGAGTACGGTTTTTTACCCCCCTCGAAAATTAATAACTGCTCTTTCTGAACTAGTTAAAGCACAGTTCTTCTCCCAAACAGTATGTTTTTTCTTGCTTTTGACAGCATAGACTCCTATTAGAATTTCTCAGTCAACCATCAGGTTCAATGTCACATTTTTGATGGTTCAATGTAGCATTTTTTCCCCCAAAAGCAATTGCATTATGCCAGCTGTTTTTGTATATTTCACTTAATTATCATAACAACTCTGAGAGGATGGTGTTAACTACCTCCATTTAAAGTTGAGTAAATCAAGGACCAGTGAGTTCAAATAACTTAGCCAAAATAGTAAGAGGTAGAGTATAGACCTGAATTCATATATTCTGCGTTTGTTTCTTGTTAACATTTATATTAGGACATGCAGAATTATGCTGTGGTATCAAATTGGCCACAAGATTTCAGTGGATTAACATGACAAAGATTTGTTGAATTCTTGCTCATATGAATTCCACTGCAGGCCAGGTGACCCTGGAGGGCAGTTGTCCTCCAGGAAGTGATGACTAGCGCATTTATGCTGCTTTTGTCTTATGATGCCACCATCTCAACATAAGACTTCCAAGATGTCTTTGCAGAATAGAGAGAAAGGGAGGCAGGGAGGGAGGGAGGAAGTGCATGTCAGAGCTGTAGGGTCATATACCAGATTTTGAATACTTCTTCCTGAAAGTGAGACATGTCACCTTCGTTCACAGATCATTAGCGCTAACTAACTGCAAGAGGTCTGGGAACTGTGGGGGCGGGCCAGACCACTTCATCCAGATGTTTCCCAAGGGAAATTATTTTTACATAGAACATGTTTCCTTCTAGCTTGCAAGTTAGGGATAGTTTAACATGTCTGAGCCTCATTTTATACTGTGAGTGCCTCAAGGTCAGGAATTAAATTCATAAATTCAATAATTTTTAAGTTCAATTCAATTAAACATTATTGAACACTTGCAGTTTCAGGCTTTGTTTTCTTTCCAAAATCTATAGCCTATATCTATCTGTCTATCTATATTATAGGTAAGTAATAGTAACTAGATAGTTCTAGATTTTAAGTTCCTTGAGGACACTATAGAATAATGGTTAAAAGCACTGATTTTTTTTTTTTTAATTTATTTATGGCTGTGTTGGGTCTTCGTTTCTGTACGAGGGCTTTCTCTAGTTGTGGCAAGCGGGGGCCACTCTTCATCGCGGTGCGCGCACCTCTCACTATCGCAGCCTCTCTTGTTGCGGAGCACAGGCTCCAGAAGCGCAGGCTCAGTAATTGTGGCTCACGGGCCCAGTTGCTCCGCGGCATGTGGGATCTTCCTAGACCAGGGCTCGAACCCATGTCCCCTGCATTGGCAGGCAGATTCTCAACCACTGTGCCACCAGGGAAGCACTGATTTTGAGAATTAGAATTCTGGGTCTGTCACTTCCTAACTCTCTGATCCTCGGCAAGTTATTTGTTTGTTTGTTTGTTTGTTTGTTTTGGCCACATCGTGTGGCTTGTGGGATTTTAGTTCCTTGACCAGGGATTGAACCTGGGCCCTTGGCAGTGAAAGCATGGAGCCCTAACCACCAGACCTCCAGGGAATTCCCAAGTGTTTTTTTTTAAACAGCTTTATTAAGGTATAATATACCATGAAATCCACTCTTTTTTTTTAATAAGTTTATTTTATTTTATAAATTTATTTATTTATTTATTTTTGGCTGCATTGTGTCTCTGTTGCTGCGCGTGGGCTTTCTCTAGTTGCGCCAAGCAGGGGCTACTCTTCGTTGCTGTGCACGGCCTTCTCATTGCGGTGGCTTCTCATTGCAGAGCATGGGCTTTAGGCACGCAGGCTTCAGTAGTTGCGGTGCGCGGGTGCAGGCTTCAGTAGTTTTGGTGCACGAGCTCTAGAGCACAGGCTCAGTATTGTGGCACACAGGGTTAGTTGCTCCACGGCATGTGGGATCTTCCCGGACCAGGGCTCGAACCTGTGTCCCCTGCATTGGCAGGCGGATTCTTAACCACTGCGCCACCAGGGAAGTCCCATCAGCACATGTTTTTAAAAAATTCAACCAGTGGAGCCCTGCTGTTCTATTCCTCCCTTTACCTGCTCTGGCAAGAAAAAAAACAAAAACAAACACAAAAAAACTGAGGACCAAGAAGGCCCAAGATGTGGCCTCAGCTCTGGGCAGGATGGGCTATGTTTCATTTGGCTTTGTCCTTTGTCTCTCCTGCCAGGCTCCTGACTGGTCCCTCTCTTTCTCTGGTCAACGAGGCTCCTTTGTACGGGCAGGGACTTTGGGACCTCAGTGGAGTGTTTGTGCAGAGCTTCCTGTGAGAAGTGTTCGTGTGATTAACCGTGACCTCCTAGCAGCAGATGCATTCATCATTTGGCTTCAACTTTCCCATCCCCCATTTGAAGTTCCATTGGATCTGCCCGGCACAGAGCAGCTTCCATTGAATTCAGCAGCCTGGTTACATTAGGCATTATCTGTATTGCACTTTTGGCTCACCTCATGAATGGTCTAGTACTATGGTTATTTTCCACAGAATATCAAAGCTGACAGGGCCCTTAAAAATCCCTGACCTAGGGAATTCCCTGGTGGTCCAGTGGCTAGGACTCAGTGCATTCAATGCCAGGGGCCCAAGTTTAATCCCTGGTCGGGGAACTAAGATCCTGCAAACTGCATGGTGCGCCCCCCCCAAAAAAAAATCCCTGACCTAACCCCTGCTCATTTCACAGAGGAAGAAAACTGAGACCTAATAAAGGGAAGGTATTTATCCAATCCCACAGGTTCTGTGATAGAGGTAAGACCAGGACCGTGATGCCTTGACTCTAGCCAATTTTCCCCTTACCAGGCTCTGCTACCTCCTTCTCCCCAACTTACATAACATCAGAAGCTCTTAGAGGGCACAGATCATTCCTTGTGTACCTTTATATCCCTCAGAGAGCCTAAGTTACTGGGTATGCCTAATAACCTCTGAGATTTGTTATTATCTAATTTTACATATGGTGAATATGTTGCCTAGTTGAAGGAGCTAGGTAGTTGTGGGTGGGGATCTTGGCTAGGAATTATTGGAGCTGGGGTTCCAACTGACATATTCCAAGTCCAGGTTGTCCAGTTTTCTTTCTAGTAAATTATAACTGGATTGCTGTGATTTTGACAGTGGAAGAACAGTCCAGACAGAGCCAAGCTCCAGAGACAGTAAGTGTTCGTTGCATTTGGAGAGAAGCATTTAAACTGATGTGGCCAGGGCACAGGTTGAATTAAGTGGAGGGAGATGAGGGGAAGGCAATGAGAAATGAGGTGAAAAAGATTCAGAGCCAAAGAGGACAGATCCCTTTAATGTGGGCTTTTCAGAGGAAGCCTCCTGGAGTTGGGAGCCTTGAGCTGGGCCTGAAGGATGGTTAGGATTTGAATTTACAGGGATGGTGCAAGGTTTGAGAGCACACATTTCTATTCCTCTGTAAACAAAGTTAAAAAGCCAAGCACTGGGCTTCCCTGGTGGCGCAGTGGTTGAGAATCTGCCTGCCAATGCAGGGGACATGGGTTCGAGCCCTGGTCCGGGAAGATCCCACATGCCGCGGAGCAACGAAGCCCGTGTGCCACAACTGCTGAGCCTGCGCGTCTGGAGCCTGTGCTCCGCAACAAGAGATGCCACGATAGTGAGAGGCCCGCGCACCGCGATGAAGAGTGGGCCCCGCTCGCTGCAACTAGAGAAAGCCCTCACACAGAAACAAAGACCCAACACAGCTAAAAATAAATAAATAAATAAATTAATTAATTAAAAAAAAAAAAGCCAAGCACTGGTCTAATTTGCCTAGAGCATTGTTGACAAGTGAGGGATGCCGGAGAGTAGAGGTTGGGGCTAGGTTTTTAAAAGCCTAGAATTTTAGGTGTGAGGATTTTACTTTTATTTCCATTAATATCACTGTATGTGCTTACTCGTTCTTTAAAGATGAGTTGTGGGAACACTGGATGGCAGCTGAGTAATGCACTCTCTGCCTCTTTACCCTGTACAGATCAGGACTTTGTTTTAGACATTTCACTTTGATGAACTTACCGTATGTAGCTCTGGCTATTCTTGAGCGGCCTCAGGGATCCATGACATGTCATAATTTCCCACTTTCCTGAGGTGAGCATTTGAAAAGTATTTGATGAGGCAGTGGTGGATGAGAGTGATTTACTTAGCTAAGGAATGGCTCGCACTTACAGTTAATGGCATTTCTAAATTTGCGGATTCTTAAGCCATCTCTGGGGATTTGTTCACAAATGATAAGGTTTTTAATATATTCCCTTCCTACATACTTTATACTCAAGTCCACAATTGGCCTAGTCCTGGGTTCTGATCTCAGCTCTACTTCTTGTCTGTGTGACCACTGATAAGCCTCTTTCCCTTAGTTCTTATATCCATAATAACAATGATGCTGTGCTGGATAATCTCTAAAGGCTCTTCTGGTTCTGCTGTTTTAGGACTCTGTATATGAGATGCAGATCAGCCTTTTCTTTGACATTCTTCATGTACACAGATCATAATGCATTAAAACGTATTTGTATCACAGTGACTACACACATATTGGCTTATTCAACACAATGCTTATGAAACAGTTCCCATTGGTGATCATGCTACACTGACTTTTTGAGTATTTTTATTGTCCTGTCCTTTTTATGTTCTCTGCTGCCTTCATGTTCTGGCTGTACCTTCTGTCATCCCGTAGAGCAGGCCAGACCCAGACCCAGACACCACTGTGTTCTAATAGTATCAGAAAAGCAAACAACAGAGAAACACAACCAGCTGCTTCAATTTAAGCTGGCCTTCCTGGCAGCTACAGATTATCAATTCCTGCACAAGCAGCCTGCAGGGCTAGAAGGAGGAGATGACAGTTTTGTCCCAACTTGGTGGTAAAACCCCAAGCCTCACCTTTCATGTCAGTTGCAAGTACATTTGCAGTTTCCGTAGCTTGCATTTCCACTACTGCTTTACTGCAGTATTAAAGATGTTTGGAAGGAGGCCAGAAATGCAAAAGAGGGAGCTAGCTATACGGAACTATATTTAGAAAAATGTTGTTTAAGACAACTGTCTTTGGACATGTTTTTTCCTCATTTTTATTAATTTCCTGCATAGTTTTGAATACGAGTAATAGTAATAAGTATTCCAAACATTTCATAGCACTTTAAACTTCAGAACCTTTTTTCTCCTTATCTAACACATCTTTATAAACAACCGGGAGATGATGCATACATACTATAGTTACTATAGTATGAGTATAAGTAACTATAGTTACTTTTTTTTTTTAATTTTTTTAAAATTTTTTATATATTTTTTAATGCTATTCTTGTCTGCTTACATTCTTTTTATGTATGTATGTATGTATGTATGTATGGCTGTGTTGGGTCTTCGTTTCTGTGCGAGGGCTTTCTCTAGTTGTGGCAAGCAGGGGCCACTCTTCATCGCGGTGCGCGGGCCTCTCACTATCGTGGCCTCTCGTTGCCGAGCACAGGCTCCAGACACGCAGGCTCAGTAATTGTGGCTCACGGGCCGAGTTGCTCCGCGGCATGTGGGATCTTCCCAGACCAGGGCTCGAACCCGCGTCCCCTGCATTGGCAGGCAGATTCTCAACCACTGCGCCACCAGGGAAGCCCTATAGTTACTTTTTATTGAGTGCTTACTATGTGCCTGACACTGTGCTGAGTGCGTAACATGTATTATTTAATTTAACTTTTATATCAGCTGTAAAAGTGGTATTATCACCATTGAAACAGATGAAGACACTAGGAACCAAAGGGGTTAAGTAAGGTGCCCAAATTCACACAGTTAATATGTGATGGAGTTATGATTTGAATCCAACCAACAGTGCCTGGCTTCACAGCTGCTGGTTCTGTTAACTTCTGAGTTTTACAGACTGTGAAGTGTGGCATTGTATCTTGCTTACTAGAGAGGTTATAACTTGCTAATAATCATGTGGCATGTATATGGTAGATATAGGACCTGAATTTTGATCATTTGATTTAAATCTGTGCCCCTGGTTTTTATTTGTTTTCATTTTTAACTGTCTTATTTTTATATCTTAATGAGATGAACTACTTAACATCCTTTTGGATTAGTCTTGGTATGGATTATAAATAAATTATAAAAAGGTCTTACTTGGGATGCAAAGAAAAATAAGATGTTTTCAAGGAACTAATAGTTGGTTGTAAGAAAAAGAAATGCACAAACATAAATAAATAAGTAAATAAATATTTTTAAAATATATATGTATACATACACACACACAATGGCATATTACTCAGCCATTAAAAAGAATTAAATAATGCCATTTGTAGCAACAAGGATAGACCTAGAGATTGTCATACTGAGTGAAGTAAGTCAGGCAGAGAAAGAAAAATATAAATGATACAAATGAACCTATTTACAAAACAGACTCACAGACTTAGAGAAAGAACTTATGGTTACAGGGTTGCAGGGGAAGGATGGGGGGAAGGGATAGTCAGGGAGTTTGGGATTGATATGTACACACTGCTATATTTAAAATGGATAACCAACAAGGACCTGCTATATAGCACAGGGAACTCCGCTCAATGTTACGTGGCAGGCTGGATGGGAGGGGTGTTTGGGGGAGAATGGATACGTGCATATGTATGGCTGAGTCCCCTTGCTGTGCACCTGAAACTATCACAGTTGTTAATTGGCTATACTCTAATATAAAATAAAAAATTTTTTTAAATGAAGTTATAGGAGTAGAGGATGTAGCAGGGAGCTTGGCATATAGTAATAATAATAACTAATTAAAGTGAGTTTTTTAGTTCTAGCTATATGGATTGTTGTATTTAGTACTCAAGGAATCCTATTAGGTGGGTACTATTTTTGTACCCATTTTATGTATGAGGAAATTAAATTATGTATAAGGAAATTAAATTATGTATGAGGAAATTAAATCTCAGAAATGAACTCTGTCAGGCTCATAAAAAAAAAGTAAAAAAAAAAAATTTATAAAGAAAAATTAAAAGAGAAAAAGAAACAAACAAACAAAAAACATTAAAAAAGAAAGAAAAAGACAGGTACAGAATTAGAGGTGCTCCCACTATATATTAAGTGGGGAAAAAACCCTAACTGAGTAGTTTGGACTATGAGTGATTTAAAGAAGGGAAATACAAGTGTGAGCTGTGATTTAATAGGGAGAGGGTTTTTTTGGGGGGGGGGTTAAGTATAGTATATAATAATAAAAGACCCAAAACTCTCTTTAAGTGTGATTAGGGGAAAAAAAAAAAATTGGAGCCACATTTTGTTTTTAGTAGGAACACAGCTCTGAAATGTTTCTGTGAATAGGAAAGGCAATATATGTGAAACTTTCATGAATTTATCAGTTAGTATATTTGTGTTTTCAGTGCCTAGCTTACACAAATGTTTATTGAATGAATGAATTTTGGGTCTGACTCTGAAGGTGCAAGGGTACTGTGCCATTATTATAATACAATGTGCTATAAAGGGTTGAAGATGGAACCTTTAAAGAATACCTAGTCTAGCTTCTACTTCTAACTGATGAGAGAAGTGGGACCCAGGGAGTGGAAGTGACTTTTCTAATAAGTTGTAAAGGAGGACTAGAATCCACTGCTCCTGGCAGCACTAATGGTTTTCTGGAATAGATTGCGAATATTTTCACAGAGGTTTCATGAACACAGGTAAAATGTATAGAGTAAATATTGTTGAAAGTATTTTGATTCACTGACTTCTTTACAGATAAAGTGAGGATATAGCGATTTGTTCTTTTCTTCTTATTTCTGTAGATCTTGTGTACCAAGTTTAGATTAGAAAGTTTCAGTAGGTTGAACCTAACTTGATCATAGTTCTCCGGCAGTGCAAATATAGCAGAGCTTTTCCCCTCAAAGGCCTGGTTGGAAGCAGTGGCCTTTATTTCTGATGTATAATTTACCTCTCCTTCCTGGTGTTTGAGGCTTGTTGGTCTTGATAAATACCTGTTTTCTATGCACAACATGCAGTTAACATGGGGTCCTGGTGTGGAGCTGCTTAGGAAGTGGTGGGTGAGAGTGCATGTGAGAGTGGGCAGTTAAAGGCAGCCTGGGCCTTTAACTCCTTTGGTTAATCCATTAATCCAGAGAACTTGTCTAATCATAGTGAATCTGTAAATCTCAGTGCCAGAATGGGAAACTGATGTGAAAAGGATTCATTGGTCTTGTTTCACTGCAGAAAGGAATGGAGGTCAAACAGGGTCCAGAAGTGGAGAAGAAATTGAAGTCAGTAGTCCCAGATTTGACTCTAAGCTCAGTCATTTATAAGCCATGTGACCTTGGACAGCTTCCTTAGTCTGAACCTCAGGTCTCCCATCTATAAAATGGTGTTAGTAATATCAAGTACCTCAGAGACGATTCAGTTCTTCCCCAGATATCTGTGTGGCTTGCTCCTTTACTGCTCTTTTCGGACCTTTTCTCAAGTATCACCTTCTCAGTGAAGGTTTCCCTAACTATCCTCTTAAAAATTGCAGTCCCTATCCTGGCACTGCCTGTTCCCTTACCCTGCTTTATTTTTCTGCCATATCACTAAATGGCCATATTTTTTGTTACTATTTGTTGATTGTCTTTGCTCCCACTAATAACAATAACAAAATACAGTAATAATAGTAACAGCTAGTTCTTATATTTGGGGCACTGTTCTAAGCACTTTACATATGTTAACTAATTTAATCCTTATAGAAACCCTATTAGGCAGTACTATTATTATCCCCATTTGATAGATTGAAAAACTGAGGCATGGAGAAGTTAAGTAATTTTCAGAGAGCACACAGGTAGTTAGCAGTGGAGCCAGACTCTGAACCTAAGCTCTCTGGCTCCAAAGTCCTTACTTTGACCACTATCCTATACTGCCTTATTAGAACATAAGCTGCTTCTTCTTTTTTTTTTAATATAAATTTATTTATTTAATTTTGGCTGTGTTGGGTCTTCGTTGCTGTGCGCGGGCTTTCTCTAGTTGCAGTGAGCGGGGGCTACTCTTTGTTGCGGTGCGCGGGCCTCTCATTGTCGTGGCTTCTCTTGTTGCTGAGCACGGGCTCTAGGTGCGCAGGCTTCAGTAGTTGTGACTCACAGGCCTAGTTGCTCCGTGGCATGTGGGATCTTCCCAGACCAGGGCTCGAACCCGTGTCCCCTACATTGACAGGCAGATTCTTAACCACTGCGCCACCAGGGAAGCCCGAGAACATAAGCTTTTTAAGAACAGGGTTTTGTTTGTTTGTTTGTTTGGGACTGCATTTGGTCTTCATTGTTTTGCGCGAACTCTTCTCCAGTTGCGGCGAGCGGGGGCTACTCTTTGTTGTGGTGCGCGGGCTTCTCATCGCGGTGGCTTCTCTTGTTGCAGAGCACGGGCTCTAGGCGCATGGGCTTCAGTAGGTGTGGTGTGCAGGCTCAGTAGTTGTGGCACACGGGCTTAGTTGCTCTGCAGCATGTGGAATCTTACCAGCCCAGGGCTGGAACCTGTGTCCCCTGCATTGGCAGGCGGATTCTTAACCACTGCGCCACCAGGGAAGTCTGAGAGCAGGGATTTTTGTCTTTTGGTTTACTGTTGTTTCCCCAGGACCTAGAATAGTACTTGGCACATAGTAAGCAATGAATATTTGTTGAATGAATGAATGAATGTGTAGTGATAATATGTGAGGGAAAAAAAGTTAAATGGCCCCTCTTTATCTTCTGGGGTCCTAACTATTGCTCTAGTCCTGTGCTGTTCAGTACAGTAGCCAGTAGCCACATTTCAGGTGCTCAGTAGCCACATGTGGCTAATAGCTTCTATATTGAACAGCACAGTTGTAGAACATTTCTATCACTGTAGAAAGTTCTGTTTGGATCAGCCAGAGGGCAAGTGAAGTGAGGCCTGAGGAGGAGCAAGTGGTGAGAATGGAGAGATAGAGAGGGATGGGCTCATGGAGGGCTTTGGATGCTAACATAAAGTTTGGACTTTATTTTGAAGCCCGTGGTTCCTGAATTTGGCCACATAGTAGAAAAACCTGGGGAAGCTTGTCTAAAATTCTGACTCCCAGGTGGTCTTTTTTTTTTTTTTTTTTTAATTTATTTGGCTGCATTGGGTCTTAGTTGTGACATGTGGGATCTTTGTTGCAGCATGCGGGATCTTTTGTTGCAGTGTGCAGGCTCTCTAGTTGTGGCACGCAGGCTCTAGAGTGTGCAGGCTCAGTAGTTGTGGTGCGTGGGCTTAGTTGCCCCGCAGCATGTGGGATCTTAGTTCCCCGACCAGGGATCGAACCAGCGTCCCCTGCATTGGAAGGCAGATTCTTAACCACTGGACCACGAGGGAAGTCCCCATCCTAACCATTTTTAAGAGTGCAGTACAGTAGTATTAACTATATGCACCTTGTTGTTCAGCAGATCTCTAGTACTTTCCTCTGGCAAAACTGAAACTGTACCCATTAAACAACAATTCCCCATCCCCCAACAGCCCCTGGCAACCACCGTTTTTTCTGTTTCTCAGGGTTTGTCTGCTTTAGATACCTCATATAAGTGTAATCATGTAGTATTTGTCTTTTTGTGACTGGTTTATTTCGCCTATTATACACTTATTCACAGTGTAGCATATGATAGGATTTTCTTCTTTGTTAAGGCTTAATAATATTATTTTGTATATATACACCATATTTTCTTTATCCATTCATCTGTCAGTGGACATTTAATTTTCTTCCACCT
Organism: Balaenoptera acutorostrata; assembly: GCF_949987535.1. NCBI lineage: Eukaryota > Metazoa > Chordata > Mammalia > Artiodactyla > Balaenopteridae > Balaenoptera > Balaenoptera acutorostrata. The sequence continues at coordinate 53,234,438 of NC_080072.1, read as the reverse complement.
CTTGGATATTGTGAATAATCCTGCAGTGAACATGGGTGTGCACATATCTCTTCAAGATCCTATTTTCAATTCTTTTGAATCTAGACCCAGAAGTGGGATTGCTAGATCATATACTAATTATATTTTTACTTTTTTGGAGGAACCTCCATACGGTTTTCCATAGTGGCTGCACCATTTTACATTCCCACAAATAGTCCACAAAGGTTCCAGTTTTTCTGCATCCATGCTAACACTTGTTATTTTCTGTTTTTTTTGTTTGTTTGTTTTGTTTTTTTAATAGTGGCTATCCTCACAGATTTGAGATGGTATTTGATTTGCATTTCCCTGATGATTAGTGATGTTGAACATCTTTTCATATGTGTGTTGGCCATTCGCATGTCTTCTCTGGAGAAATGTCTGTTGATGTTCTTTGCCCATTTTAAATCAAGTTATTTGTAAAACTCTGTTGTAAATAAGAACCCCAGGTGATTCTGATGGAGGGTGGTGGTGAGTGGGCCAGCAGCTGTGTTGGAGAGTGAGGAGGCTTGGATCGCTCAAGCTGCATTATTCTTGACTAGGTTATTCTTGGCATCACATGTGGTCTCCAGTTTGATTTTTTTTGTGTGATGTCTATACCATTAAGGTTCAAATTAGGCATGTTCTTCCCTGGGGAGTCTTTACCATGTCCTGAAATTACCCTCTCTTCCATTTTCTGAGCTTTTAGCCTCTTCTAATACAATCTCTTTCCTTTTCGTCAAGAGTGCTTTCTTAGTGTTGGTGCTTTTGGGCAGGAATCTAACTCTCCTTTGCTCCCATCCCACCCCCCCCTTTTTTTTTCAGTTTTTCTTCAGCTTCATCACAGTAAAACTCTTCCTGATCCTGTGCCCAGGCCTGTAGCCCAGAGCATCCTGGGGTCTTTGCATCTAACAAGGGTGGTTCTGCCAGGTTTTTCTGAGCCTTTTTGTCCTGAGACAAAAGATTTGGCCTCATATTTAGAGTCTCAACTGTTTGGAATGCAGAAGCTCCTGATCAGTCTTAGACCTCCCATTGCAAGGGCCCAGTAGGCTTTGAACTAACCAGTAAGCAGAGGAGATCTCTTGTGCTTTGGGTAGAAAAGTGGTCTCATTGCCACTGTTCTGGCTGGGAGTCTGGAGGCCTGAGGTCCAGTCCTGGATCTGTTACTGGCTTGCTCTGTGACTGAGCAAGTTACTGGGTCTCTGTTTTCTCTGTTGCAAAATGAAAGGCTTGAATTAAATGATCTTTGAGATCCTACCAAGCTCTAACTTCTCTGGTTCATTTCAGTTACTTAATAGTGTGCTTGGCTCTGTATTAGCCAGTGAGGAACTCCATAGGTTAACAAGATAACCTCTGCTTTCACAGAGCTCATAGCCCAGGAGAGAAGTAGTCATGTAAACAACCTGGTCTAACTTGAAGCAAGTCTAGAATGGGGCTATCACCAAGTGTGTTAGGAACAGAGTGATTAGTTCCAGTTGGAAGGATATGTGAAGCTTTATGTAGGTTGGAGTGTTTGAGCCTTTGGTCTTGTCTTCATCTCTTCTGTTGTTCTTTCTTCTCCCATCTCATATGAATAGCCAAGCCCATTCCCTTCCTAAACTCTGTCACAATTTTCATGGTAAATCATGTTCCTCCTTAAAAAACAAAAACTAACAAAAAGCCTAAAACAAAACAAAACAAAAAACCTAAAAACTAAAGACACACAGTCACAGAAATCCTCTCCTCCTTTCTCCAAACTCCTGCAATAGTTTATAGGTTACCTGTAAAATTCCTTTAACTATTATTGTCTTGCCTTTCTTTTCTTGTTTGGAACTCTGAGTTCAAGCTGCTTCTCTCATTTTGTCTGCTACCAGTAGTTTCAGCTCTGAGTAATTGGGTCTCATTTTTGCTACTAGATTGTGAGCTCCGTAAGGGCAAACAATATATCTTAATCTCTCATCATCTATGCCTCTTCCAAGTGATTTACATAGTAGAGTGTCATTAAATGTAGGTTTGTTTATTTTAAACCAAGTCTCTTCACTCTGATATGGATGTCATATTTGCATATTTATTCAGGATGTGCTTTTTATGTTGTTAAGTGATTAATTTATAACATGTAACAGTCTTTTTGTCACTCTTGATCCTTCTTTCTTGCCTTAACCATCTTCTTAGCTCTAAGAAGTATAGTGAACATCATGACATGTTGGAAGGAACACTGGGCTTGGAGTGTGAAGAGTCAGGGTAAAACATGGACAAGTTGCTTCTCTTCTTTGAGGCTTTTCTCATCTGTAAAGTAGATCTCAGCCCTGATTCCCCATTGAGTTGTTGGATGGCTACAGAAATGCTTTGGAAAGTCAAAAATTGATCTTTTTATTTCTTTGGCTTTTTGGGCATTTTTAATTTAACAGACATTCACAAAGTACATATTATGTGCTAAGTCCTGTGCTAGAGGGGTAGAAGGAAGAATCAGATATGGCCTTTGCCCTCCAAGGACTTTACACACTAATTGGACAGGTAGGTATGAACACAAAGGAATCAAGGGAGTGAACAAAGGGGAAAATAATTGGGGAAATGCTTGAATGTGGGACTTGCTAGCTTATGGGGTTCAGTTTGGGCACTTGGCTTGCCTTGTGAAGATCCCATCTATGATATCTTTTCTCAGAGTATAGCTGAAGTTGGAGAGAGGGTCAGTGTTCAATCAGTTAGTTTTGTATAACAATAACAATGTGGCACAGGAAAAAGAATAGGGAAATTGAGTTTAAATCTCTGGTCTGTCACCTAGAGGATATGCATCCTTGAGTGTGTCATGTAATGTTGCTGAAAGCTCAGCTTCGTCATGAGTAAAAATGGAGAATAAATGCCTCAAATTTAACAAACATTTATGGGAGTCTACTCTGCTAGCTGGATTCTGAAGTTGCGAGAGTAAAAGGATAGTCTCCCAGGAACTCTGTCTGTGGGAAGAATTGTGCCATTTAGAGTGTGAAACAGAAACCACGTGAGAGCATCCTTTGATTGTAAGTGCTTTGTAAACATGAAGACTTCCACCACGGATGGTTGTTCATAGGGCTGCTTCCCACTGGAATGGTATTACCATAAGTAATGTCCCATCATATCTCCTTTCTGTTTGTGATCCTCTCTCTCAGCCTAGCTCTCTGGGTGTGTGTGTGTGTGTGTGTGTGTGTGTGTGTGTGTGCGTGTGTGCGTGTGTGTTTTCTTTATGATCAGCTGGCCCCTGAAAGCTCTGGATTATTATAAGGAGTAAATATAATAATATCCCAGTGAGGTCAGCTGGGATTATCATCTGATACACAGTAGGCAGTGACTAATGGGAGCTTTCATTATCCATGATCTGTGTGTCATCCAAGTCACAGAACAAGGGCAGCCTCTCAAATTAACTGCCATGTTCTGGGTCTTGGTCTAGGTACTAAGGGTACAACAGTGAACAAAATAGTTGAAAATCCCTACCATCATGGGACTTATAATTTTGAGAAAGACACATAATTAACAAAGTAAAAAGTAAAATATTTAGTATGGTGGATAAGTGGGAAAGAAGAAAAATAAAACAAGGAAGGGAGAACCATGGGGTGATGGGGGGGGTGGTGAAGACTTAACTTTTAAATAAGGAGCCAAGGAAGGCCTCACTGGAGAAGGTGACCTTTGATTAAGACCTGAAGAAGGTGAGAGAATGTACTAGAGGAGGAACATTCCAGGCAGAGGGAACAGCAAGTGCCAAGGCTCTGAAGCCAGACCTGGTATGTTTCAAGGAACGGCAGAAGACAAGGATGGCTGAAGTGAAGTGGTCAGAGGGGAGATCAATAGAAGAGAGCAGAAGATTGTGATGGGAGCACATCTTTTTGGGTCTTCTAGATTCTAGTAACTTGGCTTTTCTGTTGAGTGAGATGGGAAGTCATTGAGGATTTTGGTCAGAAGAGTGACTTTTCCATACGTTTTCATAGAATCATTCTGACTGCTGTGTTGAGAATAGAAGAAGTGGTAAATGCAAAAGCAGGAGACTAGTTAGGAAGCAATTGCATTAATCCTGGTAAGAGATGATGGTGGCTTAGGTTAAGATGGTGGAATTGGGGGTAATGAGAATTGATTTTAAAGGTAGAACTGAAAAAGATTTGCTGATGGACTAGTTGTGAGGTATAAGAAAAAGAGAAGTCAAGACTGACACCAAAATTTTGACCTGTGCAATTGAAAGGATGGAGTTGTCATTGGCTGAACTGGGAAAAGACAGGAGAAACAGATTTCAGGGGAGGGGATGAGTGAATATAAAAATATGGTGGTATTTAGATCATGAGATTAGATGAGGTGACCTTGGGAGTGCATGACGATAGAAAAGAGACTCAAGATTTGAGCCTAGGTCACCATAAAGTTTAGAAATTGAGAATAAGCTGTCAGAATAATGGGGGGAAAACAAAACACTCCCCCCTCCCCAAACTCACTGTAGTGTCTGGAAACCAAATTAAAGAAGTATTTAAAAGAAGGAGAGAGTGGTCAGCTGGGTGACATGCTGCTGTGACATATCCAGGAAAATGAGAGCTGAAAATAGATCACTAATTGTAGCATGGTGGAGAGGTCATTGGTGACTTTGATAAGAACAGTTGTGGTGGTATAGTGGGAATGAAAGTCTGGTTGGAGTGAGTTCAGAAGAATGGGAGGAAAGATGAGAGAAAGCAAATATATATATATATATATATATATATATATATATATATATATATATATATATATCTCTTTCTAGAAGCTTTGACGTGAAGGGAAGGAGAGAAATGGATTGGTAGCTGATGTGTTAGATGGAATAAAGAAAGAGTTTTTATTTGTTTATCTTATTTATTTTTTAGACAAGACAAGTAGCAGTATGTTAATAGGAATAATTCTGCAGAAAAGGAAAATCCTGATGACGTGGGAGAAAAAGGGGGGGGAAATGCCTCTTGTTTGATGAAGGGATGTAATCTAGTGTATCAGTGAAGGGTTGGACATGGACTGTTATCCATAGTAATAGGAGAGAAGTTAGTTAATGTGCTCAGATGCAGTTTGATAGGTAAAAGGATGGGGACTTGTGAAAGTGCTCTTCTGGATGATTGATTTTATGTAGACAAATAAGCTAAATCACTAGGTGATAGTGAGATTAGGAGCAGAGAAAGCATGAAATTGTCTAGGAAAGTAAATGGTCTTGGCAAATATAGAATGACTGTCAGGTTGCATTTAGAGTCCACATGAAAATAGTGCCATGAATTTAAAGTTTAACTTTAGTGCGTATAGTTGTATATGTTTTCCTCCTCCCAAGACCTGTGCCAATGTAGGCAGAGAGTAGATGGTGAATTAGATTTAACCAGGGTTGTTGGTTTAATCAAACTAGTGTTAATACAGGTGATAGAGGGCCAAGGGAGTGATTTTTAAAAATCGACTGAGGGACTTCCCTGGTGATGCAGTGGTTAAGAATCCGCCTGCCAATGCAGGGGACATGGGTTCGAGCCCTGGTCCGGGAAGATCCCACATGCCGCGGAGCAACTAAGCCCGTGCGCCACAACTACTGAGCCCGCGCTCTGGAGCCTGCGACCCACAACTACTGAAGCCCGCGTGCTGCAACTACTGAAGCCTGTGCACCTAGAGCCTGTGCTGCGCAACAAGAGAAGCCACCACAATGAGAAACCTGTGCACCACAACAAAGAGTAGCCCCCTCTCGCCACAACTAGAGAAAGCCCACTTGCAGCAACGAAGACCCAATGCAGCCAAAAATAAATAAATAAATAAATTTATATTAAAAAAAAAATCGACTGAGGAATTTAAACCTGCCAGGGTTAGGAGTAAGGAAGCTGATGGATAGGTAGGTAGGATCAATAGATTAAATGTCCTGATAGGCTAAAGGATTATTAGAGGTGGGGTACTACAGTGAGAAAACTGGAAAAATAAGAGATAGTGGTTGGAGAATGAAATCTTTGGGATTATGATTATAGAAGATTGGCAGTTATTGGTAACGACAAAGTCAAGAGTATAACCAGAGGAATGAGAGGCTGAAATAGAGTGGAAGTCAAGATCAACAGAGGAGAGGCAGTCAAGTAACTGGGAGGGCAGTATGTTGTAACCATTATTTATATAGTTATTAAAATTACCAAGAATTATGACAAGAATGGTGTTGGAGTGGATTGCTGGGAGCCACAGTCTTTAAGCATTAAAAGGGAGTAACTTGGGGGTGGTAAATGGCTGCAAGGAAGAGTGATGTTGAATCTGATAATGTCAGATTCAAAACTGGTTGTTTACATACAGGAGGGTCTGGAAAGGACAATGAGGTTCAAGGCCCACTGGTAGATAGGGAGTGAGAGAAAACCAGCCACCCTTTGAGAGGGGTGCAGAGGAAATATTATAAGGGACTGCCAGGTTTTACTTAGAGCAGGAAGGTGAAGGGGGCATTCACAGAAGAGGTTGAAGATACATACAGAAATTTAGCTAACCTTGAGGTCCAGAGGTTACAGTGGAAAAAAAATGTCAGGAGTTGAAGAGGGGAGAGAGATGAGAATCAGAACATGTAATGTATAGAGGCACATAGGATTAAAGTCTGGGAAATGAGGGATGGCCTGGGTGTCCTGGGGGCAGGGGCAGGGGGCAGGTGGGGTGCGGAACAAATGACACTCCCAACAGAGAAGGAGGAGGTCTTTTCTAATTGCTTGTAGTAAGATTATTCACATTGGTCTTCCAATGCCATTTGGAAAGATATGATTTGCTGGTTAAAAAATAATCCATGTGGATAATATAAATCAGTGTGGATAATAGAAATTTGTTTGCAAATGTTAAAAACATGCTACTTTGGAATAGGAAACATTTATAGGTGTATTATGAAAACCAGACAGATACATACTTGTCCTCCTCCAAGAAAATGTTTGGTAATATCAAAGCAGATCAGTATCTTCTTCTAAACATTAACCTTCTTTATTCAAACATTGATACCATATTGTCTTTTTTATTGAGGGTTATTTTGCTTCCTAATGAACACGTTGGAATTTATTTTCAGAGTAGCAGTTTACTCCATCTGAATGATCTATAGTTGGAAATAGATGTGCAAGATTGCAAATCAATTTGGAAATCTCAATAGAACCAGAAGGAAAAAAAATCCTACAGTGAGCTTTTGATTTTATCTTGAAAAGCTAAGTAAATGGTGATCAGCCTTATAGTTTGTGATCAACTTTATCTGAAATTGAAAGTCTGGAATTTTTTTTGTTTGTTTTTGGGGTTTTGTTTGTTTTTTGTTTTTTTTTTTGCTGTGCCACGTCTTGCAGAATCTTAGTTCCCCCACCAGGGATTGAACCCGGGCCCTGGCAGTGAAAGCACTGAGTTCTAACCACTGGACCGCCAGGGAGTTCCCTGGAATGTTTTAAGAACTAATGTTTTCATGCTACAATATGGATAAACCTTGAAAACATTATGCTAACTGAAATGGAAAGTAGCATGATGGTTGCTAGGGAGAGGAGAGAATGAGGAGTTAGTGTTTAATGGGTACAAAGTTTCAGATGGGAAGGATGGAAATGTTCTGGAAATAGATGGTGGTGATTTGCACACCATTGTAAATGTACTTAATGCCACAGAATTGTATACTTAAAAATGGTTAAAATGGTAAATTTTATGGTATGCATTTACCACCACAAACCAAAAAAAACTTCCAGTATTTTAAGTGTCCAGTGCCTACAAGACTGCTTGCCAAATTTTGGTCAACTGTACTTGCATCATATTACAAATAATAAACCCCTTTTTCTTCAACACCTTACGTTAGTGTAGTACTTTACAGTTTAGGAACTGTCTTCTTACCTGCTTTCCCTTTGGATCTTCAGAACAGCCACAAGAAGTAGGTAGATAGGAATAGATAAGGGATTCTAAGAGATTTGTAGGTCAGGGACAGAGATAAGTGTCTAGACCAATATGGTCTGTCTAGTTCCAGAACCTCCCTATACATAAATGCAGGGGCTGAAAACTTAAAATGGGAGCTTTTCAAGAGTAGAGGCTTGGCATCTTTGAAGCAATATAGTTCCTCCAGCAAAGGCTTCCTTTATTAGAGCTCAGAGGCAGTTGAGCTCTACGCTGCTGACTTGCACATGGGGCCTGGTTTGTCTCCAGACCTTCAGCAAAGCATCTGGGCAAAGGAGAATGATCATATCACATCATCACATCAAAGCTTGATTGACTAAATACTATATACCCAACTTGTTTTTTCCCTAGAGGAAATTAGTTTTTAAAATATGCATAATGTAGTAGGATCAAAAGTAAATAAAGAGTTTCACAGTGAAGGAGGAAATAAGGAAAACAGAGTAAGTGAATCCAGAAGTTCTTGTTTATTGCTAAGGTTTGGTTCAACCCTGAGCTTCCTAGTGGCCAGAGCAAGGCCTGGTCCAAGGTTCACAGTATCCAGCATTTATTCATTTATTCTTTCAACTGATAGTTTATTCCTTTTAAGTGTTTGAATAGTCAGAAGACACACACACTGATCTCTGGGTGTAATATCTGAAGAAAATAGAGCTCATCTTAAACAATAGACGACATTAGTGGTTGCCACAATAAACTTGATGGTAGAGTCTATGTCTGGTTTATTTCTGTTTAGCCTATACCTGGCACCAGTAATTGGCTTAGACTGAATACTTACTATGGATCTACTGAATGAATAAGAAATGATTGCTTTTTAAGGATCTGATGTAAAACTTGGACAAAGAAGTGACTTCATAACAGTCATTTTGATGTTCAGCAAATACCGAATACCTTTGGTGTATACTTGGTCCTGTAGGAGATAAAGACATGAATAAATTACGGCTTTATCCTCAAGGGGTATTTTTAAAAAACCAAGGATACAAAGTAGTGTGTGATGATATAAAATGCTTTGGGAAGACAATGAGAGCTCAGAGGAGAGTTCTTTGTAGGCCAACTGTCCAGTTTTCCCATTGGTAAGTTGGGAATAATAAATAGTACTTCATAAGGTAGATGTGAAAATTAAAGGAGGCAACATGTGTAAATATCTAAGAAAAATTCCTCTCCTAGCTAAACATTTCATAAATGTTAGCTAATATAATATTCAGGGCAGACATCCTGGAGAAGGGGTGCATAGAGTTAGGTTCTCTAGACCTCCATGCTCATCTCTACCACAGCAGATGGGTGTCCTTGTTTGACTCTTTACCTGTTTCCCTTCTTTACTAGCACCAAGGTCCTTAAGGGCATGTTCCATAACTTATTCATCTTCATATCCCTAATGCTGGTACTGGGCCTGGTATAAAATAAAGACCTAGTGAGGTTTATTGACTGAAAGAAGGAAGCAAGCAAGCATATTGGGAGCCAAGCAGGCTTGCTTCTTTAGTGACTGAGAAAGTTCTAAAGACATGCTTTAAGGGAGCCCTACTCGGCTGAATTACATCTGACAACATGTTCTCCTGTGCTGTTATTCTTCTTCCATGTTTCTTCATTCCTTACTGCTTTTATACGCTTACTGGACTACTACTTTTTTTTTTTTTCAGCCGTGCAGTGCGGCTTGTGGGATCTTAGTTCCCTGACCAGGGATTGAACCCGGGCCATGGCAGTGAAAGCGCCGAGTCCTAACCATTGGACAGCCAGAGAATTCCCTGGACCACTTCTGCTAACCTCTAAGCAAATGAACATAATGGTTGGTGGGTAGTTAGTTCGCAACAGTCATAGTCTCTCAGATCAGTATTTCCAGATTCCCAGTTGTTCATTGGACATCTCTGCCTCTGCTTGTTCAAAAATGAACACTATCTTTCAGTGCTTACCCTAGAAACCCCTTACTTTCCCCTCATCAAGCCCTGCATATAGAGAGTTTCTAAATCCTGTCAGTTCTGACTCCAAAATATTTCCTATATTCTTTCCTTCTTTTCTGTTTTGCCTTTTTTTTAGTTAAGACCTTCTGTTTCTCTTCTGCCAGACCATCCTCCATCTTCTCATGAAATATTGTTCTAAAACACAGATATGTTTATGGCACCTTGTTACTTTAATCCTTCATGGCTCCCTGTTCATCTTCATAGCAATTCTTTGGATTAAATGGTAGTGTTTCCATTTTATAGATGAGATAATTGCCTTCCTATAGCAGATAGCCTCAAGGTGACTAGTACCCCTCTTACTGTTTTGAGGCTTTCTAATTACCCTTCTAAAGCCATAGACCTGGGAAGAGGATAGTCCACAGTCCTGGGTGTCACTATGGACATTGCGGGTCCCAGGCCATTGAAATCATATGTGATGAGGATGCTTCCCCAGATGAAATAATGATAAAGCCACCATTTGTAAAGTGTTTACATGTCCTCTGGCAAAACATATATTGTCTCATTTAATCGTCTCAACAATCCTAGGATGTAGTTACCCCTGGTATTTCCACTATACAGAAGAGGAAACTGAAATTAAGTAAGCTATCCAAGGCCTCACAGCTGCGGTGACTTAAAAACCTATGTTCTTGGGCTTCCCTGGTGATGCAGTGGTTAAGAATCCACCTGCCAATGGAGGGGACACAGGTTCAAGCCCTGGTCCGGGAAGATCCCACATGCCATGGAGCAACTAAGCCCATGTGCCACAACTACTGAGCCTGTACTCTAGAGCCCGCGTGCCACAACTACTGAAGCCCATGTGCCTAGAGCCTGTGCTCTGCAACAAGAGAAGCCACCGCAATGAGAAGCCTGTGCACTGCAACGAAGAGTAGCCCCCGCTAGCCGCAACTAGAGAAAGCCCGCGGGCAGCAACGAAGACCGAACAAAGCCAAAAATAAATATAAATAAAAACCTATGTTCTTGGGCTTCCCTGGTGGTGCAGTGGTTGAGAATCCGCCTGCCAATGCAGGGGACACGGGTTCGAGCCCTGGTCTGGGAAGATCCCACATGCAGCGGAGCAACTGGGCCCGTGAGCCACAACTACTGAGCCTGCGCGTCTGGAGCCTGTGCTCCGCAACAAGAGAGGCCACGATAGTGAGAGGCCTGCGCACCACAATGAAGAGTGGCCCCCGCTCGCCGCAACTAGAGAAAGCCCTCGCACAGAAATGAAGACCCAACACAGCCAAAAATAAATAAATTTATTAAAAAAAAAAAAAACCTATGTTCTTAACCATTCATTATATGAAATTGCTAGGCAGCACTTTGCACATGTTACTTCCCCAGGAAAGGTGATGACTTTGGGTGCTATAAACTTACTGTTGAGAAGTCCCAATATAGTGGGCTTCGTGGGTTTGCTTCAGAGAACTAACATATTCTGGTTACACTTTGACTGAATGGGTTCTTCAAACAAATACCTGCATTTCTTTGTACTCCCTTAGTATCCTATGTCTCATGACAGATGGATCTAAAATGCCAAGAAAGGGACTTACCTGGTGGTCCAGTGGTTAAGACTCCACGCTCCCAATGCAGGGGGCCCGGATTCGATCCCTGGTCAGGGAACTAGATCCCACATGCCGCAACTAAGACGCAGTGCAGCCAAATAAATAAATAAATATTTAAAAAATGAAATGCCAAGAAAGACACAGGACCAGCAAAAGGGCAGAGGGACATTCCTGGAACTGTATTGTCATACAGCTTATTTGTTCATTTCTCTTTCCACTTAATTGTTTGATCATCTGTCCACCCAGAGGATGGTAGCAAGGTGATACAGTGGAAAGCCTCTGGTCTAAGGGCAGGAGAACTGGGTTTTGTTCAGGGCACTGTCCACAACCCTGACTTGCCATGTATTTTTATGGTAGTCCTTTCCCTTCTCTGTGCCTCAGTTTTTGCTTCTAAATAAAAATAAGTAAAGCTATTGGGTGTCATGACCATAGTCCTCTTCCAACTAGCTCTCTGCAACTAGAATGTGATGGATAATATGGCACTTGTACTTTTCAAAAGGAGCACTATTATTTTTATACTGTGTCACAGGCCTTATCTAAAAAGATAAAATATGGTTTATATCTTTGCATTGCAAATCTAGCCTCTTGTGTGTAACCATTAAAGAGGGACTCTCAGGATTGCTGATTCATAGTCTCTAGAAATACCTGATCACTCACTGTTTCTTGTAGTTTGGGATGTTATAGCAAGTGTGGCTGCAGCAACCCATTTCCAGCAAATTATAACTTTGCTTTAGAGTTGTGTGATAATTTACAGTCATTGTATTATGTGGTTGTGAAACTGTGTTTTTTCAGCAAATATTTTCAAAGCACATACTTTGTGCCTGACTTTGTTCTAGGTGTCAGGGATCCCTGCTGTCATGTGCTTTACAAGCAGGAGTGTGATACAATTACATTACAGTTGTTTCTTTTTAAATTAATTAATTAATTAATTTATTTATTTATTTTTGGCTGCCTTGGGTCTTCATTGCTGCGCGCCGACTTTTTCTAGTTGTGGCGAGCGGGGGCTGCTCTTCATTGAGATGCGCAGGCTTCTCATTGCAGTGGCTTCTCTTGTTGCAGAGCACGGGCTCTAGGCATGCGGACTTTGGTAGTTGTGACTCGCAGGCTCCAGAGCGCAGGCTCAGTAGTTGTGGTGCACAGGCTTAGTTGCCCCGCAGCCTGTGGGATCTTCCCGAACCAGGGCTCGAACCTGTGTCCCCTGCATTGGCAGGCGGATTCTTAACCACGGCGCCACTTGGGAAGTCCCTACAGTTGATTCTTGAACAACACAGATTGAGCTGCATGGTTCCACTTACACGTGGATTTTTTGCAATAAATACGTACTACAGTACTACACAATCCATGGGAGGTTGAATCCACAGATGCTGAACCATGGATACAGAGGGCTGACTATAAAAGTTATACTTGGATTTTCGACTGCATAGTTGGTTTGCACCCCTAATCCCTGCATTGTTTGAGAGGCAACTGTGTAATGTGGTAAATACTACAGAAGCTTCTCAATGAAAGTAGCATTTAATTGAGCCCTGAAAAGAAGAGTAGGAATTGTCCAGACTAAAAGATAGGGAGACTGAGGAAGAAACACCTGTGATTGAGAAGGGTGGTATTTCAGACAGGGAGAATAGCATGTGTAAAGACTCAGAGGCAAGAGAGAAGAGTTCAGGGGAACTCAGAGAAGATCAAATCTGCTGGATTCTAAAGTGTGAAGGCAAGAAAATGTTATTTTGAAATTACAGCCATTTTAGGTATCATGCCTGGATTGTGCATGATACCTAAACAGCGTGATGTCATGGAAGGGCACAGGACTTGGAATCTAAAGACCTAGGTTATAGTCCCTGGCTTTCCACTAACCACCTCTGGAATCCTGAACTAAATCATTTATCTTTTCGGATTCTGTTTCTTTATCTGTGAAGTGATAATTGTTAACTCTTGCACCATCCTTATAAGCTATAAAAGTGCTGCACTATGAAAGCTTTCTTTGACCCTTCTGCCAAACAAAATGACTTCTCTCTGTTTTAAGCACTTTGTTTTAATATAACACTTTTCTTGTAGTCATTCTTTTACAAAACTGTTTCCCCACTAAAAGATGAATTATTTTAAGGACAGAGAAATGACACATACGAAGTCCCAAGTACTTGTGAGGTTTAATGAATAATTGGATTCTATATTAAGGGAGATTTTCTCTGAAATTTGTTTGCCCTTAAACACAAAGCAAAACAAAACAAAACAAAAACCTTGAGAAGAAATTTTGTATTATTTGCAAGCATTTGGCGTGAAAGAAAATTTTCTTGTGTTTTTGACTAGGAAAAAGCCATTTTCTTAAAGCTATTTCAATGGGCTGAATGCTTTAGTCGTTAGAATGTGACATTTTGCAGATAATCGTTTTATTTACAGTTAGGCACAAGAGGTGGTATTGAGCCTTTAGATGGAAAGATCTGTTAACTGTGGGAGCCTTTTTGATATTGAGATCCTCTTGGCACATTCCTAGAAATCAGAGTTCTCCTCCACTTCATCTTTAAATTGAAATATTTTCTGAGACGAAATGATATATACAGAACTGTAAAACACAGAAATATAATGTGCAGTCTGATTACATTTGGCAGACAGTATGAAGAAGTAGATAGCTGCTATAAGAACTGGGCTTCCTTCAGCCGCATAGCACAGGGAGATCAGCTTGGTGCTTTGCGACCAGCTAGAGGGATGGGATAGGGAGGATGGGAGGGAGGCTCAAGAGGGAGGGGATATGAGGACATATGTATGCATATGGCTGATTCACTTTGTTGTACAACAGAAAATAACAGTATTGTGAAGCAATTATACTCCAATAAAGATCTATTAAAACAAACAAACAAACAACTGGGCTTCCTTGTGTATAGAATTAAGAGGAAAAAATGCCGAAACTGTGTTTTCTTAAATTTGGTAAGAAGTTAATGTGATATTAAACTATTGAATTCCAATAAAGCTTTCTTTTAACTTACTCATTAGTTACTTCATTGATCTAGTCAAAAATGTTTACTGAACACCCTGCTTTATAGCAGGCCCTTTACTAGAAATTCAGTAGTGAATAAAACAGATATGGTCCCTTGACCTTATGTTGCTTAAAATGTAGCAGGAAGAAAAGAATTGGGCAAGCAAATTACAGCTGCAACAAGTATTTATAACAGACAAGTTCGGAGAGCTCTGGGATCATAAAATGGCCTGTAGCCATGCCCAATCTGGCTTTCTGAGATCCTTTTTTTTTTTTTTTCGCTGTGCTGCACGGCTTGCTGGATCTTAGTTCCCTGACCAGGGATTGAACCTGCACCCTTGGCAGTGAAAGTGCAGAGTTCTAATCACTGGACCGCCAGGGAATTCTCTGAGATACTTCATAAGAGCTGAGAGGACACAATTGAGAAATGGGGACAGGATGATAATATTCCTGCCATGTTTTCCCTCAGATTCTGTGTTCCAGCCTTTCAGAACTATTCAGTATTCTCTGAATGTGCCTTGCTCTCTCATGGTATAATTTCACGAATGGCTTTTCCTTCCCCTTCTCCCTGTAGAATTCCTGTCATCCTTCAAAACATAGATCAAATGACACATTCTTTTGAAATCATATATATATCTCTCCCCAATTAAATAGGATTAGGTTCAGCTACATATAACAAATCTAAAATAACAGTGGTTTAAAAACATAGGGTTTTATTTTCTCATGTTAAAGAGTACAGAGGTAGTCCAGGGCTCAAATGATCAAGGATCCAGGCTCCTTCTGCCGTCTTTGGTTTGAGACTTCCATTCTCAAGGTCGCTTCACGGAAAAGGCTGATGAGCTCCAGTCATTATGTCCTAATTCTAGATAGCAGGAACGAGTAAGGGGAGAAGGAAGGGCACCTCCCCCAGCTAACACTGTTCCCTTTAAGCAGGCTTTAAGCATAAGTCCTATACTATATTTCAGTTATATCGCATTGAGCAGAACTAACCACATAGCCACACTTAACTACAAGAGAGAGTGGGAAATAGAATCCTTTAACTGAACATATTGCCATCTAGTGGCAGTTAGAGCATTTCTCCCCCCGCCCCTTAAATTAGTTGTTCTTTCTTTAAATTCTAGCACTCAGTATAATAACAGTACAATTTTGCTATTAATTCTCAGTCCATGTCTGTCTCCCTCATATAAACACCCCAGGGACAGAAATCATGTCCTGTTATATCTGACTTAGTAACACTTTGCTCAGAGCTTGGCACAAGAGGTTTCAGTTCACCTGTATAAAATGAGGGTATTGAATTAAATAACTTAATTCCTTTCAGCTTATTTTTAAAAATCTGTATTTTTTCTTTGCTGATTCAAAAATTACCAATTTGTATTATTTTAAATAGCTTTATTGAGGTATAACTTATATTTGATGAAACTCAACCATTTTAAGTGTACAATTCAATGCTTTTTAGTGAATTTACAGAGTTGTGCAGCTATCACCAAAATCCAGTTTTAGACCAATTTTAGTTACCCCAAAGAGATCTCTTGCTCTCATGTGATGTCAATCCCCATTCCCTTTCCAGGTCCCAGGTAACCAAATATCTATCTGCTCCTTTTTCTTTTCTTTTTTTTGCCTTTATTTATTTTATTTATTTAGTTTTTATACAGTAGCTTCTTATTAGTTATCTGTTTTATACATATTAGTGTATACATGTCAATCCCAATCTCCCAATTCATCCCGCCCCCCAGCTTTCCCCCCTTGGTGTCCATATGTTTGTTCTCTACATCTGTGTTTTTATTTCTGTCTTGCAAACTGGTTCATCTGTACTATTTTTCTAGATTCCATATATATGCGTTAATATACAATATTTGTTTTTCTCTTTCTGACTTACTTCACTCTGTATGAAAGTCTCTAGGTCCATCTACGTCTCTACAAATGGCCCAATTTTGTTCCTTTGTATGGCTGAGTAGTATTTCGTTGTATGTATGTACCACATCTTCTTTATCCATTCCTCTGTCGATGGGCATTTAGGTTGCTTCCATGACCTGGCTGTTGTACAAATAGTGCTGCAATGAACATGCAGCACTTTTTGAATTATGGTTTTCTCTGGGTATATGCCCAGTAGTGGGATTGCTGGGTCATATGATAATTCTATTTTTAGTTTTTTAAGGAACCTCCATATTGTTCTTCTTAGTGGCTGTATCAATTTACATTGCCACCAACAGTGCAAGAGGGTTCCCTTTTCTCCACACCCTCTCCAGCATTTGTTGTTTGTAGATTTTCTGATGATGCCCATTCTAACTGGTGTGAGGTGAATGAACTACCTCATTGTAGTTTTGATTTGCATTTCTCTAATGATTAGTGATGTTGAGCAGCTTTTCATGTGCCTCTTGGCCATCTGTATGTCTTCTTTGGAGAGATGTCTATTTAGGTCTTCTGCCCATTTTTTGATTGGGTTGTTTGTTTTTCTAATATTGAGCTGCATGAGTTCATATATTTTGGAGATTAATCTTTTGTCCGTTGATTCATTTGCAAATATTTTCTCCCATTCTGAGGGTTATCTTTTCGTTTTGCTTATAGTTTCCTTTGCTGTGCAACAGCTTTTAAGTTTCATTAGGCCCCATTTGTTTATTTTTGTTTTTATTTCCATTACTCTAGGAGGTGGGTCAAAAAGGATCTTGCTGTGATTTATGTCAAAGAGTATTCTGCCTATGTTTTCCTCTAAGAGTTTTATAGTGTCTGGTCTTACATTTAGGTCTTTAATCCATTTTAAGTTTATTTTTGTATATGGTGTTAGGGAGTGTTCTAATTTCATTCTTTTACATGTAGCTGTCCAGTTTTCCCAGCATCACTTATTGAAGAGACTGTCTTTTCTCCATTATATATCCTTGCCTCCCTTGTCATAGATTAGTTGACATAGGTGCATGGGTTTATCTCTGGGCTTTCTATCCTCTTCCATTGATCTATATTTCTGTTTCTGTGCCAGTACCATATTGTCTTGATTACTGTAGCTTTGTAGTATAATCTGAAGTCAGGGAGTCTGATCCTCCAGCTCCGTTTTTTTCCCTCAAGACTGCTTTGGCTCTTCGGGGTCTTTTGTGTCTCCATACAAATTTTAAGATTTTTTGTTCTAGTTCTGTAAAAAATGCCACTGATAATGTGATAGGGATTGCATTGAATCTGTAGATTGCGTTGGGTAGTATAGTCATTTTCACAATATTCATTCTTCCAATTCAAGAACATGGTATATCTCTCCATCTGTTTGTATCATCTTTAATTTCTTTGATCAGTGTCTTATAGTTTTCTGAGTACAGGTCTTTTACCTCCTTAGGTAGGTTTATTCCTAGGTATTTTATTCTTTTTGTTGCAATGGTGAATGGGATTGTTTCCTTAATTTCTGTTTCTGATCTTTCATTGTTAGTGTACAGGAATACAAGAGATTTCTGTGCATTCATTTTGTATGCTGCAACTTTACCAAATTCATTGATTAGCTCTAGTAGTTTTCTGGTGGCGTCTTTAGGATTCTCTATGTATAGTAGTATGTCATCTGCAAACAGTGACAGTTTTACTTTTTCTTTTCCAATTTGTATTCCTTTTATTTCTTTTTTTTCTCTGATTGCCTTGGCTAGGACTTCCAAAACTATGTTGAATAATAGTGGCAAGAATGGACATCCTTGTCTTGTTCTTGATCTTAAAGGAAATGCTTTCAGTTTTTCACCATTTCTGCATCTATTGAGATGATCATATGGTTTTTATTCTTCAATTTGTTAATATGGTGTATCACATTGATTGATTTGCAAATACTGAAGAATCCTTTCATCCCTGGGATAAATCCCACTTGATCATGGTGTATGATCCTTTTAATGTGTTGTTGGATTCTGTTTGCTAGTATTTTGTTGAGGATTTTTGCATCTATATTCATCAGTGATTTTGGTCTGTAATTTTCTATTTTTGCAGTATCTTTGTCTGGTTTTCGTATCAGGGTGATGGTGGCCTTGTAGAATAAGTTTGGGAGTGTTCCTTCCTCTGCAATTTTTTGGAAGAGTTTGGGAAGGATGGGTGTTAGCTCTTCTCTAAATGTTTGATAGAATTCACCTGTGAAGCCATCTGGTCCTGGACTTTTGTTTGTTAGAAGATTTTTAATCACAGTTTCAATTTCAGTGCTTGTGATTGGTCTGTTCATATTTTCTGTTTCTTCCTGGTTCAGTCTTGGAAGGTTATACCTTTCTAAGAATTTGCCCATTTCTTCCAGGTTGTCCATGTTATTGGCATAGAGTTGCTTGTAGTAGTCTTTTAGGATGCTTTGTATTTCTGTGGTGTCCATTGTAACTTCTCCTTTTTCATTGCTAATTTTATTGATTTGAGTCCTCTCCCTCTTTTTCTTGATGAGTCTGGCTAATGGTTTATCAATTTTTTGATCTTCTCAAAGAACAAGCTTTTAGTTTTATTGATCTTTGCTATTGTTTTGTTTCTATTTCATTTATTTCTGCTCTGATCTTTATGATTTCTTTCCTTCTGCTAACTTTGGGTTTTGTTTGTTCTTCTTTCTCTAGTTCCTTTAGGTGTAAGTTTAGATTGTTTATTTGAGATTTTTCTTGTTTCTTGAGGTAGGATTGTATTGCTATAAACTTCCCTCTTAAAACTGCTTTTGCTGTATTCCGTAGGTTTTGGATCGTTGTGTTTTCATTGTCATTTGTCTCTAGGCATTTTTTGATTTCCTCTTTGATTTCTTCAGTGATCTCTTGGTTATTTAGTAACATATTGTTTAGCCTCCATGTGTTTTTTTCCCTGTAGTTGATTTCTAATCTCATAGCGTTGTGGTCAGAAAAGATTCTTGATATGATTTCAGTTTTCTTCAGTTTCCCGAGGCTTGATTTGTGACCCAAGATGTGATCTATCCTGGAGAATGTTCCATGTGCACTTGAGAAGAAAGTGTAATCTGCTGTTTTGGGATGGAATGTCCTATAAATATCAATTAAATCTATCTGGTCTGTTGTGGCATTTAAAGCTTGTGTTTCATTATTAGTTTTCTGTCTGGATGATCTGTCCGTTGGTGTAAGTGAGGTGTTAAAGTCCCCCACTATTATTGTGTTACTGTCGCTTTCCTCTTTTATAGCTGTTAGCAGTTGCCTTATGTATTGAAGTGCTCCTATATTGGGTGCATATATATTTATAATTGTTATATCTTCTTGGATTGATCCCTTGATCATTATGTAGTGTCCTTCCTTGTCTCTTGTAACATTCTTTATTTTAAAGTTTATTTTATCTGATATGAGTATTGCTACTCCACCTTTCTTTTGATTTCTATTTGCGTGGAATATCTTTTTTCATCCCCTCACTTTCAGTCTGTATGTGTCCCTAGGTCTGAAGTAGGTCTCTTGTAGACAGCATATATATGGGTCTTGTTTTTGTACCCATTCAGTGAGCTTGTGTCTTTTGGTTGGAGCATTTAATCCATTCACGTTTCAGGTAATTATCAATAGGTATGTTCCTATTACCATTTTCTTAATTGTTATGGGTTTGTTTTTGTAGGTCCTTTTCTTCTCTTGTGTTTCCCACTTAGAGAAGTTCCTTTAGCATTTTCTATAGAGCTGGTTTGGTGGTGCTGAATTCTCTTAGCTTTTGCTTGTCTGTAAAGCTTTTGATTTCTCCATGAATCTGAATGAGATCCTTGCTGGGGAGAGTAATCTTCGTTGTAGTTTCTTCCCTTTCATCACTTTAAATATATTGTGCCACTCCCTTCTGGCTTGTAGAGTTTCTGCTGAGAAATCCGCTGTTAACCTTATGGGAGTTGCCTTGTATGTTATTTGTCGTTTTTCCCTTGCTGCTTTCAATAAATTTTCTTTGTCTTTAATTTTTGCCAGTTTGATTACTATGTGTCTCGGTGTGTTTCTCCTTGGGTTTATCCTGCCTGGGACTCTCTGCGCTTCTTGGACTTGGGTGCCCATTTCCTTTCCCACGTTAGGGAAGTTTTCGACTATAATCTCTTCAAATATTTTCTTGGGTTCTTTCTCTCTCTCTCCTTCAGGGACCCCTATAATGCGAATGTTGTGTTTAATGTTGTCCCAGAGGTCTCTTAGGCTGTCTTCATTTCTTTTCATTCTTTTTTCCTTACTCTTTTCTGTGGCAGTGAATTCCACCGTTCTGTCTTCCAGGTCACTTATCCATTCTTCTGCCTCAGTTATTCTGCTATTGATTCCTTCTAGTATATTTTTCTTTTCAGTTATTGTATTGTTCATCTCTGTTTGTTTGTTCTTTAATTCTTCTAGGTCTTTGTTAAACATTTCTTGTATCTTCTCAATCTTTGCCTCCATTCTTTTTCCGAGGTCTTGGATCATCTCACTATCGTTATTCTGGATTCTTTTTCTGGAAGATTGCCCATCTCCACTTCATTTAATTGTTTTTCTGGGGTTTTATCTTGTTCCTTCATGTGGTACATAGTCCTCTGCCTTTTCATTTTGCTGTCTGTGAATGTGGTTTTCATTCCAGAGGCTGCAGGATTGTAGTTCTTCTTGCTTCTTATCTATCTGCTTCTATAGATTTGCCCTTTCTGAACATTTTGTATAAATGGAATCACACAATGTGTTGTCTTTTGCTCTGGCTTCTTAAACTTAGCCCAATGTTTTCGAGGTTAATTCATGCTGTGATATGTATCAGTGGTTTGTTCCTTTTTATTGTTGATATCATTGATATTTTTGTTAAATTTTAAAAGTTGTTTTCTTGGTGGTTGCTTTGGGAATTAAATATATATCTTCATTTTTTACAAATTACATATTGATTATAATCTACTTCATATACAATCTACTTCAAATATAAACTAACTTAATTTGAATAAAATTTAGAAACTTTTTCCAGGTGTAGCTCCATTTTCCCTGTCTTTTACTTTGTGCCCTTGTTTTTCTGTAAATTAAATCTTTATATGTTCATATACCCAACAATATAGTTTTAAAGTTATTGTATATAACTGTCTTTTAAGTGTATTAAGAGAAAAATATTTTTACTATCTTTATATTTACCTATGTAGTCGTCTTTACTGGTGCTCTTTATCTTTTTATGTGGATTTGAATTGCTCTGTAGTGCCATTTCCTTTCAGCCAGAAGGCTTTAGTATGTCTTTAGGGTTTTTGAAAGGCAGGTTGCTAGCAATGAATCATCTCAGTTGTTACCTATTTGAGAATGTCTTTATGCCTTTAATTTTGGATTTTTTAAAAAAATTAATTAATTTATTTATTTATTTTAATTTTTGGCTGCATTGAGTTTTCATGGCTCCCCACGGGCTTTCTCTAGTTGAGGAGAGTGGGGGCTACTCTTCGTTGTGGTGCGTGGGCTTCTCATTGCGGTGGCTTCTCTTGTTGCAGAGCACAGGCTCTAGGCATGCAGGCTTCAGTAGTTGTGGCATGTGGGCTCAGTAGTTGTGACTTGTGGGCTCTAGAGCACAGGCTCAATAGTTGTGGCTCACGGGCTTAGTTGCTCCGTGGCATGTGGGATCTTCCCGGACCAGGGCTTGAACCTGTGTCCCCTGCACTGGCAGGCAGATTCTTAACCACTGTGCCACCAGGGAAGTCCCTTACCTGTAATTTTGAATGATAGTTTTACTGGGGTCAGAAATCATGGTTGGTACTTTTTTTTCTTTCTTTCACCACATTTATTATTTCCACTGCTGCTGGCCTCCATTGCTTCTAATGAGAATTGAGCTGTTAATCTTATTGTTGATCCCTTTTATCTGATAAGTTTTTTTCTCTTGCGACTTTCAAAATTTTCTCTTTGGCTTTCAACAGTTAATGATGTGTACAGGTGTGGCTCTTTTTGTGTTTAGCCCACTTGGAGTTCACTGTCTGTCTTGGGTGTAGTTTAATGTTTGTTTGTTTGTTTTTAAAATCAAATTTGGGAAGCTTTTGATGATTATATCTTCAGATATTTTTTCTACTCCTTTCTTTCTTCTTGCTAGAACTCCCATTACTTGTATGTTGGTTTGCTCCAGAGTTTCCCACAGGTCTCTGACTTCATTTTTCACTTTTTCATTTTGTTTTTTAGATTGCATTATCTATGTTGATCTCTCTTTGAGTTTGATGATTCTTTGTTCTGCCAGCTCAGATTTGTTTTTGAGTCCTCTTGAATGTTTCATTTCAGAATACAACTTCCAGGGACTTCCCTGGTGGTCCAGCGTTTAAGACTGCACTTCCACTACAGGGGGCGTAGGTTCGATCCCTAGTCAGGGAACTAAGTTCCAACATGCCATGCAGCACGGCCAAAAGTGAAAAAACATAACAAAACAAACAATTTCCATTTGGTTCTTTTTATAATTTCTATTTATTGACATTCTCTATTTGATGAGTAATTATCATCATACTTTCATTTAATTCTTTAAATATGGCTTCCTTTAGTTATTTAATGTACTTATAATAGCTGCTTTGAAATATTTATCTGCTGATTCCAACATCTGGGCCCCCATAGAGACAATATCTATACGTAGTCTCCTTTCTTTCCCCCCCCTGGTAAATGGGTCACACTTCCCTCTTTCTTTGCATGTTTTATGATTTTTTTGGTTGAAAAACTATGTTTTAGATAATATATTATAGCAACTCTTGATTCAGATTCTTCCACCACTAGCAGATGGGAGGGTTGTTACTGGGGTTTTTTTGTGGGTTTTTTTTTTTTTTTTTTTTGGTTTATTCAGTGACTTGTTCAGACAATTCTGTAGTATCTGTCTCCTTTGTAGTGTGTGACTGCTGATGTCTCTCTTTTTAACCATGCATATTTATTTAATTATTTATTTAACATGCAAGTTTATTCTGGTCATATTTTTTTAATTATTGTTTTAATTTTTAAACTTGGCTTCTTAAAGGTCACCCCTGGGTCAGCATAGATTAGTGATCAACAATGACTGGCTTCAGTCCTAGGCCAGGAAATCTTCTACCCTTTGTTGATGGATTTGTTTGTTGATCAGGGAATGCATTCAAAGTCCAGGCAATTTGCAGTTCCGCTCCAACCTTTACTTTCAATGTGTTCAAGACCTTGCATTCACATAGGATCGGTAGATAGCTAGGACCTCTCCAGTTTCTCTTTAGCAGGTATGAAACCTTATAGATCACCAGGGATCCCATAGTGGGTCTTATCTTTTGTTCCCCAGCACTCCTTTTAAAATTTCTGGCTTATCTGCAGGCCTGTTGCCTGCCCTAACTAGCATTATGACCTTAGGCCAGCTGTAGTAGTGGCCTTCCTGGATAGCTTACTATTGTTCCCCAGATTGTCCCTCTATTGTTTTTGACAATGACTCTGGGCAATATCCAGAGCAAATTTTCTACACTCAGCTTCAAATTAAATCAGCCCACTCTGGCAAGAGTCATCCTCTTGGCCTGGCCTGATGGAATTACCCCCAGAGAGCTGGGAGTTGTGGGGTAGGAGCAGCTTCAGGCTAAAATGCCACAGATTCTCACTGTTCTTAATATGGTTCAGTAATTCTTCTTGAATAAACATTTCTCAACTTGATGTATGCCTTTGGTTAATTTTCAGAGGCCCGAAATGGTTATTTTTGACAATTTTGTTCAGTTTTATTGTTGCTTTTAGGGAAGAGTTTGCTAAGCAGTTTAGGTATTCCAGAAGTTCTACCTCCTTGTGTTACTTATGGCATCTTTATTTTTATTTAACTTTTAAAATTCCCTAGCTAGACCATAACCTCCTTTGGGCAGACACTATCTATATCTTTTCCCTACAGTGTCCATCCTAATATGCATTAAAACTTTAAGCTTTAATTTCTTTGTCTGATGAAATTAATAATCCTTGTGTTGCTTACTTCAAAGGATCAGGTGAAATAGTGGCTAAAATCTCATTGTAAACTACAGATCTTCCTCAACTTACAATGGGGTTACATCCCATTAAACCCATTGTGAATTGAAAATGCATTTAATACACCTAACCTACCAAACATCATGGTTTAGCCTAGCCTACTTTAAACATGCTCAGAACACAGCAGCCTACAGTTGGGCAAAATCGTCTAACACAAAGTCTAGTTTGTAACATTGAATATCTCATGTAATTTATTGAATACTATATTTTAAGTGAAAAACAGGATGGTTATATTTTTACAGAATGGTTGCAAGTGTAAATCGGTTCTTTACCCTCCATCACATGGCTGACTTGGAGCTGCAGCTCACTGCTGCTGCTGCTGCCCAGCATCACAAGAGAGTTTTGTGCTGCATACCACTAGCTCAGGAAAAGAACAAAATTCAGAATTCAAAGTATGTTCCTACTGAATGCGTATTGCTTTGATACCATTGTAAAGTTGAAAAATCTTAAGTGAACCATCCTGATTTGGGGACCATCTGTATAAGCTTTGTAAATGGTAAAGTTCTTTAAAAATTTTTAAGTAGTTTGTAAACTACAACACTAATTTTAAACACTGCAACCTGTTGTGCATATGGTACTTCCAAGTGTTCATCCTTCAACCCTGGAACTTTTTTCTTCTCATTTTGTGCTCATAGATTTTGCTGTTGATTTGAAAGAAATAGTTCAGGAGGTTTTGAGGGCAGCAGCAGGCTATTTGCAAAACGGTCTGGGAATGAAAGCCAGCTCCACTAGGAGGGAGGTCTTTAGCACCTCTGTTTTCCTCAGTCATCATGCCACCACCTGGCTCACCATTGCTTGTTCTGCCCAAGATGAGCTATCGGTAGAGGCTTCTCTGAATATTGGAAGTAAATGCTGTAGAGATGTGAAGCCAAGTAGTTGACTGAGATATGCCAAGAAGTGCCAAGCACCTTGAAACTTTTTCCAGAGTTGTTTTTTGGAGTAGCATGAGGGATGGTTTGTTATTTATTCAACTGTGCATTTAGTGCCCATTATATGCTGGTAATATTCTGGGTATTGGAGATACGAGACAAAATAAACAGAATCCTTGTTCTCATGGAACTTATAACTCTAATGGGGGAAAGAATAAACAAATACGCAAGAAAATACATCAGTTAGTGATTGGTGTCAATAGGAAAAGTAAAGCAGGAATTGGGGACAGAGAATAACAGTAGGAGTTATTTTTAGATAGGTTGGTTAAGGAAGTAATTTCTGGCAAGGTGAAATTTGTGCAGAGACCTGAATAAAGTGAGGGAGTATGCCATTTGAATATCTGGGGAAAGGGCATTTTAGGTGTGGGAAAGCTCAAGTGCAAAGACCCTGAGGCATAGGCATACATGTGTGTTCAGGGAACAAGGAGGTCATTGTGAGTGGAGTGGAGAGAGCAAGGGATAGTGATAGGAGTTGCAACTAGAGAGGTGGGCATGTGAGACCAGATCATATAAGGTCCTGCAGACCTTTATAAGGACTTTGGATTTTATTCTGAATAAGATGGGAAGCTACTGCAGAGTTGTGTTTGCTGACACAAGTAATGTAGACTTACTGTGGTTCAACCCCAGGGAACAGGGGAAATTCCATACTTGGCTCTGGAGAGGGAGCTAGACGGGACTTGCACAGCAGGCACTTATCTTACTTGTCTTACTTAAGAAGTAAAATGAGGTTGGATCGGGAGCATATGGCAGCTAAGATCCTAGGCAGCTGGCAGGAATAGAAGTCAGGCAGACAGTGCTTTTATTCTCTCATAACTGTCTGTGTGTGTCCAGCAGGGACCCAGTAGGTAGATTTGAACTGCCTCCATGGTGGGATCTATCAGGGTCCAAACAGAGCACAAGGGGCCCCGAGTTAAAGGAGGGTTAGGGAGGGGCCTGCTATTCCAGAGGAGAAACCAGTGCTGGGTTGGGAGACCAGGGAGACTGGGAAACTCAAACTCATCTAGCACAGTGGAAGTAGCTTGGGCATTGGAATCAGAACTGGTTATTCTCTCAATTCTTAGTTATGAGACTTTGGGCAAGTTGCTTCATTTCTCTGGACTTAAGTTTATCCACCTATAGTACAGTGAAAATAATACCTATTTTGCAAGATCATTGTGATCTTATAAGACTTATAGGGACTAATAAGGTAAGTCGCTAGCACAGTACTTGTCATCTGGTAGATCTTCAATAAATAGTAGCTGCTGGTAGTAGAGGTAATATTTATAATAGTAGTAATGGTTGTTTACCTTTACAGAATGCTCATTGTATACCAACCATTGTTTTAAGCAGAATTCTTAGGCATCTCAAATTTAAGTCCAAATCCAAATTTCTGTCCTTCACACCAAAACATACTCCTTTCATAGTTCTCATCCCAGTAAGTGGCATTTTTATTATTCCAGTTTCTCAAGTTAACTTTGGAGTCATCCTTGATGTCTTTCTTCCTCTCATACTCTATAGTCAATCTGTTAGTAATTCCCATCAGCTTGATCTTCAGATTATACCCAAAATATGACTACTTCCCACCACCACCACCACTGCTACCACCCTATTTCAAGCCACCATAACCTTTCATGTGGATCATTTTAATAGCATCCTAACTCATCTCCCTGATTCTCCTCTTGCCTTCCTGCTCTCTGATCTCAGCTCAACAGTCAAAGTAATCTTCTTAAAATGAAGTCAAATCAAGTCACTCTTCTGCTTGAAACACTCCTAATCTCATTTAGAATAAAAAACAACATCCTTATACTGGCCTACAAGGCTGTACATGATTTGGCCTTCATCACCTGTCTGATCTCACTGCCTACTCTTTTCTCTTTCATTCACTGTGTGTGCTCCAGCTAAACTGGCCTTCATGCTATTTCTCAGACATGGTTCCACTTAAGGGCATTTGCCTTTGCTGTTTTCTCTACTTGGACGGTTTCCCCTCAAGAGACCTGCATGGCTTGCTCCTTTAGCTTTTTCAGGTCTCTGCTTAGATGTCACTCAATAACACTTTCTCTAACCATCTTATTTAAAATTGTACCTCCTCCCCTTGGTACTCCCTATCCACCTTCAGAGGATTTCTCTAGCATTTACTGCCATCTGATATACAGTATATTTTACTTTTTAAAAAAATTTTGTGTCTTCCTCCCCCCTCCCAACTGGAATGTAAGCAGGAATTTTTATTAGTCTCGTTCACTGCTGTATCTCAATTCCTCTATCAAGCTTATGTAAGACAAATGGCATTTGACATAGAAAGTCTCAAGCAGTGTCTTCAAACTGGGCATCAAAATATCCTTGGAAACACAAATACATAGATTCCTGAGCCCCATGCCAGATAGAGCATAGAGGATCTTCTATACCATGTGAAGAAGTAGGGATTTTATTCCCAAGGCTTTTGAGGGGAATAATGCCCTTATCCAACCTATGCTTTAATAAAGAATATCAAGGATTAATTAGAGTTGGTTAGAATGGGGGAAAAGAGTCCTCTTAGGACTGTTTAATATTTCAGACAAGAGATATTGAAATTTGAACCAGAGAGCAGTAGCAATGAGAAAGGTAAGTTTATGAGGACTTGGTGATTGATTGGGGGTGAAAGAGTGGGAGGAATTTAGGATGACTTTCAGGGTTTCTCGCTTAAAGTGCCAGGTGGATGGATTGTCAGTAACTGTGAGACGGCCAATACTGGATGGAAGAATGGGCTTGGGGAAGAATGTTGAGTTTACTTTTAAACATTGTGAGTTTGAATTGCTTATGGAGTTATCAGGAAGAAACGTTCAGGAAGTAGGTATGTGTGAAAGTAGATGTGGGTGAGTACTGCATTATAATAATTATTTTAAGAGAGATGTGAATTTCATATATCATGGACTAATCTAGACAACTACAAATCTATTTTCTGTCTCTGTAGATTTGCCTATTCTGGACATTTCATAAAAATGGAATCACAGAATATGTGGCCTTTTGTGAGGGGTTTCTTTCACTTAATATGTTTTCAAGGTTCATCCATGTTGTAGTATGTATCAATACTTCATTCCTTTTTATTGCCAAATATTCCATTGTATGGATATACCACATTTCATTTATCCATTCATCAGATGAACATTTGGATTGTTTCCACCTTTTGACTATTATGGATAATGCTGCTATGAACATTTGTGTTCATACATTTTCATTTCTTTTGGTATATATCTAGAAGCAGCATTGCTGGGTCATGTGGTAACTCTGTGTTTAACTATTTGAGGAACTGTCAGACGTTTTCCCAAAGTGGCCATATCATTTTACATTCCCACCAGCATTGTATAAGGGTCTAGATTTCTCCATCCTTGCCAACACATTTTATTATCTTTTTGATTATAGCCATCCTAGTGTATGTGAAGTGGTATCTTGTGGTTTCAATTTGCATCCTTTCATGTGCTTATTGGCCATGTATATAACTTCTTTGAAGAAATGTATGTTGAGATTCTTTTCCCATTTTTTAAATTGGGTTATTGGCCTTTTTATTATTGAGCTAAGAGTTCCTTATATATTTTAAATACAAATCCCTTATGTAAATGATCTGCAAAAATCTTCTGTCATTCTGTGGGTTGTCTTTCACTTTCTCGATGGTGTCCTTTAATACACGAAAGCTTTTAGTTTTCCTTGCCTTTTTTTTAATACATTTATCTATTTATGTATTTATTTTTGGCTGCATTGGGTCTTCGTTGCTGCACGCAGGCTTTCTCTAGTTGCGGAGAACGGGGGCTAATCTTCGTTGCGGTGCATTTCTCTTGTTGCGGAGCATGGGCTCTAGGTGCGTGGCTTCAGTAGTTGTGGCTCTCGGGCTCAGTAGTTGTGGCTCATAGAGTGCAGGATCAGTAGTTGTGGCGCACGGGCTTGGTTGCTCCACGGCATGTGGGATCTTCCCGGACCAGGGCTCAAACCCATGTTCCCTGCATTGGCAGGTGGATTCTTAACCCCTGCGCCGCCAGGGAAGTCCCAAAAGTTTTTAGTTTTGATGAGTCCATTTTATCTATTTTTTCCTTTTGTTGTTTGTGCTCTTGGTATCATAATTACCATTGCCAAATCCGAGGTCACAAAGGTTTAGGCTATCTTTTCTTCTTTCTTCTAAGAGTTTTATGTTTTTAGCTCTCTCATTTAGGTCTTTGATCCATTTGGGGTGCTAGTCTTGGCCTTGTCCCTTACTTACTTTGTGACCTTGGACTGTTCATTTGCCTTTTTTCAGCCTCACTTTTTTCATCTGTTAAAATAAAAGTTTATATGTGAGTACACAAAACAACAACACAAAACAGATCAGTGGTTGCCACAGCTGGGAGTTGTGGGCAGGGTATTGACCACAAAGATGAGAGAACTTTTGGGGGTGGTGAAGATACTTTGTATCTTAATTGTGGTGATGTTTGTACAACTATATACATTTTTCAGGGCTCATAGAACTGTATACCTAAAAGGAGTAAATTTTACTGTATGTATATTATGCCTCAGTAAACCTAGCTTTAAAAAAAAAAACACAAAAGCCTTACAACAACTCTACAAAGAATGTGTTATTCTTTTCCATTTTGAGGCTAGAAGAAACTGATACTCAGGAAAGTTAGTGGACTTGCCTATGGTCCCACATTTGGTATGTGGCAGTTCTAGGATTTTAACCTAAATCTGCCTGATTGTAGAGCTTGTGATCTTCCTACTCATTTTTAGCCTGTCCCTGAAACTATTAACAGTGTGTGGATTCTGTTGTAAAAGGCTGACCTTCCCGTGAAAGCCAGGAACCCTGTCTGCCTGTGAGCCACTCCCCAGAAGTGGCTGTCTTATTCTTATTCCAAATTCTGAACCCCTGGCAGATCTCATTTCTGCCAGTCATAAGTTGAGACTGGAATCCATGCTGTTGTGAAGTGCTACTCAGGCATGGTCTCCTGAGACTGTGGCCCTCATTTTGGAGCAGCAGGAGACCAGTGTCAAAACTGATGAGCTTCTTTGGTTACGAAAAGCAATTTCTAACTTTGTCCAATCAGCAGCACAGAGTACCTTCTCCGTAGGAGAGTGCTCAGATGTTTACAGGGCCCGTTGTGCTGCTTAGCACAGTCTTCCTTACTCTGGCTTATTTAGCAGAGAACCGATCGGGTAGAAGAGAGATCCAAGGCAGTCACCGTCATCATTTACATCTGCATGCCACTGTATAGTTTGCAGTATATTTTAACATCTGTGAACTCTCTTAATTTTCTTAGCACCTTGCCAGGAGAGTGCTTATATTTAGAGAGAGTGTACTTGGCTGTATTCTTGGACAACTCTGGCTGCGTGTTTTTTCCATAAATTGTGCTGGAATGTGTATATCTCCTGTAAATTTTATTCTCAAATTGTTCTAGTTTCAGTTTGTCAACTGGTGGTAGTTTAATCTAGCCTCTTGCCCTGGGGTGATTTGGCAGGGCTGCGCATTGGGTACATTTCAAGTTCTATCCTCTGAATTTGACCAACATCATTTCCTTTTTTGCCTGTTTGACTGCCCCACCTTCCTCTCTTTGGGAACCCATCTTTCCTCCACCTCTCATTCCAGAACCCTGGACAGAGTAATTAATCTCAGAGCAATCGTCATCAAGCCAGCTGCCTGTCTTCAACATTTGACTTGTTTCCTGTCCTGAGGTGCTATGGGAGAAGTTAATGACCTAAAAAATTGCCCATCTATCATGTGAGCCTAGTTAGGAGGGAATTGTTTGATTTTTATGAAGTGTAAATAATATATTTGGAGACATTTTCAAACATGTGTTGGCCTGTGTGTCAGAGTTGGTTCCCTAAACAAGGTGGGACAAATTGGCTGGGTAATAGAGCTTAATGACAGATTTTCCATTAATCAGAATGGAGGATGTGCTTCATTAAGATAATTAACAGATCACTTGTGCAGGTGATACTTATTGCACACAAATTTCCAAGTTTCTTTCCCTTGAATAAGCTTTGAAAGAGATCTTGGCTGTGTTTCCTTGCTTGCATTAAAATGATCAATGGCAGTAAATTCCCATTTTTTTCCAAAACTGCTAGTAACTAGTATCCTGTCCTCTGTAAGTGCAAAAGGTGGGTGACAAACTTGCTGCTCTTCCAGCAGTCTGTGTGTTTATCACCAGGTACTCGGGCTCCCCTGGTGAAGAGTAGAATTGCATCCTTTCCCAGCTCCTAGGCTAGCATCCTTAGAATTAGAAAGGGCCTCAGAGAGCCTAAAGTAATTGATTTTACATCAGGACACTGAAGCCTAGAGAGGGGACGGGACTTGGCCAATGCCACACAGTACACTCATGGTAGAGGCATCTGTGGGATAGTGGGACTAGTACTGAACTGAGAATCAAAAGGCCGGGGTTGACATTAGGCAAATTGTGTCACCTCTTTGCCTCTCAGTATCTTCATGTGTACAGTGGGAAAAGTGTCTAGCATAGGGCCAAATACAAACAAATGCCTTTTTTGTAGTCCTCTTTTCTATTATACCGTGTTGCTTCTCTATGAGTGTAACCTGAAGATTATAGATCGGAAGTTGATGTCAGGGAGAATGAGCAATCATTAATCAACGCTGTTTTTTTTGTTTGTTTGTGTCTCCGTAGGATTCTCAGTTGTCCACAATGAACCCTGTTTACAGCCCCGTGCAGCCTGGGGCTCCTTATGGCAACCCTAAGAACATGGCCTACACAGGTGAGTGGTGTGGGAATGGCTCTCATTTTGAGAAGTGGTGGTTAAGGATGTTATCTCATAACATTGTGAATGACTTTTGGTATACTGCGCCTCCAAAAGCCCTAGTAAAGCTTGGGAACTTGTAGAAGGGAGACATGTCTGGGGTCTAGTGCAGATGAAAATGACATTCTTAAGATCATGGTCTATTGAATTGCCAACTAGGGGAAAGGAAGGGAGGTAACATTTATTTATTATTGAGTACCTACCATGGGCCTAGCCCTGCGCTGGGCACTTTTACATATCATGTTTAACTTTAATCTTAGAAGTAGTTGTACAGGGTGTGGTTTATTATCACCATTGCACAGATGAGAAACAACAGTTGCAGTAAGAGGCCACAAACAAAAATAGGTATTTGAACCCAGGTCTGCTGATTCTGAAGGCTGATCTTTTTCCTGACTGCATACCGTGCTGTTTACTACTGCACTGCCTTTGTGTATGTTGTCCCTCTGTCTAGAATGCCACTGTCCCCTGACAACTTCACCTTATCCTTTAAGATCTCGGCTCTGAGCTCAGGCAGCACTTTTCCAGGGAGAATTCTCTCCCTTACTTGGCCTTGGGCAAGGTTTTTTTTTTAAAATTAATTAATTTATTGATTGATTGATTTTTGGCTGCGTTGGGTCTTCGTTGCTGCGTGCGGGCTTTCTCTAGGTGCAGCAAGCGGGCGCTACTCTTCATTGCGGTGCGCAGGCTTCTCATTCGGTGGCTTCTCTTGTTGCGGAGCACAGGCTCTAGGCACGCGGGCTCAGTAGTTGTGGCTTGTGGGCTCTAGAGCGCAGGCTCAGTAGTTGTGGCGCATGGACTTAGTTGCTATGGGGCATGTGGGATCTTCCCGGACCAGGGCTCAATCCTGTCCCCTGCATTGACAGGTGGATTCTTAACCACTGCATTACCAGGGAAGTCCTTGGCCAAGCTTTTTAACCTTCCAGAGCCTCTGTGTTCTCATTATAAAATGAGGGCAATAGTATTACCCTGTTTCATGGGCTGCTGCAAGGATTAAATGAGCTAGTGTAAGGCACTCATCATATAATATATGGCATAAAGTAAGTACTTAATGGTTATTATTTACAAATAAATAAAGATGGGTAGGATGTATCATAATGGAAGGTAGTGAGAAAATGTATGTAAATTGTCTAGCATGGTGCTTAGCGTATCATGAGCCTTCAAAAATGTAATAAATATAAATCCAAGGTGAAGATAACAGTATGAATGAACACATGGAGGTAAGAAGGTATGGTCAGGGTGCAGTCAGTACAGCTGGAGTAAACAGTAGAAAAAGGGGAAAAATGGGAATTGGAGCTCAAAAAGTAGAGTAATAATGGTCTTGGTGGCAGGATTAGAGGTGGGAGGGTTGAGAGTTTCACCCTGGAAGAGAGCAGGGGGTGGAATGTACTGGTTCCTTTCTATAAATTTGCTCTTTACCATGTATGCTGAATAGCCTCCTAGACTGAGAATGGAGGGATCTCAGAGAACTTTTTGTCTGATTGTTCCAAATTTTGTTCTGTAGGAACACTGGCTGGGGGGCATGGGGGGGGGGTGTGTGGCTTCAGAACATCCTCAAATATTTGATTTGATTTTTGAAAAATATTTAGAACTATTTTTATAAAGCATGCATACACATAAGATGATCAGTGTGTTTAGCTTAAGCTTCTAAGAATGTGTGTTTATTAAAAAAAAAAACTGCTAACATTTGCAGCTACTTATGCTTGTAAATCAGGATTTTCTCAATGCTATGCAACCCAAATAACATTCAGAAATATATTGGAGATTGAGCCTGATATGACTAAGCTGTCATCACTGATTTTCAGTTTCATATGTTTGTGTTTATCACAACAGCTTTATTGTCCTGATTTAACCCTAATAGTAAATATGTTCTCTTTGGACTTCTATTTTATGTTTATTCTAATACAATTAATTTTACTAACCAGGATCCATGGGCAGTATCCCATGCCCCACTAGCTCAGGGAGCCCGTTGCTTTTTCTCTTCCTGGTTCAGAGTATCCAGCAATCTAAGTTGCTTTGCCAGAGGGGACTGAGCTGCTTTGGCAGACAGAGCCCAGGGGAATCCTTCAGGTTTCCTGTGATTCTGGCTGCATTCATTCTTACTGAGTTGTTAAACCTGAGAAGAAACAGTTGCATTTATCTATTGATTTGCACAAAGAAGATTAGGCAGTATGATATATTGATAAATGTGTTTCAACTGAATGAACAACAATCAAGTTCAAATCTCAGCTCTTTCAGATAATAGCTAGATGACTTTGGACAAGTTGCTTAACCTCCCTAAATTTAAATTTATTTTATAAATTGAGATAATATTATCTATTTCACAGGACAGTTGTAAGAATTAAATGAAATAATTAGTACTCCATAGGGAGAGAGGGAGGATTGTCTTTGTTTCTACTAATCACTGAAGATCATTATCAGCCTGGAACTATGGGGTTTTTTGGCTGAGTTGGGTCTTCGTTGCTACGCTCAGGCTTTCTCTAGTTGCGGCGAGCGGGAACTACTCTTCGTTGTGGTGCATGGGCTTCTCATTGCAGTGGCTTCTCTTGTTGTGGAGTATGGACTCTAGGTGCGCGGCCTTCAGTAGTTGCAGCATGTGGGCTCAGTAGTTGTGGCTCGCGGGCTTAGTTGCTCTGCTGCATGTGGGATCTTCCCAGACCAGGGATTGAACCTGTGTCCCCTGCATTGGCAGGCACATTTTTAACCACTGTGCCACCAGGGAAGTCCCTGGAACTATGTTTTAAGTTAATTTTTCTGCTGGGATTCTAAGACTACACAGATAGTATAAACTCCACATAAGTAGAATAAATTCAAACTTCACACAGGCCAAGGTTTCAAATTCTTCGGGAAACTTTCTTTTTTACCCGTAGCTTCCTGTTGTCTCTCTACTTTTCAGACAAATTTTTTTTCTTTTAAACTGACTTATGACTTCTCTAAATTCTCAGCTTTATGCAGGGGAATTTGAGTTCCAGCTTTTGGTTTCTCCAAGGCCCAGAGCCTCATCTCCCATCCCCGCCATAGCTATGAAAAGCAAGCCCTTTGATTGCCCAGGCCAAAAAACCTTCCCAGAGCATCCCAATATCAGCTCACTGTGAGAGTTCCTGATTTTTCATTTCATTTTTTGACCCTGGAGATTTTTTTCTTTCCTAAAATCTCAAGTCTGCGTGTGTCTGTTATATAACATAAACTGTTTGTTTTACTTTTTATCCAACTTTTCTAAGTGTTACGGAGTAGGCAGATTTTCAGGTTATCTTTTCCTCCACATTGCAAGAAATAAAGACCCAAGTGAGATAATCTGTAAACAAATGCCAAATACAATGCTTTAGAGTAAACATTTGTTATTATTGTTAGTAACAATAATGGTTATGTTAAAGAGTGTTAATTACCATTTGGCAAGCACATACTAGGTACTTTATGTATATTAATTATAATCTTATTAATCATAAACCCCATAGTACTCTTCTTTTAGCAAAGTAACTGGTAGTTTAATTCAGGTTGTATTACTTGGCCAGTATATGTAGCTTCTGAAGGATGAGGAAAGATTTGAACTTGGATCTTTATGATATTAAAGTGATATGCTTTCTGTTATAGCAAGCTGATTTGTCTTAAAATCTGTGCTTCTTTCACTGCTTCCAGTGATAAGCTAGGGGAGAGGGTTGTCTTTTCAGTTTCTAGGACTAGGGAGCCTCACCTTTGAGGAGCTAGGAGCCTGCTCCTGGCCGGCAATTTGGGATAGACTGGGAAGGGGGCAGTAGAAGTGGAGGGTCAGGTCCACTGTGCTATCATCTGCTTCAGGGGTAATGGGGTGGTGGACACAGGGAATAGAGAAGTTGGGAAAATTCCTGATTTGAAATTCTCTCTGAAATGTAACAGGGAAATAAAATACAGCTTTGCAGTTATAATTCTGACACTAATTCCAGTGTGCGGGTTCTTTCCCCACACCAAGCTGTTCTCTGACACCAGCTGGGTGTCCTACAGTTCAACTCAATTCTGACACTGTCTACCTGGAGATAACGTCATTTCAGAGGTTGAGAGCTCTGCCCCGCAAAACTGTCCTCATTTCGGATGCCAATCACAAGTCCAGGTTGTGACCTGTGCTTCTGACTGATTGGCTATAAATCAGAGGTTCCCATAACCCCCCTCCTTGGGTTCAATTAATTTGCCAGAGCAGCTCACAGAATTTAGGAAGCCAGTTTACTCACTAGATTATTGGTTTATTATAAAAGGATATAGCTCAGGAACAGGCAGATGGAAGAGATACATAGGGCAATGTATGCAGAAAGGAATGTGGATCCTCTAGAGCAGGGGTCTCCAACCCCCGGGCCATGGACAACTACAGGTCCAGGCCGCACAGCAGGAGGTGAGTTGCAGGCCAGCGAGCGAAAGCTTCATCTGTCGCTCCCCATAGCTCGCATTACCGCCTGAGCACCCCACCCCCCGTCCGTGGAAAAATTGTCTTCCAGGAAACTTGTCCCTCATGCCAAAAAGGTTGGGGACTGCTGCTCTAGAGGGTGCCACTCTCCCAGCACCTCCACATGTTCACCAACCTAGAAGCTCTCGTCCTTCTTGGTGTTTATGTTGGCTTCAGTACATAGGTATGATTGGCCATTGCTGATTCATTCAACCTGCAGCCCCTCTCCTCTCCCCAGAGGTCAAGAGGAGGGGTGGGACTGAAAGTTTCAAATCTTCAATAACATGCTTGGTTTCCTTGGCAACTAGCCCCCATCCTTAGGTGCTTTCCAAAAGTTACCTTATTAACATAAACTCCGGTGTGGTTGAAAGGGGTTTGTCGTGAATATCAAGACATCCTTTGGGAATTCCCTGGCAGTCCAGTGGTTAGGACTCTGCAC
This sequence comes from Balaenoptera acutorostrata, assembly GCF_949987535.1. Lineage (NCBI taxonomy): Eukaryota > Metazoa > Chordata > Mammalia > Artiodactyla > Balaenopteridae > Balaenoptera > Balaenoptera acutorostrata. Next base: position 53,197,824 of record NC_080072.1, on the reverse strand, counting down.
TTCCAATGCAGGGGCAGGGGTTTGATCCCCGGTCAGGCCATAGGATCCTGCATGCCATGCAGCGTGGACAAAAAACAACAACAAAAAGACATCTTTATTGCTGTTATCACTTAGGAAATTTCAAGGGTTTTTAGGAACCCTGTGCCAAGAACAGGGATGAAAACCAAATATATACTTATTATGTCACAATATCACAGCAATACAATGTATTCCAGTGAACAGCTGTCTTCTAGCCAATTGACAGTGTTCTCTCTCTCTCTCTGTCTCCTTCCTTTTAAAAGCTCTTTTACTGAGCACTTACTGTGTGCCAAAAATTGAGCTCAGTGTTTTACAGACTATTTTTATACTTGCAGTAATCCTATGAAGTGGTTATAACTAGCTCCTTGAACACCTTGGAAAAGTGAATTTAGAGAATATAATCTGTTCATATACTTTCAAATACTGAACGTGTAGATAGTGTTGTAGACTGAATGTTTATGTCCCCCCAGATTCATATGTTGAAGCTCTAACCTGCAATGTCATAGTATTTGGAGACGGGGCCTTTGAGAGATAATTAGGTTTAGATGAGATCATGAGGGTGGGGCCTTCATAGTGGGATTAGTATGCTTATAAGAAGAGGAAGAGACACCACAGCTCTCTCTCTGCCGTGGGAGGACACAGCAAGAAGGCTGCCATCAGCAAACCAGGAAGAGAGAGCCCTCACTATAACTCAACCAGGCTGGCACCCGGACCGCATACTTCCAGCCTCCAGAATTGTGAGAAAGAAATTTCTGTTGTTTAAGCCACCCAGTCTATGGTATTTTTCTTGTGGCAGCTCCAGCTGACGATAAAGATAGTAAGTACAGTGAACACTTGAATATGCGTCACATAGATTCACCATGACAATGGGCTTTTTACAGACTGGACATTTCTTTTTCTGAAAAGCTTCAGAAATGTTTCTCTGCTAGAAGTTTGAAATGAAGTCAAGACCAAACCATTCTCTATTTTTCTTTTCTTTCTTTTTCTCTTCTTTTCTTAAAATATTCTAATAGTGAGAGTGTCCAAGGATCACCAGAGGTCTGGTATATGTGCTGAAGAGAGGACAGGTTTTGGAACCTATCAGATCTGGAGTAGAATCTAGGCTCTGCCACTGATTAGCTGCTTGAGCTTGAGTGAGTTATTTAACCTTTCTGAATCTCAGTTTCCTCAACTGTGAAATGGGATAATGATCTATACAGATGGTTGGTTCATGGGTCAATGTTTATAAAGTCTCTGGCAGCAGGCTCATAGTTGACACTCAGTTAATGGTTATCACAATGCACAGCAATGAGTATACCTCTGTAGGGAAAAGAATATGGGATATGGAGTTAGTGACTTAGATTACAGACCTGATTCTGCCCCTTAAAAACTATGTGACATCAGATAAATTATTAAACTTTCTGGGCCTTGGTATATCCTTTGCAAAAAGAAAAAGGACTAGGAATGCCTTCTTTACAAGACAGCTGAGAGTAATAAATGTAACAGGGCCAACCATTGACTTGTAGTGAAGTTTCAAAAACCCAATTAGAAAAGAATTCTGAAATGTGAGAACAGATGGACCCCCTTACACTAACCCATCATTTTATAGGTGAGAAGATGGAGAAGTGTTTGAGGAAAGTGTTGGAGCTAGGTCTTGTACTGAGGTCTTCCCATTCTGGGTCGGTATATTCATTGTCTCTCTACCACAAAGTAACAACCAAGGTTTTATCCTTGAAAACCTTGCTTGTCAACATCCTGTCCTGGCCACTTCCCAATCTTCTGCTGGCCCAGACCAGCTCACATGCTCTCCCCACTCCTGTTTTGAGCCCTAAATGCATTTCCTGGCTTCAGCATGCAGCAAACATGTTAAATACTTCATATACCCCCCACAAAAGACATGACCCTCAAGGTTGCAAAGCTAGGAAATCGATCTGTTCAAATACTTCACTAGCGTTTTTCACCAGTTTGTTTTCCCCTAGAATGCTTTCTTTACTTAAAAAAATAAAGTCAATTTAAGAAGCAGATATGGGGACTTCCCTGGTGGCACAGTGGTTAAGAATCCGCCTGCCAATGCAGGGGACACAGGTTTCATCCCTGGCCCAGGAAGATGCCACGTGCTGCGGAGTAGCTAAGCCCGTGCGCCACAACTACTGAGCCTGCTCTCTAGAGCCTGCGAGCCACAACTGCTGAGCCCACACACCACAACTACTGAAGCCCATGTGCTCTAGGGCCCACATGCCGCAACTACTGAGCCCGTGTGCCGCAACTACTGAGCCCATGTGCCGTAACTACCGAAGCCCGTGCGCCACAACAAGAGAAGCCACCACAATGAGAAGCCCATGCACCACAACAAAGAGTACCCCCCACTTGCCACAACTAGAGAAAGCCCTCACGCAGCAACGAAGACCCAATGCAGCCAAAAATAAATTTTAAAAAAAAAGTTAAAAAAAAGCAGATTTGTATTTGACACGGCAGTTTATCAGCTAGAGGACCTTAATAATTAAGCTGACAGCCTGCAAGTACAATGAATAATCTGATATATCAGTAAGTTTTAAAAAAAAAAATCTCTGCAGTGACCCAGGCCCTGTACCTTTCACCCTTCTCTGTTAAGGAACACCTGGTGGAGGTTTTAAGACTAACTGACATTTGTACTTTGTTCTTAGCAAAGAACTTTTGTGGGTTTTTTCCCTATTTATTTCTTACAACAAGTCTGGGGAGATAGCCCTTATTTTCCAGATAAAATGACTGGGGATGAGCTTTCCCAAGGTTATGCTACTACTGAGCCCGTGTGCCACAACTGCTGAAGCCCACGTGCCTAGAGCCCATGCTCTGCAACAAGAGAAGCCACCGCAATGAGAAGCCTGCCAACCGCAACGAAGAGTAGCCCCCGCTCACTGCAACTAGAGAAAGCCCACACGCAGCGACGAAGACCCAATACAGCCAAAAAAAAAAAAAAAGTACTAAATAGTCAAGTTTTCCCTTTCTAAATAAATAAATAAATAAATAAATACCTTTATGTTTCTCAGATTAGATCTTTCTTCCCCATCCTTCCCACCCTTTATCATTCAGGCCATTATTACTCTTTCTTGGATTATTTACACTGCCCCCTAACTGGTCCTTCTGACTCCTATCACATACCTTCTCCCCAGTGCATTCTTTACAAATCAACTAAAATCATTTTTCTAACTTGAAAATTTGACCACATCACTCAAGTGCTTAAAACCCTTTAATGATTCTTCACTGTCCTTTGGATAAAGTCGAAACTTCTTAGCTTGCAATAGGAGATTTTTATGACCTGACCATTCAGATCTCTCCAGCCCATCTTCTGCTCATCTTATCTATCTATATTCTCAGTCCAGATGGTGGCTGTCATTATGTTTTCATTTAGAGCTATAATTTCATTAGAGGTCCTCAAGTACAATCTTATTCTCAGATGAGGAATCTGAGGTCTTACAAGTGCCTAAGGAAAGAACTTATTACAGTTCACAGTGAATTCAGTATCTGAGTTCCTAGTACCCAGCTTGCCCCTGGCATACCATGAATATTGTCTAAATATTTTTTAGGTAAATAGATGGATGGACAAATATCAAAGTTGGAAGTAGAAACCAAAACTTTGGCAGCCAATCTAGTTCTCTTTCTACTTACTTTATGCTGCTTCTTTATTTCCAAGAATGAATATGTATATGTAAACATCTGGTATGTAGTTAGGCTCTCATTAGGTACTAAAACATTAGTAACCATTGTTTTATTAGTCATCATTATATCCCCAGAGCCTAGCACAAAGATGGGTACAGAGTAGATTCTCGGTAAATTTCAAAGGGAGAAGTGAAGGAGAAGAGAAAGGAAGGAAGGAAAGGAGGGAGGGAGGGAGGGAGAGAGAAGAGGAGGGGAGGGGACGGGGTCACATCAGAGAATTATGAGATGGGGTTGAGGGAAAGACTCATTTGATCTGGCTGCCCTTTCTAATGAGTAGCCCTCTGCCATGGCAGGAAGAGTCTGGGACAGGTTGCCAGTGCGGGAGAGATTGTTCTTGCTTTGTGGGTGAATGAACTGAGAGGCTCAGAGAATTTAATTTGGATGATCTGTTGTGACTGGTCAACCCTTTGGATGGACCAGATGGAACAGGGGGATTTTTCTCCTTATAAGTTATGAAGAGACAACAGAGATCCTCAGAGAAAACAAAAGGGATCTTCTCCCCTTGCCTACTTGGTTTATAGCAAATTTTCTTTTTTAGGACAATGATAGTTGAAGTCTAACAATTCCTTCAAGCTTCTTAGAAAGGAAGAGGTATCCTCAAACCTCCTACATTACCTATGTAGTCAGCTTTGGACTGGCTTACTTTGGGTCTCAGCTTCTTTGCTAACAAAGCCAGATTTGACTTCTAAAAACAAAATTAACTTTCAGTTACAAGTTAAATAAGTACTAGGGATGTAATGTACAACATGATAAATATAATTAACACTGCTGTATTTTATGAAATTTATTAAGAGAAAATCCTGCGTTCTCATCACAAATAAAAAATATTTTTTTCTATTTCTTTAATTTTGTATCTATATGAGATTATGGATGTTCACTAAACTTATCATGATAACCATTTCATGATGTATGTAAGTCAAATCATTATGCTGTACACCTTAAACTTATGCAGTGCTGTATGTCAATTATATCTCAATAAAACCGGAAGAAAAAAATTTGACTCGCCTATACCAAATTTTCTCTGAAGCTTTAGAAAACAAGGGTCCGCAGAACCCCATGTAATAATAGATAAGAAGTAAAATACTTTATAACTTTACCATTTGTAATTTCATTGAATCCTTATAACAGTTGTATGAGGTAGAAATTTTTATTAAAATACTCATTTTACAGATGAAGAAAGACTAAGAAAGGTCAATAAGTGTGTACAAGTTTTTACTGCTTGTAAGTGGCAAAGCCAAGACTAGAGCTTAGGTTTACTGGTATCTAAATCCGATTCCGGTGTACTTCCCACTACACCAGGCTGTCAGGCAAGGCCTCTCTGGGTTTTAAAGGGAACACAAGCAGTGTGTCTGCCTCTGATACATTATGTGTGATGTCAGTACAGAAAGCAAATGGGTTAAATCTTGTCTGGGCAAGAATCAGGCACATTAAACTGATTTGCTCTTTGCTTGTGACTGATTTACTTGCCTGGATCACAAAATGATTTCCCACTTTGGTAGGAAAGAAAGCAGTGTTTTCCCCCAGAGAAAGAAGTGTTGGCATTGGGTTATTATGCCCCTGCTCCTCTTGGCTTCCTGTTCTCTGAAGAAGTTGTTCATTAATTTCATGTCTTTCTAGACTGTGAGCTCCTTAAGTATAGAAGTCAAGAACCTCCTGTGCCTGGAAGAGAGCAGGCAGTTAGTTACTCATTAAATATTCATTGTATTAAGTTATTATCATTATATTTATATTAATTATAAATTACTGTTGCTGTAGGTAATTATTTTATAGTAATAACTACCATTAATGACTGTCAAATGGAGTGCCAGGCACTTTATAAACATTGTTGTGAATTCTCATGATAACTGTCAAAGGAAGAGCTATTACATATGAGGGAATAAGGTTCAACTATGTTAAGTAACTTTCCCAAGGTCTTATAGCTTGTGTTACCTTAAGTGGAAAATAAGTATATGTAAAAAATTTTTTTTTACTTTATTTATTGTGGTAAAATATATATAAAATTTACCATTTTAACCATTTTTAAGTGTATAATTTAGTGGCATTAAGTACACCACAATGTTGCATAAACATACTCATTATTTCCAGAACTTTTTCATCACCCCAAACAGAAATTCTGTATCCATGAAATAATAATTCTCCATTTCCCCTCCGTCCAGCCCCTGGTAACCTCTAATCTACTTTCTGCCTCTATGAATTTGCCTACTTTAGATATCTCACATGAGTGGAATCATACAATTTGCCTTTTATTTGGCTTATTTCACTTAGCATAATGTTTTCAAGGTTCATCCATGTTGTAGCCTATATAAAAATTCATTCCTTTTTATGGCTGGTTAATATTCCATTTATGCCACATTTTGTTTATCCATTCAACATTTGTCTCCTTAAATCCCCTAGAATAAACTTTAGCCCTTTGAGGTTGAACCGTGGCTGTTAGCCTCTGTGCTGGTCCCTCAGCCAGCAAAAGCAGCAATCAGCAATCAAACACATAAACAAACCCAGTATTTAGAGGACAAGGTCATTATGGCCAGCTCTAGCTCCAGCAGGCCATGCCAGCAACTCAGGCCTTCACCCCGACTGCTGCCTGCCTGTGGGAAGGGGCATGGTAGCTGCTGGGCAAAAGACTGAAATTAACTGAGATTTACCAGCCTCTACATCAAGCTCCCTCTGGATGCTGCATGTTTTTTTGACTAGACTCCTGTTCTGAAATAGTTACTTCAGACAGTTTCTGCCAGTTCGGGTTTGGTGGAGAGACAGATTTTTGGAGCTTCCTATTCTGACATCTTCCAGGACATCACTCCCAGTATAGGTATCCTAAAAACAAACAAACAAACAAAAATGGTGTCATATAAAATAAAAGTTTGTTACCATTGCATAAAAGAAAATATAAGGCAAGGATTTTATTTTCTTTTCCAGGTAAGGTCTTAATACATCTAATATTTTTTGCAAATAAAGAATAGCTATCATCCTGCTTGATGGTAGGAAACATGTGCTTTCCATGTATTTGTTCACAGTGACAGACAGATTTTCAGAATTAGCTGAAGTAACAACAGTGTATTCAGTCATTGGCATATTTCTATTAAATGATGGAAATACTGTCCTATAGCTCACTTTGTTTCCTGTTTTCTACCCTGGTGAAAAAAAATCTTTATTCATTAGCATGCTGAGAGCTTTGAATCAAGATTTAGGTGCTTTTATGCCTGAAGAGATTTCATTTAAGGTTTTTTGCTTTAAGGTATTTCAGACTTGCTTTGCCACCCTCCAGGGTGCTAGCCCTCATGTCTTTCCTCTGGAAATACTTTCTTGGATAGGCAGCAGGTTTGCTGAACAGAGCACTGGGGAACACCAGGTTCCAGCCCTGAATCTAATAATATTAGTTCTATAGTGACTATTCATTGAGTAAGAAGTTATACCAGATATGAGCTAGGTGCTTTATATAGTTCATCTCATTTAATCTTCCTAACATTCCACAAGATAGATGCTATTATTCAGTTTTATAGATGAAAAAACTGATGCAGGGAGGTTAAATGACTTTCCCAAGGTCAAAGAGGATTTCAGTACAGTTTTGCTGGGCTCCAAAGACTGTACTCTGATCTCTATCCCATTCTGAATGAGGGGAAGGCCTAGAACTTAAAGGTTCCTTTATTTTGGCTCAGCTTGCTCATTCAAAAAATGAGGAGGTTAGGGATATATTATACAACATGGGGAATATAACCAATATTTTATAATAACTATAAATGGACTATAACCTTTAAAAATTATGACTCACTATATTGTACACTTGTAACATATAATATTGTACACCAACTATACTTCAATAAAAGAATAATAAATAAATTTTTTAAAAATGAGGAGGTTGCTCCTCAAGATGCCTTAGGAGCTATTAAAGGGCGGGGTTAAGCAACATAGGTGCTCCCTTCCCCTCCAGTAGATGTCTGCTCAGGCCGATTTTATATGTAAACTTCCAGGTGAGATTTTGTTTGACAAGCGGGTTCTCTTGCCACAGGAAGGGGGAGCTAAATGAACTGGTCAGGATGAGCTCTCACCTTCCAGTTTCTTATATCCTCTATTCTTCAAATTGTAAGATTATCAATTTTGTGAAGACACATACATGCAATGACTCTGTGTCCTTTGTGTATGTTGCCTCTCCGTGGACTCGCTACCTTAACCAGCACAGATCTGTAAGAAGGGGAAAGACACAGACATGTAAGGAGACAGTTACAGTACAGTGAGACATGCTGTCTCAGAGGGATGTGCCACTATATTCCAGGAGCCTAACATAATAAATAGATGTACAAATTGCTGTGGAAACAAAGTGGGCGTAGGGGAGGGGCCATAACTCTGTCAGAGGTTGTTATCAGGAAAGGGTTCTGAGAAGTCAAGCATGGAACTAGGTCTTGAAGCATGAGGTGGAGTTCTCAGTTCCAGGTCTGGTTCTGCTACTAATAACTGCAAGACACTGGGCAAGTCTTGCCTTCACTTCCCATCCAGGCTATGAGGGACTTACGTGAGTTTTTTAGCAATTTCCCTTCCAGCTCTAACATTCTGGGCATTAATCTATAAATTTTCATTAGATTTCTTTCATTATAAAACTACTGGCTAAAAAAAACAAACAAACAAAAAAAACTACTGGCTAACTCATTCCCTTAATCTATTTCTTTTGCCTCTTCTTGAACACAATTTTCTGTGCCCCTTCTTGGAACCCCTGGTATTGATGAAAAGTTCAGAAACAAGGAAGGTGAGGTGAACTCAGTACCCTTACTCAGAACCCTCTCCTACAGTGACAGTAGCTTCTGTCAGCCCAGGTCTTCTTGCCCTAGGGCTCCTGATATTCTTGGGCAAGATCAATAGGAAACCATGGAAAACCTTTTCACAAGGATCCTCCTATGAAAAGTTAGGGATAAGCCATAGCCACCTCGAGTGAGTGTGTTCCCTTTTCCTGCTAAATAAGCTCATGCAATTTAATTTAATTTTCTATTAGTTATGATTCTTAGTTAATGGAAATATAATTTAGTACTTATACTGAATTATACTTAACCCTGAATGATATTTAGTATAGTATTTATCTTAAATTATAATTAACCCTGAATACAACTGAAAATGGGTCGACTTTGATAAAGGACTGGAAGAACTTTTTCCTATGCTGTATAGATTCTCATTGGAATGATTTCTGTTGCTTAATATAGTGGGGAGAGTCCCTGTTTGAAGTCAGAAGGCTTGAATTTGAATCCTGGCTCTGTCTGTAACTAAAAACTGCAACTCATTTTACTTCGAGGGCCTCAGTTTCCTCCTCTGTAAAGTAGGAAAAATAACGCCTACCTTATCTGTCACTTGTTTGTGAGACTTTAAGGAGATAATTGATCTCTAAGAACTTTTCAAATGAGGAGACAGCTAGTCAGGAGTGGAGCTGGGTCAGTGACTGCACTGACTGTTCTTATCCTGGAGGTTAACTGCTTGGGCAGGCTGAGGCCTCAGGAGAGGTCAGGAGGTTGATGAGATTAGCAACTTTACTAGTGCTGAAACATTCTTTTGTGTGTGTTTTGAAGATAGCTCCCTGGCATTTGGGGGCACAATTGGCCTAATTCCCAGACTTGTACTTCTCAAATAATCATAAGGTTTGGGGGTAGGAATGGAGGAAGTCCAGAGCTTAGGAAAAAAGATACCTGGGTAGAGATGACACCCTCTTATGCCTCAAACACTATAGAGCTAAGTTGTTTCTCCTGTGGGTGGGTTAGTAATAACAGCTATCTCTTATTAACAGTAATGGTTGCTGTTTGTTGCGCAGCCATTATCCGCCACGCACAGTGTTTGGAAACTTTCCTAATGTACCTGACATCAGAGGAGAGCAAATTCAGCCTGGAGATAACCCAGAGCAGGTACTCCAAGGTTAAACTTTATTTGAAGTCTGTTTGAAGTTTATCTTCAAAATTCATATGAATTTTACCTTGTCACCTTTATATAGTCATACTTGTTTTCTTTAAAATAAACACTTTAAATTGTTTGGTATTTTTTTTGTATTTGGTAAAATTAACATTCCAAGAAAGTGCATCCGATTTATTCAGTGCTTTCATGTACCCTCTAGCGTATTGTTGAGTACCCACAGGGTCTCCTTTATCCAGTTTGAGAACTGTGTCATCATTATTTTACTTAATCCTTATTATCTAAGTTTTAATAGATGTAGATACAAGTCAAGAAAGATGGAAAGACTTGTCCCTGTCACAGAGCCATAAAGTGGTAGAGCCAGAATCAAGTCTAAGTTTGGATGCTCCATGCTCTTAACCACTGAGCTATATGTTTTCTATATTATTTACTGCCTTATACTTGTTTATATTTCTGTAACACTCATTGCTCTTGCAGTCAATCACTCTGTCCTCAGTGTTTAACACAGTGCCTAACCAAGTAAACTCTCAGTGAATACTGATTGATTGAACGAATAAATGACTAAAATGACTAATCAAGTCCCAATATGAAACCTATTCAGAGATCCATAAGTCTCTGGCAGATTGACCTCAGAGTCTGGAATAAGTGTTTTTGTTCTGAGACTCTCTTCTAAAGCAGTGATTCACAGTTAACGCTAAGCCAATGCTTCTACACAGAAAATAATATTTGTAGAGAATTCTAGATAAACAAGGTTGCCCAGGAGCTCCTTCCCAGACATTCCTACAGAGCTTAAGGAATTGGTACCTCAGTTCACCTGTATCTCACTGACAGCTCCTAAGCCACCATGAAGGATATCTCAGAATTATGTGGTTTTTTGTTTGTTTCCTTATCTCCCCCTGCCCCCATACACCCTCTCTCTCTCTCTCTCTCTCTCTCTCTCTCTCTCTCTCTCTCTCTCTCTCTCTCTCTCTCTCTCTCACACACACACACACACACACACACAAACACACAGTCTCTCTCTTCTCCTTCTATGTACCCATCCACCCCTGATCTTTACTATTAAGCACAGGTGTGTTATGGACAAAGCTTGAGAGTCATTGTCTTAAAATTATTGTTGTTGTCTTAATAGCAGCTGGTAGTGAGTAGTCTGTGCATATTTTGGGAGATTGGTGAACCTCCACTGCTGACTTATCCTTTCTTCCAGAGTGTATTGCTTGGAGCTCCTAGAGGAATTTCTCTTCTAAAAACCCACAGGCATTGCCCAGTGTTCTGAAGCATTTGGAATCTGGTCCTTAGTTGAAGAGAAACCTGTAGAAGCCTGTTAGTATTTGCTTTTAGGGGTGGGGTGGGGAGGATTGTTTTATTTTTGCTTAAAAGAAGTGGGGAGCTATAAGCAAGATGAATATCCTGATACAGTGAATCTCTTCTTAGACTTGGAGAGACTTTTCCAACATCTGAAGGTGGCCAATTGTGAGTTTCCAAAGTCTCTATGACTGATTGATTTATACCTTATAGCAGTGGCTTCTAAGGGTAGTCCCCAGGCCTAGGAATTTGTTAGAAATGCAAATTCTTGGGCCCTACCCCAGATCTACTGAATTACAAACTCCAGAGGTGGTTCCCCAGCAATCTGTGTTTTCACAAGCTCCCCAGGTGATTCTGATGCTCATATCTTCCATTTAATAAATGTTCAATAAATAGGCTTTTTCTTCTTTCCCAATTCAGTGAGCTTGTCTAGCAATCTTGCCATCATAAATGTCATAATTCCTCTGAGAAATACCTTTTGGATTCAGAACGGCTTTAGAAACAGAGGCCATGTGTTAGCTTGGAGACGTGTCAGCTGTGACAGAGGAGTGGCTGGCCCCTTCTCAGACAGATTGGGAGGTCTGTGACCAGGCAGTTCTAAACCCTGGACAGAGGAGTAGAAGCTACAGTTTTTAGGAAGATAGCCAACAATCCTACCTTTTTCCCTCTACATCTTAGGAAAACTAAATAATTGGCCCAAAAAATTGGCTTTAAAAGGACTCATGTTGGGTAAGGTCAAAAGCGTGATTGCTTGAAAATTGCTTAGTTGTTGGGGAAGGTACTTGAATTTAAGAGTCTAAATCAGATTTTTGCCAGTACTGCTCTCAGCAGGAAAAGAGACAGAAAAATCAGTAGTCCTTGGTCTTGTTTAAGCTACAGAACCACACTTCTTGTTACCTCCAAAGGCCTCTGACTGCCAGAGAGAGAAGCTTGAGCCATCACTGTCACGACAAGTGCTGCTACGATTGTAAGTTTATGCTGAGTTCCTTGAACTCTTTCGTCTTATGTCTGCATGGCAGGAGGACTGGAATCTTTGTGGTACCATGAGATAGGCAGGGGTGAGCAGCCAAGACCTGACTCCAGACCTTCTTTCCCTTTTCCCTCCTTAGGGTGGCCCCTGAGCTGGGAGAACTGAATTCAGAAGTGCAGACAAGAGGGCTGGGCAGTGTCCGATAGGGTTGGCGTGTTCCTGAGCAGCTCCGTTGTGATTTAGGTTACTGACAATCCTGAGTTTCCAGAGGAACATGGAGCCTTGAGAAGGAAGGCTGAGTGATTGATATTATTATAATCATTTTCATCATTTGAGTACCCATTCCCTACCAAGTCCAGTGCTGGGTGTTTCTCATATAGCTTAGCGGTTAAGACTGCTTAATTTTGAATCTTATTAGCTGTATCATTTGATTACTCTGTATCAATTATAAATGCCTGAAGATGCTACTGGAAGGCTTGACTAATGGTAGTTTAAACAAATAGGAGGTGTATTTTTCTCATATAAAAAAGAAGTCTGGGGCTTCCCTGGTGGCGCAGTGGTTGAGAATCTGCCTGCTAATGCAGGAGACACGGGTTCGAGCCCTGGTCTGGGAAGATCCCACATGCCACGGAGCAGCTGGGCCCGTGAGCCACAGCTGCTGAGCCTGCGCATCTGGAGCCTGTGCTCCGCAACAGGAGAGGCCACGATAGTGAGAGGCCCGCGCACCGCGATGAAGAGCGGTCCCCGCACCGCGATGAAGAGTGGCCCCCACTTGCCGCAACTAGAGAAAGCCCTCGCACGAACCAAGCCCTCGCACGAACCGAAGACCCAGCACAGCCAAAAATAAATAAATAAATAAATAAATAAATAAAATAAATTTATAAAAAAAAAAAAAAAAAAAGTCTGGAGGTCAGTGGCAGGTGGCATTGATTTATTAGGTCTGTGATTTCAAGACCAGTATCCCCTGACTCTTTTGGCTTTTCCTGCTTGATCTAAGATGACTGCTACAGCTGTAGGCATCACGTCTGTGATCAAGGAAGGAAAAAGGGGGTGTGGGGGAACATCGGTAATATTTGTCCTTTTACTAGGAAAGCAAAGGCTTTCCCAAAATTCCCCCAGGAGATTTCTTTGTATATTTCATTGGTCAGAACTGGGCCACCTGGCTAGTCCTAAGTACTAGGAAGGCCGAGAAAGCGAGTATTTAACTTTTCCAGCCTCAGCAGCGCAGAGGGGGATGGAAATGAGCATTGGGTTAGGCAGTCCATGGTCTACCAAAATGACCTGGGTGAGTAAATTAGCTTCTCTAGTTGATTCCTCATCTATAAAATAAAGATAATAGTAGAACCTACCTCATGAACGGTTGTGAGGATTAAATGAGATCAATGTAAAGTACTTACCATAATACTTGATGCATAATAAGTAATAATATTGTCTTTATTGCTAGCATTATCATCTCAACTCTGCAAAGTTATTATTATTATTCCATTTTACATAAGAGGAAGCCAAAGCTCAGTGAGTGGAGATAAAAGTTTGCCTGAATTCACATACTCTGAAATGGCAAAACTGAGCTTAGAGCCCATATCTGAACCTAAAGTCTATTCTCCTTTTTCTGCAGTGGGAGTTGAGTCAGCAGAGAAATGGTGGTTAGCTGGTGAGTCTGTGTTGGCCAGACCCATGGCATCAGCCGTAGGCTGGGTGATTAGGCAGGGAAGGAGACTGAAAAGAGTAGGTCTGGACAGTGAGAGTACAAGCAGAAGCCCTGGCCAGGACATATAAGGACAAAGAGGAACATGGCTGAAGGGGTGGGTCATCACTGGACTGATACTAGGATCCACCATATTGAGGATGAGTGCTTGGGAAAAATGGAAATATAATTTGATAAAAACTGAGTATAAGAGTAGCCAGAAGGGACACCCTAATCAGGCCTGGAGAGAGTAAGGTCAAGGGCAACTTTCTGAAGAAGGGAATGAGTGAAGGGCAAGGGAAGAACAATCCAAGCATTAGGGATAGCCTGAACAGTGACATGGAAACAGAACAGTTGAATGGAGTATGCTAGAATAGCTGTGTGTTTGGTATTGGTGTAGTGTAAAGTGCCAGGCCAGGATTGGCAAAAGAGGAAATAATAGGACATCCAGATGGATGGGAGCCAGACACAGAGGGTCCTTATGCCGTGCTAAGAAATTTGGAACTTACTCCTTGGCAATAATCTTTATCCTTGTTTGGATACTTGTTTGGCACTTTATCCTTGGCCACCAGAGTGGCAATTTTGAAAGGTCTCTCTGGATGGAGGAGGATGGATTGGAGAGAGAGAAAAAGGAGGTCAGAAGATAAGTTAGGAGGTCCTTAAAATAATTCAGTCAAGAGATGTGAACAAGGAGTGGTATTTGGGATGGAGAGGAGAGAACATCTTTGAGACATTTTTAGAGAGAACAGTGTCTGACATTCAGTAGACATTCAGTATTTGTGGAATATGAATGAGTAAGTTAGGACTGCATGTTGGATTTGGGGAGTAAGGGAGAAGGAGGAATCTGAACTTATCTCAGGCTTCCTCTGGCTTACATGACAGGTTGCATGGTTATGCCTTTTTCACTGAGTTCTTGGGAGTACTGAGGCCAGTGTGTGTCAGGGAGCTTTCCTTTTAGATGTTTCTCAGATAATTTTCTCATAACACTTGAGGAATCCACTTTTTTTTTAGTGCTAGGATTTCTAAATTTAATACAGCTTAGTAATTATGTGGCGATATAATGCTATTCCCATTTTACAGATTTGGAAACTGAGGTGCAGAGTAGTTAATTAACTTGCCTGGGATCATTCAGCTACTCAGAGTTAGGAGATGTTCTTTCCTCTACAGCATGTAAGGCTCTTGAACTTCCCGTTGTAATTTCAACTGATTATAGGCCATAATAAAATAACTTGGACTTGCCTGGTGGTGCAGTAGTTAAGAATCCGCCTGCCAGTGCAGAGGACACGGGTTTGAGCCCTGGTCCGGGAAGATCCCACATGCCGCGGAGCAACTAAGCCTGTGCACCACAACTACTGAGCCTGCACTTTAGAGCCCACGAGCCACAACTACTGAGCCACGTGCCACAACTACTGAAGCCCGCATGCCTAGAGCCCGTGCTCCGCAACAAAAGAAACCACCGCAATGAGAAGCCCGTGCACGCAACGAAGAATAGCCTCCGCTCGCCGCAACTAGGGAAAGCCCACGCACAGCAATGAAGACCCAGTGCAGCCAAAAATAAATAAATAAATAAATAAAAATAAAACAAGCCATAGCATTTTAAAAGATTAGATTGATCTAGTTACTCAGCTGTTACAATGAGGCCATGAGTTAATCGTAATTCAGTGCACCTTCTAATTCAGTCCAATAGACTGTACAGTATCATTTGCATTATAAAAAGAAAGTTCTACTGATGCCTCCTTAGTGTTAAGAGGAAAAAATAAAATAACTCATAGAAAGAGTCCACCTTATTCTTCTTTATCAGATCTGGTTTCAGTCTTCACTGTCACTAACATTACCATTAGCAAATCAGTTATTTTTGTAGAACCTCAGTTTTCTCACCTGTAAAAATATGGGAGATGTTCATTTAATAGTTGCTGTTATTATTATTTTGCATATGCAATAAGAGATTCAGAATTTGATAAGGGTTATAAGGGTCTTGCCCAGGTCACATAGTAACTTAGTGGCAGCTCTAAACAAAAAATGTGTTGAGAGGACTTCCCTGGTGGCGCAGTGGTTAAGAATCTGCCTGCCGATGCAGGGGACATGGGTTCAAGGCCTGGTCCAGGAAGACCCCACATGCTGCGGAGCAACTAAGCCCATGTGCCACACTGCTGAGCCTGTGCTCTAGAGCCCCCGAGCCACAACTACCAAGCCCGCGTGCTGCAGCTACTGAAAGCCCGCGCGCCTAGAGCCTGTGCTCCTCAACAAGAGAAGCCACTGCAGTGAGAAGCCCGCGCACCGCAACGAAGAGTAGCTCCCACTCGCTGCAACTAGAGAAAGCCCGTGCACAGCAACGAAGACCCACTGCAGTCAAAAAAAAATGTGTTGAAATGGAAGCATTCTCTGGGGCTCTTTGACCTAAGACATGTTCTATATTTTAGTTTATTTGAAAACCCAATCCTGATCCAGAGACAATACACTATTAACACTTTGGTATCTGTTTTTTTCTAGATCCTTTAAAATGAGATTATATGCTATGTGCTGTCCTCTAATGCTTCAATTTGTTTAAGGAATTATGAGTTGTGTCATTTAGATTTGTTTCAGATAATGCCCTGTTAGTAGACATTGAGGTTGCTTTAACATTCACTATTAACGAGTAGCACAAAACAAAAATAATAGACTGAAAATGATTGAGAAATAAAAATGCAAAAGTGTGGGACACTGATATTTACACATTTTTGAAAGGACAAAAAATGCTTTTAAATGCACAAAAGGTTGTAAATACACATTATACACACAACAGTACACAAAAAATTACCTGTATTCAAAGCATAATGACTGGTTCGATGTTTCTACAAAAAGCCACACTGACTAGGAGATTGCTTTTGTCCAGCCTCTGCTTGGCCAAATAGCAATAGGCTTAATCACCTGGAGCCATGTAAGGAGAAGGGAAAAGCAGAAGTAAGGGATATGATTAAAGATTTAAAATTAAGATTTAAGATTCTCATTTAATAATCTTAAAATCCACGGGCAAACACAACCATTTCCAAAAGAGAACTTTTAATGAAAGGGGTAGGGGTGGGGGACTAACATTTATTAAAACATTTACTACTCTGTGCCAAGTATTTATGCTAGGTATTTTGCATGCTACCTCCTTTAATTTTCTAATCTATAGTATAGGATATTCCTGTGCTCCTGAGGCTCAGGTAAAGGGGCTTGCCTAAGATTTCACATCTGGTATGTTGTACATCTGACTTTTGAATCCACACTTGCCTCCTTCAGAGCCCCTGTTCTCCCTACTGAACTATGATGGCTCCCATAGGATGGCCAGAGCAGGAAACTCCTCCTCCTGACTGTCAGTAGGAATATTTAGATGGGTGTCTACAAAGCAAGTTCATGACTGCCCTGCTTTCTTCCCTAGCCAGCCTATGTGCAGACACAGGAGAAGGAAAAAGAGGCACTGGTCCCGACATAGAGTAGGTACTCAGAAAATATATGTCAAACAAGTAAATTAATTATTGTGTCTATTTTTTAAAAATACATCAAAACTGAGGCTCTGAGAGTTGAAGAAATTTGCCCAAAGTCACAGAGCTAAGAAGTAAAAGAGCTGGGATTTGAATCTAGGTCTACCTGTAAATGAAGCTCCTGCTGTTTCTATAACACTGTACAGTTTGTCTCAGTTTGACACCTGCTCTAAATGTCGACAACAGTGTTACTTGTTTGAATCAACAGTAGGGGAAGGTACATGGCCTGAGCAAAAGCAACACTCTACTTAAAGTCTCTCTTGTAACTAACTTGGAGCTACAGCAGCCTCTCCAATCCGGAAGCCAGACCAGATTGGAGGGAGAGGGAGCCAGTTAGATGCTAAAATTCTTTTTGTCCTTCTTCCCTGTTCTATAGCACTTTGTATTTCCCTCTTTGACAGCCTTTGTTCCAGGTTGCCTAATACCAGGGTTACTTATGTGTTTGTTTGTCTTTCCCATTAGATGGTGAATTTATAGAGGGCAAAGATTATGTGTTTTCATTTTGCATTTATTATAGCACCTAGAACATATTAAGTGTTCAAGTAAATATTTATTTAATTGAATTGACCACCATTTGTGTATTAGCTCACTTTTGAAGACAGTCACTCAGGTATTAATTTTTAATATATACACAGTTCTAGAAAGGTTGAATTTCTGGCCTTCCAGCCCACAACTAATTCTAGCACTGGGGAAGGGCTAGCTGAGAAAGGCTAAAAGGATGCAGGCTTCAGAATGATAAAATAAATGAGTGTAAGAGTGTTAACTGCCTGAGCATAAATAAAGATGCATTTAGATCAATGCCCCTAATTTCCTTCATTTTTAAGGGGAAAAAAATGTCTTTCCTTCATTCAAAACAAAAAATTCCTCTGGATCGTCCTAGTTCCTCAAGCTGTCATAGCCACTCCTTTCCTTTACTATCAACATTTTTTAAAATTTTATTTATTTATTTATTGTTGGCTGCGGGGTTCGAGCCCCGGTCTGGGAAGATCCCACATACCACAGAGCAACTAAGCCCGTGCGCCACAACTACTGAGCCTGTGCTCTAGAGCCCTTGAGCCACAACTACTGAGCCCGTGTGCCACAACTACTGAATCCTGCGCACCTAGAGCCCATGCTCCGCAACAAGAGAAGCCACCACAATGAGAAGCCCACACACCACAACGAAGAGTAGCCCCCGCTCGCCACAACTAGAGAAAGCCCGCATGCAGCAACAAAGACCCACGCAGCCAAAAATAAATAAATTAATTAATTTTTTAAAAAAAGGAAGAAAAAAAGAAAACACTCCCATTTACCATTGCAACAAAAAGAATAAAATATCTAGGAATAAAGCTACCTAAGGAAACAAAAGACCTGTATACAGAAGATTATAAGACACTGATGAAAGAAATTAAAGATGATACAAACAGATGGAGAGATATACCATGTTCTTGGATTGGAAGAATCAACATTGTGAAAATGACTCTACTACCCAAAGCAATCTACAGATTCAGTGCAATCCCTATCAAACTACCACTGGCATTTTTCACAGAACTAGAACAAACAATTTCGCAACTTGTATGGAAACACAAAAGACCCCGAATAGCCAAAGCAATCTTGAAAACCAAAAATGGAGCTGGAGGAATCAGGCTCCCTGACTTCAGACTATCCTACAAAGCTACAGTAATCAAGACAGTATGGTACTGGCACAAAAACAGAAATATAGATCAATGGAACAGGATAGAAAGCCCAGAGATAAACCCACGCACATATGGTCACCTTATCTTTGATAAAGGAGGCAAGAATATACAGTAGAGAAAAGACAGACTCTTCAATAAGTGATGCTGGGAAAATTGGACAGGTACATGTAAAACTATGAAATTAGAACACTCCCTAACACCATACACAAAAATAAACTCAAAATGGATTAAAGACCTAAATGTAAGACCAGACACTATAAAACCCTTAGAGGAAAACATAGGCAGGACACTCTATGACATAAATCACAGCAAGATCCTTTTTGACCCACCTCCTAGAGAAATGGAAATAAAAACAAAAACAAATGGGACCTAATGAAACTTAAAAGCTTTTGCACAGCAAAGGAAACCATAAACAAGAACAAAAGACAACGCTCAGAATGGGAGAAAATATTTGCAAATGAAGCAACTGACAAAGGATTAATCTCCAAAATTTATAAGCAGCTCATGCAGCTCAATATCAACAAAACAAACAACCCAATCCAAAAATGGGCAGAAGACCTAAATAGACATTTCTCCAAAGACGATATACAGATTGCCAACAATCACATGAAAGAATGCTCAACATCATTAATCATTAGAGAAATGCAAATCAAAACTACAATGAGATATCATCTCACACCAGTCAGAATGGCCTTCATCAAAAAATCTAGAAACAATAAATGCTGGAGAGGGTGTGGAGAAAAGGGAACCCTCTTGCACTGTAGGTGGGAATGTAAATTGATACAGCCACTATGGAGAACAGTATGGAGGTTCCTTAAAAAACTAAAAATAGAACTACCATACGACCGAGCAGTCCCACTACTGGGCATATACCCTGAGAAAACCATAATTCAAAAAGAGTCATGTACCACAATGTTCATTGCAGCTCTATTTACAATAGCCAGGACATGGAAGCAACCTAAGTGTCCATCATCGGATGAATGGTTAAAGAAGATGTGGCACATATATACAATGGAATGTGACTCAGCCATAAAAAGAAACGAAATTGAGTTCTTTGTAGTGAGGTGGATGGACCTAGAGTCTGTCATACAGAGTGAAGTAAGTCAGAAAGAGAAAAACAAATACAGTATGCTAACACATATATATGGAATCTAAGAAAAAAAAAAAAAGGTCATGAAGAACCTAGTGGCAAGACGGGAAAAAAGACACAGACCTACTAGAGAATGGACTTGAGGATATGGGGAGGAGGAGGGGGAGGGGTAAGATGTGACAGGGTGAGAGAGTGGCATGGACATATATACACTACCAAATGTAAAATAGATAGCTAGTGGGAAGCAGCCGCATAGCACAGGGAGATCAGCTCGGTGGTTTGTGACCACCTAGAGGGGTGGGATAGGGAGGGTGGGAGGGAGGGAGACGCAAGAGGGAAGAGATATGGGGATATATGTATATGTATAACTGATTCACTTTGTTATAAAGCAGAAACTAACACACCATTGTAAAGCAGTTATACTCCAATAAAGTTGTTTAAAAAAAAACATTCCTCTGGATCCTCCTACTTCCTCAAGCTGGCTTAGCCACTCTTTTCCTTTACTATCAACATTTTTAAAAATTTTATTTATTTATTTATTTTTGGCTGCGTTGGGTCTTCGTTGCTGCGTGCGGGCTTCTCATTGCGGTGGCTTCTCTTGTTGCGGAGCATGGGCTCTAGGCGCGCAGGCTTCAGTAGTTGTGGCACGCGGGCTCAGTAGTTGTGGCTTGTGGGCTCTAGAGCACAGGCTCAGTAGTTGTGGTGCACGGGTTTAGTTGCTGAACGGCATGTGGGATCTTCCTGGACCAGGGATCAAACCTGTGTCCCCTGCGTTGGCAGGTGGATTCTTAACCACTGCACCACCAGGGAAGTCCCTTAGTATCAACATTTTTACTCATGTTTTAACACAGCCTGCTGTTCCAGTGCCTTCATAAATCTGCTCCATATCAAGTTAAAAGGCAGATATTGTCATGCTCAATTTTTAAAAAAAGATCCAACTATATACTATCAACAGGAGATACAGTTTAGATTCAGAGATACAAAAAGGTTGCAACGAGGAGTAGCCCCTGCTTGCCACAAGTAGAGAAAGCCCGCACACAGCAACGAAGATCCAAAGCAGCCAAATACAAATCTAAATAAATAAATTAATTAATAAATTAATTAATTAATTAAAATAAAAGTTAAAAAAGGTTGAAAGTAAAAGGATGGGGAAAGATCATGTAACAGCAACCTTAAGAAAGCTAGGGTGGCTATGCTCTTATCAGACAGAACAGACTTTAAAACAACAACAAAAAATGTTGCTAGAGTTAAAGAGGGACATTTTATAATAATAATAAAAGAGTCAATCATTCATGAAGGTATAACAATTATAAACATATATACACCTAGCAATAGAATCCCAAAATACATGAAACAAAAACTGACAGAAATGAAGGGCAAAAGACACAGTTCAACAATTGTAGTTGGAGACTTCATTACCTCTTTCAATAATGGATTGGACAACTAGGCAGAAGATCAGCAAAGGAACAGAAGACTTAAACAGCACTCACTGTATACCAGCTATACCTAAGAGATATCTGTAGGACATGCCAACAACAGAATTTAGTTTTCTCCAGTACACATGAAACATTCTCCAGGATAGTCAATATGCTGGACCATAATACAACTCTCAGTACATTTAAAGGATTGAACTCATACAGAGTATGTTCTCCAGTCACAATGGAATGAAATTATAAATTAATAATAAAAAGAAATTTGAGAAATTTACAATTTAGTTAAAATTAAATAACACACTCCTCAATAATCAATGGGTCAAAGAAGAAATCACAAGGGAAATTAGAAAATACTTGGAGATGAGTAAAACACACCATACCAAAATTTATCGAATGTAGCTAAAGTATACTTAGAAGGAAATTTATAGCTATAAATGCCAACATTAAAAATGAAGAATGGGGCTTCCCTGGTGGTGCAGTGGTTAAGAATCCACCTGCCAATGCAGGGGACATGGGTTCAAGCCCTGGTCTGGGATGATCCCACATGCCACGGAGCAACTAAGCCCGTGTGCCACAACTGCTGAGCCTGCAGTCTAGAGCCCGCGATCCACAACTACTGAAGCCCGCACGCCTAGAGCCTGTCCTCCACAGCAAGAGAAGCCACTGCAATGAGTAGCCCCTGCTCGCCGCAACTAGAGAAAGCCCAGGAGCAGCAACGAAGATCCAACGCAGCCAAAAATAAAAATAAATAATGTAAAAAAAAATAAATAAATAAATAAATAAATAATTAAAAAATAAATAAAAATAAAAAATGAAGAATGATCTCAACTCAGTAACCTAACCTTTCACCTTAACACACTGGGGGAAAAAAAGAGTAAACTAAACCTAAAACAAGTAAAGGGAAGGAAATAATAAAGATTAGAGTGGAAATAATAAAGATTAGATTAGAAATCAATGAAATTAAAAAACAGAAGAACAATAGAGAAAATCAATAAATCAAAAGTTGGTTCTTTGAAAAGAGCAACAAAATTAACAAACTTTTATCTAGACTGATTAAGAATAAAAGAGAGAAGACTTAAATTACTAAAATCAGGAATGATACAGGGGGTATTATTACTGATTTTACAGAAATAAAAAGGATTATAAGGGCATATTATGAACAATTGTATGCCAACAAATCAGATATCTAGGCGAAGTGGACGAACTACAGATGGTACGCAACTTATGATGATTCAACTTAGGATTTTTCAACTTTGCAATGGTGTGAAAGTAGAAAATCTGAATAGACCTATAACATACAGAATTAGTAAAAAAACAAACAAACTTTCTACAAAGAAAAGCCCAGGACAGACAGCTTCATTGGTGAGTTCTAACAAATATTTAAATAAGAATTAACACTCACCTTCCACAGACTCTTCCAAAAAATAGAGGAGGGGGGAATACTCTCTAACTTATTCTATAAGGCAAATATTGTCCTGATACCAAAATCAGACAAAGACATCATAAGAAAACTGTAGACTAATATCCCACTTGAATATAAATGCAAAAGTCCTCAACAAAATAGTAGCAAAATGAGCAATAACGTATAGAAAGGATTATATTATACACTATGACCAAGTGGGATTTATCCCAGGGGGGAAGATCCATTCAACATAGGAAAATCAATCAATGCAACACACCATATTAAAACATTAAAGGACAGAACTCACATAATCATCTCAATAGACACAGAAAAAGCTTTTGACAAACTTTAATACCCTTTCATGATTTATAAAAACAAAGAAATGAACAAAAGCTCCAACAAACTAGGAATAGAAGGAACTTCCTCAACCTGATAAAGGACATTTATGAAAAACCCATGGCTGTCATCATACTTAATAGAAAAAGACTAAATGCTTTTCCCATAACATTGTGAACAGGCAAGGATTTCAGGTCTCACCACTTCTATTGAACATTGTGCTGGAGGTTCTAACCAGGGCAGTTGGGCAAGAAAATGAAATAAAAGTCATCCAGATTGGAATGGAAGAAGTAAACTATCTGTCTTTGCAGATGACACGATCTTGCATATAGAAAATTCTGAGGAATCCATGCAGAAACTATTAGAACTAGTAAATGAGTTCAGCAAGGTTGCAGGATATAAGATCAATATATAAAAAGTACAGTTGTAATAAATAATCCAAAAATGAAATTATGAAAACAATTCTGTTTACAATAGCATCAAAACAAAAAAATAAGAATAAATTTAACAAAAGCATAAAACATACACTCTGAAAACTACAAAACATTCTTGAAAGAAATTAAAGATCCAAATAATTAGAAAAATATCCCATGTTCATGGATTGAAAGATTTAATATTTTTAAGATAGTAATACTCCCCAAATTGATCTACAGATTCAACACAGTCCCTATCAGAATCCCAGCTGACTTGTTTGCATATTTTGACAAGCTGTTCCTGAACTTCACATGGAAATTCAAAGGACCCATATTAGCCAAAACAATCTTGAACAGGAACAATTCAGAGGACCCACACTTCCCAATTTCCCAAAACTTATTAGAAAGCTACACGGAATCAAGACAGTGTGTTTTTGGCATAAGGGTAGACATATGGATCACTGGAATAGTATTGAGTGTCCAGAAATAAACCCTCGTATTTACAGTCAGTGATTTTCAACAAGGGTACCAAAAACAATTCATTGGGGGAAAGAACAGTCTTTTCAACATATGGTGCTGGGACAACTAGATATCTACATGTGAAAGAATGAAATAGGACCCCTCTTTCACATCATATGCAAAAATTAACTCAAAATGGTTCAAAGACCTAAATATAAGACCTAGAACTATAAAACTCTTAAGAAAACTTGGAGGTAAATCTTTGTGTGACCTTAGATTTGGCAAGGGTTTCTTACATATGATACCAGTAGCATAAGAAGCCAAAGAAAAAATAGGTAAATTGGACTTAATCAAAATTTAAAACCTTTGTACTTCAAAGGACACCGTCAAGAAAACAAAAAGACAGCCCACATATTTGGGATAAAATATTTGCAAATCATCTGGCAGATAAGGGACTTGTACCAATGTTTATATGTCAAGAACTCTTACAAGTCAATAATAAAAAGACAACCCAATTAAGAAATATGCAAAAAATCTGAATAGACAGTTCTCCAAAGAAAATATACAAATGGCTAATAAACACATGAGAAGGTGTTCAACGTAATTAGTCATCAGGGAAATGCAGATCAAAACCACAGTAAGGTTCTATTTAACACCCTTAGAATGGCTATAATTTAAAAAGGCAGATAATAACAAGTGTTGGCAAGGATATGGAGAAATTAAAACTCTTATATACTGATGCTAGGAGTGTAAAAATGGTATAGCCACTTTGGAAAAGAGTCTGGCTATTCCTCAAATGGTTTCCTGTCTATGGCCTTGCTTATACTGTTCTTTTTATTTGGGAATGCCAGTTCTTTTATCTTTGCCTGTCAGAATCCTGCCTATTCCACAAGGCCCAGCTCAAATTCCAGTTCCCCAAGCTTATATACTTAGAAACAGATTCTGCTAGGTTGTATGTCTTTATTTGGTATTACAAAATTGCCTTTCAGAATGCTTTTACTAATTCCCATTGTTTCAGATCCTTCCTAACACTTGATATTGTCAGACTTCAAAATATTTGTCAGTCTGATAGGTGTGAAATGATATTGTATTCCATCTACTTGCATTTTGCTGATTACTAGTGTCGTTGAACATCTTTGTCTTTTCTCCTCCATCTCCCGAGTCATTTGAGTTTTTTCTTCCATGAATTGCATGATTAGATTCTCTTGCCTTATTTTCATTTTCTTACTGATTAATATGAGTTCTTTATTCTGGATACTAGTTCTTTTTTAAATGTGTGATAAATATCTTTTCTTACTCTGGGCTTGCTTTTTAACTCTGTTTATAGCATCTTGTCATACAGATTTAAATTTTGATAAGTTAAATTTATCAACCTTTTGGTCTCATCTAAGAAATATTGATACTTTCTAATCCCAAGGTCAAACTGATATTCTCCTTTTTTTTTTTTCTAATAGTTTTAAAGTTTTTGTTTCTTTGTTTAGTTTAGGTCTTTGGTCTTTCTGGAATTGGAGAAGTGAGAGGTGGGGATCTAATTTTTTTTCTTCACATGAAAAACCAAGTATCCCAGTATATTTTATTGAATCTGAGCAAGATTCTCTCCTTTACCAAATCTTGTTAAACAGAATAATGAAATGAAAGAGTGAATTGATCCGGGAGGGAAAGGGATTCATGGACCAAATCATCAATTTGCAAAATTTCATCTTGCTTTTTTATCTCTTTCAAAAGATAAATGCAGGGAGGGCAGGAATCATTCACCGAACAGTCTGTAAAGTGCTGAGTACCTCCCATCTGTCTTATAGATGGGGGTGGGGGGACTGGGGGCGGGGCGGGAGGGGTAGCAGCAGCACACTCCTGGAGTGGTGATTGAGACAGAATAGACCATGTGCTTTCCATTAAAATTTCTCCCATTTTGGCAGATAGGGAACTTTGGCGATATTTTTAGATTTGTAAAAGAATGTTTCCCCCTGAGGAATAGAACACACTTACCTTAATGTTTCCCCCTGAGGAATAGAACACACTTACTTAGCAATTTTATTACCAGCTTTAACATAGCCTATTTTCTTATCTTTTTTTGTTGTGATATTGTTTTTACACCGAAGACATACCAAGCTAGGCCTGCTCTGGTTTTAGCAGCCTTTCTCTTCTAGGGCCCAGCCAAGGTGAATGACCTGCAGGTTGGTGGCCTTTCACCTAATGGATGAGTTCTCCCAGAAGATGGAACAACATAACTCAGAGCACAGTTGATTACAGGATAGTGCCCCCTTTCTTGTTACCTCAGGGGGAGTTGCCTTGCCCCAACTAAGAACAATGCTTCACTTACACCCTTATATTTCCCTGGGGCTCACTAGTGGGAGGCTGGGGGGGTGGGCCTTGAATCCAGTGTACAGGCTTCCTCAGATTCAGGTCTGGTGGGCTGGTCCAGAGCCAGCACTGCAGAACTGCTGCCTGCCTCCGCTGACCTACATTCCCACCAGTATAGCTCTCTTAGCAGCCAGGCCTCCCAACTAGTAAGAGGAATTCAGATTTAGGCTTTTTATCTGGAGCGAACACATTCAAGGGTCCATTTAATTTATTTTCTTTCCTTCTGCCTATTTAAAGAAAAGGGGGGAAAAAGCCCACAAACCTTGCCGTTAGAATGTTTCCCATCTTTACTTTTAGCCTTTCAGCTCAGTGCAATAAAAATGATTTTGCTATCAGGATGAAGTTTTGTGAGCTCTGTCTCCTAAACATCTTTGTAGTTCCACTCTCTTTATCCCATTGTTACTGTTTTATCTTTGCCTTTGGGCTGTTGCACCAACTTCCCATCTGGTCCCTCCTTCTCTGATCTCACCCACTCTGAACCCCTTTCTACATTGCTACTGTGTCGTTTTTATAAAACACAAATTTGAAACTCCCCAGTTTAAAATCCTCCAATGGATTCTTAAATTCCATGCCTTAGCCTGGCATTCAGATCTCTTTACAATCTGTCCCCAGTGTATTTTTTAAACCTTCATTTCCTGCCACTCTTCCCTACTCACTGTAACCTCCAACCACACTGAACTATTTGCCATTTGCCTGATATGGAATACATTTTCATGCCTTCATGCATGAAATGAATATATATTTCTTTGTCCCCACCCTCAAACACCTCTGACAAACTCCTCTTATTCATTGTTCAAGGCCAGCTAAAATCTTTCTTCTTCTGAAAAGCTATTCCCAACTGTCCCAGACCTGTTCTTCACTCCTTCCTCAGCATTTCAAGAATACCCCAACATTCTCTGATTATATATCATATATATTGCCTATAGATTAATATAAATAACCTATGTTACTTCCCTGTTAGACTGTAAG
This sequence comes from Balaenoptera acutorostrata, assembly GCF_949987535.1. NCBI lineage: Eukaryota > Metazoa > Chordata > Mammalia > Artiodactyla > Balaenopteridae > Balaenoptera > Balaenoptera acutorostrata. The sequence continues at coordinate 53,170,656 of NC_080072.1, read as the reverse complement.
CTCTATGTAGAGAACCTAGCACGATGCTTGGCACAGTAAGCATCTGCTAGATGCTAACTATGCTGATGGATAATGATGAAGAAATCTGGATTAAGTCACTTTAGGCCTTCATTGACCACTTATTACCAGTCTTGTTGTGTCAATTCAGTTCTTTTTTTTTTTTTTTTTTTAAATCAAGGGAAAAAAAGAAGAGTGAGCAAGGCAGGAAGAAAATGGAATTATTTTAAGGGAAGATGATTTGTAAATTGAAGTCTGACCAAAGGTGGACAGTCAGGATGGGGAAGAGTTGAAGGAGTTGAGTCTGGATTTGAGCTAGAGAAAATTCAGGAAGAATAACTGATATCTTCATATCTGTGGACAGTTGTGCTGGAGCAGAGGAAACAGACATGTTCTGTGAGGGTGGAACTAGGACCAGTAGTTTAGAAGCTGTTCAGGGTTAGATTCCTTACAAGGTTGATTTTTAGCACAGAGTAAAGAATTTCTTAACCTCCAGAGCTCTCCAACAGGAGCTTTGACTGCCTCAAGAGATTCTGAACACACCATCATTAGAAGGTGTGCTGGCAGAGGCCATGTGGCCAGCCATGTGGGCCACTATAGAAGATATTACAGTGCTGAGTGTCAAATTAGACTCAATCATCTCTAATTCCTCTTCTAGCTGTGTAATTCAGTGCCTGTGTGATGCTTTTCAATAACGTGAGCATGACCTATATTAGGATACTGAGTGGGAACAGAATAGCTTTTTTTTTTTTTTTTTTTAAATAACTGAACGATCTTTGACCAAATCGATTCTCCTGAGTAATTTCCTGTTTTCTCAGGTTTTGAATCTGAAATAAAAGAATGTTGGCAAAGAAAACGGCAGCCAAATCCAGAGGTTTACGTGAAGTAGACTCATGTTTTGAGGGAGGTTGTTAGAATGGACTTTGTCTCATTCAGCAGGCCCAGTTCTGTCTCCACTCTCTTTTTAGTAGTTGTGTAAGATAAGTCTAAGCTTCAATATCCTCATCTATAAAATGGGACTAATAATGTATTTCATGGAGTTAGGGTAAAAATTAAGTCAGATAAAGAAGTGCCTGGCACAGTGCTCAGAACGTGTTACAGATTCAAAACTATATCCTTCCTCTTGCCCTCTTCTTTTTTATTTTGAGAGAATTAAAGATTTTTGTTTTGCTTGTTTGGTTTTTTTGGTCACCCCCAGGGTTGGGGGACAGTTTTCTTCATTTTAATTGTGAGCTTCAGAACTAAAGTGTCTTCATTGCATAAGTGTTCCCCATGCTCACAAAGGAATAATCCTCTTTGTCTTCCTGGCCCAAGGAGTTAGTCTTCCACTACCTTTTTGGTACTCTGCTATTTTTACTTCCTAAAGATCAAGTAGTTTCAGAAATAGTTTCTGATTTCTCTTGAAAGTAATTTCTAATTTCCATATTAATCAAAAAAATAGCTTTACATTTCTTCAGTCCTAATCCTAGTAACAACAAGTAAAAGGGATTAGATTGTATTAACATCTGTAAAGCAGTTAAAGTGTATGCATCAGAATCCCAGGAAACCTGATCACTACTGTAGCCTTTGAGGTACAGAGGAGAAAAGCTCATTTGTGTCCATTTATTCTCTTCACTCTTGACCTCCAAAGAATATAAATACAGGAGGGGCACACTTGTTTCCAAGGAGCAAGTCATAGTTATTTGGTAAGTGTGGAAAAGGCCAGTTCCCACCACTGATTTACTGAATAATCTCAGCCAAAAAATCACTTTACCTCTGTGAGCCTTGATTTCCTTATCTACAAAATGGACAAAATAACATTAGTGTTGTTTTGAGGCTTGAATGACATAGCATGTATGAAAATATCTTTTGTCTGAGTGGTGGGTGAAATATCCATGGTGTATTATTTGAACTCCATGTCTTTACCCCCAATGCACTTCAACAGATCCAGGCAGTCTTGGGGAACTGGGACTTGGAGTGCGCTCCGCTCACTTTAGTGGGGCAGAGCCTATCCAGAGTCTTGGGAGTGTGCTGAGAGGAGACTTCAGCAGGTAACAGCCACAGTCTAGCAAGTGTTACTATGAACTGAAGCTTACATTCTAGTAGTGGGAGATAGGCAGTCTCCCATAAATACATAAACATATAGTATATCAGGTTGTTAACTGCTGTGAAGGAAAACAAAGCATGATTAGGAGCACAGAGAGTAATGAAAGTTGAAGGTAGTATTTTAGAAAGAATGTAAGGTGACCCTTGAACAGAGTTCCAGAAGGGAAGAAAGAGACAGGGTAAAGGCTCTGAGATGGGAAAGTGCTTGACACATTTGAAGAACAGCAAGGAGGCCATTGTGGCTGGAGTAGATTAGCATGGGGGCAAGTAGTAGGAGAGGAAGTTAGAGAGGTAGCTGAAGTCCAGGTGGGTCACTGAAAGGATTTCACCATAATTGTCTTGGGAAGCTACTGTGGGGCTTAAAGAGAGGAGTGTCATGATCTGTTTTAATGTTTTAATGGATCTGTTCTGGCTGCTGTGGTAAATAGACTGCATAGGATCAAAGGTAGAAGAATAGACCCGTTAAGAAGCTATTGCAGTAATCTAGGTGAGAAATAATGATGACTTGGACTAGGATAGAAAGTATATAGGCAATGAGATATGGTCAGATTTTAAATATATTCTAAAGGTGGAACTGAAAGGATTTGCTGATGGATTAGATGTGGATAGGAGAAAAAGAGTAGAGTCAAGGATGATTTTTGGCCTGAGGAGCTAGAAGAATGAGTTGTCATTTACTGGTGTGGAGAAAAAGCTTAGAGAACAGATTTGGAAGGGAATGGGAAGATAAAAGTAAATATTTAATTTTGAATGTCATAAGTTTAAAATAATAATAGCTAACTTTTTGAAGTCTTAACTGTTTGCCTGGCTCCTAATACTTTGAGGTCTTACTAATTTAATACTTATAGCAACCTATTAAGTAAATAATATTATTATTCCCACTTTACAAATGGGAAAACTAAAGCACAGAGAGGTTAAGTAAGCGGCCCAAGGTCACACAAATAATTAGTGGTGTTGCTGGAATTCAAACCTAAGCTTAGATCTAGCTCCAGAGACCATACTCTTAGCCACTCTACCCATATAGCCTTGATGTCTAGCAAACATCCAAGTGGAGATGTTAAGTAGGTAGTTAGATACTGTGAGTCTGGAGTTCAGGACAGCAGTCCAGTCTAGCAATATGAAACTTGGGCATAGGTAGTGGACAGATGAAACTGAAAAGGTAAGTTAGGGTCAATGACTGTAAAGGGAGATATGGTCACAAGAAGACAAAATGATGAGATCAAGACCTAAAAGGCAACCCACCCTTTTAGGTGTGGTTAACCCATCAGTCCTGCTTCGTAGAGCCAAGGAGGGTACAAGCCAAGCCACTTATGGATGTCCCCAAAATGCTACCCTTCATCCTTCTGCCTGGAATGTTCTTCCTGCCCTTTTTTTGTCCACATCAAGGGACACCTAGTGCCCAGTATAATCCCTGGCAGACAATAGGTACTAAATAAATGTTGGTTGATGAAGGTCCCTTCTCTGCTCACTTTACATCCTTGTCATGGCACTTTTTGGGCTGCATTCTAACTGTCCACTCAACTGTTTTTCTCCCTCATTACTTGGTGACACTCTCTAAGCCAGGGACCCTCTTGGATTTGTTTCTTTTGTTTTTAAATCTTTCATAGCTCCAGAATACAATGCCCTGGGTAATCTCTTTATTGAGTACCTATTCTCTGCAGTTATCTGTGCTAGGCACTAGAGATGCCAGCATCATCAACAGAGGCAGCAGGATGAGTAATATCAGTTGGGGACAAGGAAACAAAATAAAACAAACCCAGAAAAGTTGTAGGAAGGAAGCCCAGCTTTCATATGATACCCTTTTTGGACAGGGGAAGTTGATGGTCGGGAAGCGATACTCTCTACTGGCCACACAGACTATTCATCACCACCCTGTGTTTGAGAAGCTTGGATGCTTGCTGTCCAGGCTGAGGGGAAGAGGAGGTGGTGGTGTGTTCAGGGAGTAGAAAATAGGAACTGATCAAGAGCTGTTGTGTACAGGCAAATGAGACATAGCTATGCCTTCAAGAAGCTTACAGATTGGGGAACGGGGGCGGGGGGAGGACAGGAAATGTAAACAAACCATTGAAGTACATTGTGAAAAGTTCTGTCATTGGGGATGCATGTGTCTTCAAATTTGTTCTGTTCTACAGGGTAGAAGGTACAGATAGAGTTTGGTGAAGTATGAGAAGTCCCTTTCAGACAGTCAGAGCAGTTTCACAGTGGAGGGGGCTGCCGAGTCCCAGGAAAGGACGGAGTTTATTGTGGTCAGTAGAGGCGTAAGAGCTGGGATGAATGATGTGTGAGTGTGTTGCAGAGTAGCCCTAGCCTCAAATGGCCTTGAAGGTGCTTCTAACCTCTGCAATCTGTGACCCTAATCCCTTCCTTTTTCTCAGCCTAAGGATGTCACCTAGAAAATGAAGAGGGCTCTTTCTAATGCTTCCATTCTTTGATACCTGCCAAATTCAAGTGAATGAAAAATAATTCTACTTAGAAGCACTGAAGGAAGATCCTGTAATTGCCCCTAAAGTAAAAGACATCTGAAATGACATAATAAGGGTATGATTACCCTTGGCTGTACAATCTCTCACATGAAGCTGAATACAGATTTCAGCCATGAGACCAGGTCACTTCGCTTCCCAGATTAAACCCTTGACTTTCTGCTTGAGAAGTGGCAGACCTCCATATTGCTAATTAAGTGACAACAAGTTGGCTGCCTTGGTTCTGAAATCAGAAAATGATTGGGAGTAAAGAGAGATGAATTTTCTTTGGAATTGGAAAGGATTTAGGGAAAGGTATATTAACAAAGATACACTATTAAAGCTCAATATTTATAAATCCCAAAGAAGCTTTTAGGGATTTAGGGATTTAATCTTTGACTTTTAAAATCAGCTTTCCATTGTCAGTCAAAATACCAATGAGCATTTAAAAACTGCAGGGAGCAATGAGACAGGCACTTACACACTGCTAGTGTGAGTACAAATTGATAGTCTTTCTAGAAAGCAGTGTGGCAAAGTATGTGAAGACTCTTAGCATGTCACTTCTCATCATTTCTGCTGCTACTTCCCTGATCTGAGCCCCATCATCTATTGCAAGGAGTTTGCAGTAGCCTCCTAACTGGTCTCTCCGCTTCTCTACTCTTCCCCCATTATAGTTTGTTTTCCACACAGCAATCAGAGTGACTCTTTTCAAACATAAGTCAGACCATGTTATTATTCTGCTCAAGACCCCATCATGGCTTCTCATTTCACTCAGAGTAAAAGTTGAAGTCCTTACAGTAGCCTGAAGGCCCTACATGAACTGACCAGCCTTTTATCTCTCTGACTGCTCTACTACTACTTTCCCCCTCGCTTGTTCTACTTCAGCTACACTGGCCTCTTTGCTATTCCTCAGACATGTCCCATATCATATACTCCCAACTTAGGGCCTTTGAACTGACTGTTTCCTTCCTGTGAAATGCTCTTCCTTCAGCCATCTTGCTTGGTTAACTCTATTTCCTTCAAGTCTTTGTGGAAACCTTACTTTCTCAGTGTGTCTTATACTGGTTACCCTATTTAATAGTGCAGCCCCAACACCGTGGCACGTCTTGATGCCCTTTACCCTGCCCTTTTTCTCTTTTCCATAGCACTTAAGACTGTTTTTTTAATATTTATTATTTATCCACTGCCTTCTCCAACCCTCTTAAAATATAAGCTCCACAAGGGCAGGGATCACAGTGTCTGGCACAGAGTAGATACTGAAATGTTTGTTGAATGAATGGGCTTTAAAAATAGCACTATCTTTTGACCTAGAAAGCTCACTTCTAGAACTCATTCCTGAAAAAATAATCAGAAATGCAGCCAAAGATTTATTTGGGTTGTTCTCATACCTTTATTTATAATAATGAAAATTTGCAAACAACCTAAACCTATAAAAACAGAGTTATGGTTAAATAATTTGATATATCTACATAATGGAATATTATCAAGATATTAAAAAATGTTTTGAAGAAAATTATGTGGGAAAATGCTTATAATGTTAAAGTTAAAAAATAGAATTTAAAACAACATTTACCCTTATCTCACACCATATACAAAAATGAATTAATGATGGGAATTCCCTAGCAGTCCAGTGGTTAGGACTTCGTGCTTTCACTGCCAAGGGCCCGGGTTCAGTCCCTGGTCAGGGAACTAAGATCACCACAAGCCGTGCAGCACAGCCAAAATAAAAAGGATCAATGATATAAATATGAGTGTCAAAGCCTTAAAACTCTTAGAAGAAAATATAGGGTAAATCTTCATGACCTTGGATTTGGCAATTGTATTCTAAGATATGACACCAAAAACATGAGCAACAAAGGAAAAACAGATAAATTGGACTTCATCAAAATTAAATCTGATAGTTTTTTTTTTTAGTTTTTAATGGAGTATAGTTGATTTACAATGTTGTTAGTTTCTGCTGAACAGCAAAGTGAATCAGTTATACATATACATATATCCACTCGTTTTTAGATTCTTCTTCCATATAGTTCATTACAGAGAACTGACCTATGCTATACAGTAGGTCCTTATTAGTTATCTATTTTATATATAGTAGTGTTGTATATGTCAATCCCAATCTCCCAATTTATCCCCCTCCCCCCACTTTCCCCCCCAGTAACCGTAAGTTTGTTTTCTACATCTGTGACTCTATTTCTGTTTTGTAAATAAGTTCATTTGTACCATTTTTTTTTTTTTAAGATTCCACATATAAGCGATATCATATATTTGTCTTTCTCTGTCTGGCTTACTTCACTCAGTATGACAAATCTGATAAAGGTTTAATATCCAGAATATATTATAAAGTCCTACAATTCAACAACAAAACAACCCAACTTTTTAAATGGGCAAATGTTTGGAATAGACATTTCTCCAAACAAACGTACAAATGATCAATAAGCACATGAAAAGACGTTCAGCATCATGAATCATTAGGGAAATGTGCATCAAAACCACAAAGAGATACCGATTCACACCTGCTAGGACGGCTATAATTTTAAAAAAATAGAAAATAACAAGTGTTGGTGAGGATGTGTAAAAATTGGAACCCTCGTGCATTGCTGGTGGGAGTGTAAAATGGTATAGCCACTGTGAAAAACAGTTTGGTGGTTCCTCAAAAAGCTAAAGATAAAATTACCATATAACCCAGCAATTCTGCTCCTCAGTATATACCCCCCAAAATTGAAAACAGGGACTCAAACTGATACTTGTATATCAGTGTTCACAGCAGCATTATTCACAATATCCAAAAGGTGGAAACAACCCAAGTGTCCATCAACAGATGAATGGATAAACAAAATGTGGTATATATATATATACAGTGGAATATTAGTCATAAAAAGGAACGAAGTTCTGATACATGCTAAAACATGAATGAACTCTGAAAAAATTATGCTAAGAAGCCAGGCACAAAAGGATAAATAGTGTTTGATTCCATGTGTTAGAATACATAAAATATCTAGAATAGGCAAATTCATAGAGACAGAAAATAGATTAGAAGTTAATCATGAAGAACCTAGGGGCAGGACAGGAATAAAGATGCAGACCTACTAGAGAATGGACTTGAGGACACGGGGAGGGGGAAGGGTAAGCTGGGACAAAGTGAGAGAATGGCATGGACATATATACACTACCAAATGTAAAATAGATAGCTAGTGGGAAGCAGCCGCATAGCACAGGGAGATGAGCTCGGTGCTTTGTGACCACCTAGAGGGGTGGGATAGGGAGCGTGGGAGGGAGGGAGACGCAAGAGGGAAGAGATATGGGGATATATGTATATGTATACCTAATTAATTTTATTATAAAGCAGAAACTAACACACCATTGTAAAGCAATTATACTCCAATAAAGATATTTAAAAAAAAAAAAGTTAAGACAGGTTATGGGAAGAGGGAATGGAGTGTTATTGCTTAATGGGTACAGACTTCTGTTTGGGGTGGTTAAAAACTTTTAGAAATACACAGTGGGGATGGTTGCACAACATTGTGAATGTAATTAGTGCCACTGAATTGTACACTTAAATGGTTAAAATCACAAATTTTATCTTATATATATTTTGTCACAATTAAAAAAATGTTTTTAAATCCCTGTGTATAATATGCAGTGGTGGGCTGGATCAGGCTTGTGTGGGCTCTCTAGAGCCAGTTGTGAGCTTCTCAACTACTTATTCAGTGATGTTGGTAGCTTGAAATTGTCCATGGTTGGGAGTGCTTACACCATGGAACTTAGCAAATGCTACAAATAGGGCTCCACCCCAATCCCCTTGAGCCAGTCGTTAAATATTTACTAGCTCACCACTGAATATATGTGTATAAAAATGCATAGAAAACTATCTGGAGACATAGATGCCAAACTGCTATTATCTCTGCGGAGGAGAGTAGTATTATGGCAGGAATGTGAAAGTAAACTTACACTTTCTACCATATATACTTCCATAGTGTTTCAAGGTTTTTTACAGTGAGCATATAGACATATATTTCTTGTACTGCTTTTAAAAAACAGACAGAAAAATGTGTATATGTTGGGACTGTGGTATTGGTGATTTTTCTTGAGAGGCTAAAACCAGTCACATATACTACCTGAAGTGGCCCATGAAGAGGCTGAAGGCCAAGCTTGGGACTTGGATTCCATTTCCTCAGAAATCTGCTTTCTTCTTGCCCAACTAAATGGAACTTTTTTGTCTCTTCATAGGTTACCCTACAGCCTATCCAGCTGCAGCCCCTGCCTACAATCCCAGCCTGTACCCCACCAATAGCCCCAGTTATGCTCCAGGTAAGGAGAAAGTGAAGACAGCAGTGGTGAGTGGGGTGGGAGGTGAGGCTCTATTTGGGAAAAAAAAGCCCGAAACACTTGCTGGCCTTTCCATGTCCTTAATTGCTCTGGGCTCAGCCTGTCCACGCTTGATTGTCCAGGGAGTCCCCTCTGGGAACTGGGACAGTTCAGCCTCCGGGAATAGAATTTCTTCCATTCTCCTTGGGACTTAAAGTTGGCCCATCTCTCTTCTGCTGGAATATCTGAGACGTGTATCCTCCTCACAGAACCTTTTCTGCTCTCCCAGTATCCACACTCAGTTTTTGCTCGGTTTCCCCTGAGGCTGCCATTGACACACACACACACACACACACACACACACACACACACATACACACATCCTCGGTTTCCCCTGAGGCTGCCATTGACACGTATACACACACACACACCACCCACCCACCCACCCCTTCCTGGACGTGGATTTGGAAAAGAGTGAGAGACTTGCCACATTTTCAAGCTGCAGCGAGGAACTTGTTTTTCAAAAATAATAAAGGCCCAACACTCCTTGGATAGAGGTTGAAATAGATTTGAAAGTATCGAAGTTTGTTTCAGTTTGGGAGCAATGCAGAGGTTTTACCACCATCTTGACCCCCACGCTCAAAAAAACAAGCCACTCTCAGCTGGTGCTTTAATACTCAAGGGGCAGGAGAAAGAGTGTGGGCTCTGCAGTTAGTAAGTCCTGGGTTTGAATCCTGATTACTCAACTCACTAGTTGTGAGTCCTTAGACAAGTTACCTCACCTCTCTGAGAAATGTGCTACCTACCTCATGGTTGTAGATGGTTTTATGTAAGTTCCTCTCCATTTACTCAACAAGTATTTATTTGCTGAATGTCCTCCACACTAGAACAGAAAAAAGGAAGGATGCTGTCTTTGCCTGAAGTAGCTTACAGTCCATTTGGAAGCTGACGTGTGAACAAATTCATGGCTGTACGGTGTGATGAATATTGTAAAAGGAATACGTACAAGAGGAGAGGAAATGGAGGAGGGAGCAACCTCTGCCTGGGGTTGAGGGTGTAGGGGAGGCTTCACAGAGGACCTAGCAGTGGAGACTTGAGGGAGAAGTAAGAGGCATTCTTTCTTGTTTGGTTGGTTGTTTTTTTGTTGTTGCTGTTAAGAGGCATTCTTTTAAGCATACAAAGGAAGAGTTGGGCATTCCAGGCAGAGTAGAGCCTGGGCAAAGGCATGGAGATGTAAGGAATGACACTGAAGAACCTTGAAGTAGTGAGAATGGTTGAAGCATAGGCTCTAGGGTGGCGGCGTAATAGAGGAATCTGGACTACAGATGTGCGAGGGCCAGATTTGGAAAGGCCTTGAATGTCATGATAATACCCTCATTTTCTTGTTTAGTAATTTTTTTTTAAATACCATTTGTTTTATTTGGCAATTGTGACTTTTTAAAATAAATTTATTTATATCTTATTTATTTTTGGCTGCTTTGGGTCTTAGTTGCTGCGCAGGCTTTCTGTAGTTGCAGCGAGTGGGGGCTACTCTTTGTTGCCGTGTGCGTGCTTCTGATTGCGGTGGCTTCTCTAGTTGTGGAGCACGGGCTCTAGGTGTGGAGGCTACAGTAGTTGTGGTGCGTGGCCTCAGTAGTTTTGGCTTGCGGGCTCTAGAGCGCAGGCTCAGTAGTTGTGGTACATGGGCTTAGTTGCTCCACGGCACGTGGGTTCTTCCTGCACCAGGTATCGAACCCATGTCCCCTGCATCGGCAGGTGGATTCTTAACCACTGCGCCAACAGGGAAGTCCCTGCATGCATTCTTTTTTTCTTTTTTTTTTTTAACTTATTTATTTATTTTTGGCTGCATTGGGTCTTTTTAAAAAATTTTATTTATTTAATTTATTTTTATTTTTGGCTGTGTTGGGTATTTGTTGCTGCGCGCAGGGTTTCTCTAGTTGCAGTGAGTGGGGGCTACTCTTCGTTGCGGTGTTCGGGCTTCCCATTGCGGTGGCTTCTCTTGTTGCGGAGCATGGGCTCTAGGCGCGCGGCTTCAGTAGTTGTGTTTCATGGCCTCTAGAGCGCAGGCTCAGTAGTTGTGGCACACGGGCTTAGTTGCTCCACGGCATGTGGGATCTTCCCAGACCAGGGCTTGAACCCGTGTCCCCTTCATTGGCAGGCGGATTCTTAACCACTGCGCCACCAGGGAAGCCCCCCCGCATGCATTCTTAACCACAACATTATAGTTGAAGTCGGCTAGAGAGAAATTGAGGTGTTAGACTAGAGCAGTCAGATTAGAGAGGAAAGAGAGAGCAGACAGGAAGAGCCTGAGATTGTGGGGACACGGGGAAGGGAGAGATTGGAAAGCTCCTGGCATGTGTAAAGTACTGATTAAGTTTTAATTTTAAAGCACACAAAATATCAACCCACGTCTAACTTGATTTTCCCCAATTTTACATTTTGAAAAGTCAACATATTTCTAAGCTGTGGCTAAACCAACCCAGACCATTTTCTCACACAGTCCACTAGACAGGGTGGTATTAGCACATTGTGTCAGAAAGCCCCAAATTGGGAGTTGGAAGACCGGAGTTATAGCACTAACTCTGCTACTGATTTTGATGTGACTTTGGGCAGATCCTTTTCCCTTTGGAGTTACACATATACACAGCTGGTCTGTGTCATATGTTGGGAGGCTGGCCTCTGCTTTTACCAGGTCTCCTGACTGCAGTGGAGGACCTGACTCAAGGTCAGAGAGGACAGTGTATGTACTCTCAGCTTCCTGCCAGAGCTGGCCGTTTGTGATGCTGAGAGATGCCTGCAAAGGAGCCAGGCTCTCAGGTTTAAATTCCTCTCAGCTTTTTCAAGAAGACCAAGAAGTTGCTTCAGAAAGAGCTATTTTTAGCAGCTCTGAATACCCAAAGATGTCCTCTATCCAGGATGCAGGGAAATATTTTACTCCTTTATTGGTTCTGAAAGCAATGTGGGTACTTGAAGCTTTCTTCCAAGCTCTTAGCGACTTCAGGGATCTTACTTAAGAACTGTTTGGCCCCGCAGGAGGCAGAGCCAATAGAGACTTGTTTTCAAAATCTGGAGACCAAAGGATGGGTCATATTAATGGTAATCTGACTTGAAAATGAAGGGAAAGGATAAACAGGATAACTAATATAGATAAAAATGAAATACCTCCTCACAAAAAAAATCTGTTTATCAGTCATTGTCATCTGTTGTCTCACTTGATTTCATAGCAGCATTGTAAAGCACAATTACTCCCATTTTGCATATGATGAACCTGGGGAAGGGGAGGGAAAAGGAATTTGAGTTTTCTGAACACCTGCCGTGTTCCAGACACTATGCAAGTCTTGTCACAAATGTTAATTTTTTTCCCGTAATCTTGTGAGTTAGAGCTTCTTGCCTTCAGTTTTGCTCAGAGAGGTTAAATAACGTGTCCAAAGTTGCACAGCTAAAAAGCAGTGGAGCTCAGATTCAAAGCCAAGCTGTCTGCCCACAGTCTGTGCCCCTTGTACAGCACCACGCTCTCCCAGAGGTCTCAGGGAATCAAGTGCCTCTGCATTGGTCCTGGCCCTCTAGGACTTTAAACAGAGCTCTTCAGAGGCCAAAGATGATGGTTTTGTCCCTGAACCTTTACCTCCTCTAGCACATAAAGCCTCTGTCATGTGTGAAGTCCCTTTGCAATGCTTGGGAGACTTGAAATTTATTCTTAGCATGGACAAGCAAAGAGCAGGATCTTGGACTGACATACTTCCAGGCAGCTTCTGGGTCAGCTGCCTGGAAGATGTCATGGCATCCAAGGACGTACCCTTCCTCAATGAATGGGCTTTCCTGATGGCAAGTCTGTCACCCTCTCCAGGGTAGAGGTACTTTGCACCCTCTGCGTTCACTGTTTCTTGTGTAGCCTGGGGGAAACTGCTTTTTTAAGACAAAGTTTGTTTTTGTAACTGCAATATGTACTACTTTGCACAGATTCTTAGTGGTAATTTCAACTAACATTTCTATCCAACAGAGTTTCAGTTCCTGCATTCAGCTTATGGTAGGAGAGCTATTTTTCCTCATCTGTATTATGGCCTATGAATGTGTTATCTCGTAACAACAGTAGATCCCCTCTCCTTCCCTCCCCAAATCCCATCCCCTAGGCTTGGGCTCCCCCAGGTGGCTCAGCAGCAGTTCCTGAAGCATGCAGGAACATGTCTGATGGTGCAAAATCATGGGTTGGAGACACACATGAACCGTCCCCTAGGGCAGCAGTGAAGGATCATGGCACTAAAAGGCGTCTCTCCCCTTCCTCACCTCTGGGTCCCATCTGACCTAGGTCGGAAGCCTTTACCCTCACATGGCTGCTGAATTCAAACAAACAAGTGAACAAAAATTCCTGGGTCTCTATGGCTCCTCTGTTGGCTTTATGGCAGCCCCTGCGGAGGAGTACCTGGATTATGCCTGTAAGAATGCCAAACACCAGTCTGCCCCATGATCAGATTTTCCATCTCCATTGGCAGTCTCACATGTTTGAAGACCTGGTTAACTTTAGATACAATCTATTCCCTTAGCCCAGATCTTGAGCTCTGGCTCATTTTGGGGGCATTTTCCTGGATGGTGAGAGGTGAGGGTCAAGTGTGCTAATAAGCCAGGGTCCAGAGCTGGATTCTCTGGGCAGTGTGGACTCCAGGCCCAAGGCACCACGGGAACTTCTGGGCACCTGTGAGGGTCCCAGCAGTGTAACTTGACTAGGTCCTTTTTCGTCATAGACAGGAAGGGACCATAGGAGGGACTTGCTGCTTTCACCACCCTCACCTGGGCTGCTCAGGACAATGTTTTTGTAAAGTCTCTGCACACTTTCTCAACTTTTAACCTTGAATTATTTGGATGTTGAAAATTGAATTTGTGTGTGGCACATCTTTTAGGAGATGAGCTGTGAAAATCTCTTCTTGCTGCTGCTGTGGGCTGCGTGATCTTGGGCAATTTGCTAATGTCTCCAGGCCATAGATAAAGTGTTTTATTCCAGATGATCTCTGAGGTCCCTTTAAATGCTAACAGCTTGCCCTCTTATTATCTTATTCTTTCAATTTTGCTAGTCACAGACCCATTTCTCTTATTGTTTATGAGGAGTCCTGTTTGTTTGCCTCAGGATATATGAACTTGAACAGAAGACTCCATAAAAAGTGAGGGAAGCTCTCCTGCTTCCTCACCCCTCCTGTTATAGCATCTGAAATAGAGATACTAAAGTGTATGTATGGAGCTCTTCTCTTCACAAAATGGTCTGTCCCAGACCCTAAGCTGGCCCTTTGAAGATACAAAGTTCAGTAAGACAGGGTTCCTGTTTTCAAGGAGCTCAAAATTTAGCAGGGGAGATGGACAAACTAGCAAGTACAGGGGCTTCTAAGAATCACAGGAACTGGGATAGTGAACCAAGTGGGATACATGAGGGGGCTGTGATCAAGAAGTGGGGAAAAGAAAGGACTTCATAGTAGAGGCGAGTCTTCAGCTCCTGGTTGATGGATTAATAAATGTCTACCAGGTGGCATTTGGGGAAGGACATGCCAGGAAGAGTGAGCAGTGTGAGCAAAAATACAGAGAAGCGATGCTTCTTGGCATAGTCTGGGAATGGTGAACAGTTTGTGTGGCTGTCGGGTAGGGTTTGAGAGTGAGAACAGTGAGTCTAGAGAGATCATAGGAGTAGATCACAAGGGGCCTTGAGTGCCACACAAGGAGTTAGGTAATGGAGAACCATGGAATGTTTTTAAGAAAGAAGTTCTTGTGATTAGGTTTAGGTCTTAGAAATATCACTCTGACTGCAACTTGGAGATTGGAGTTGGCAGGTTTAAAAACAAACAGAACAGTGAGGAAGCAGTTGCAATAATTCAGGTAAGAGGTGATGAGAGCTTCCATTGTAGCTGTCCACACCTGTGGGGATGGAAGAGTGGACAGACACCAGAATTAAAAACTGTAAGACTGGCTGACACTTGATTTTTGATCCTCACAGTCAATACTATGAAGCAATCAAGGAGTGGTTATTATTGCCATTTTATGAGACAACAGACCTGAAGTTTAGAAAGGTATAGTGACTTGCCCAAGGTCCCACAGCTAATAAGTGGCACAGCCCAGGCTAGAACTCAGATTTCCTGACTTAATACATTGTTCAGGATGATGGTCCCTTGCTGCCTCTCCTCCTTGTAAGTGTGCTTAACAGATTGTTCAAGTGTCAGAGGGCGTGAGGGCCCCGTGTCCAGGGATGTGAACAACCCAGCACTTGGACGTGGGCCGCATGCTGTGACTGGGCCGTGGCCCTTCACTGCCATGGGTTCTCTCTCTCTCTTTTTTTAAATTGAGGAATAGTACATATATAGTACTACATAAAGTGCAAAAGTACGTAGTCTCAAACGTACACCTCAATAATATTTGACGTATATACACTTGTATTTATTCAAAATATAGACCATTTCTAGGAGTTGGTACCTTTCATGGCACCCAAGAACAGGCATACCTGTCAGAGCAGCGTCCTCTATTACCATGCCTCTAAAAGCTTCAGTTGGATTGTCTTCATCCCAGAGCTGAGCTCTGAATCACTACCAGCAGCAGAATGGGTTTCTTTAGAATTGTATATGGACGTATAGCTAACTAATGAGGAAGTCAAGTCGACAGCTGTTATTTGTTGTTTTTTGTTTTCAGTCTTCATATTTATCCAGTTATTTAAATTATTATGTATTCATATATACAGAAAAATATAGAAAATGTTAGTATTTGTTTTCTTTATAATGAAACCAGAAGAAAATACCCACTTCTTCAGGAACATGTATAGGTTGGTTCACTTGCTTAGTTGGGAAACACATAATCAAAGGCACAGTCACACTTGCTTCTTTCCTGGTTAATCTGGAACATTATTTTACTGTGTGTAATGCTGTCTTGTTCACTCTCTGGTTGGCGTGTGGCTGTGTTGCATCCCCAGCGAGACCATAAATACCTGGTGTGCGGTGACCATGACCCACGTGTGCTCCTGTCCACCGTGGCGCTCCCCTCAGTGCTGAGTGCGGTGTAGGCCTCAGTCACTCTTTGGTTAATTTTGATTTACTTACTTTAATTGTCACACGGTCCTTTAGGCTAATGTCAGACTTTTGGCTTATGATTAAAATTATGGTAAAGATGCACCACTTGGGTTAAAAACTGGACCAGAACAGGTCCTCCAAATTCTCAGCAGCCAAATTTAGGCCTCCTGCTCCCTGGTGGATTCCTGTGGGGTCTTGAGGGCCTGGGCTTGCTCTATCTGACTTCTCAGAGCTACATGTTTCACTTTTTAGGGAGTTGTTTTAGGTGGCCAGGGCTTTCCAGCCACGTGGAGTGGCAGATTCTAAATTTGGAGCTATCTTAATAAGATTTTTCAACACTAATTGGGTCCTTTATTAATTCCCACCACTCCACCCATCCCCGCCCCCCAGGAAAAGAAACCCATGATAATTGTTTAAATTGACTGCCCTCCTCCTGTGTTGTCTGCAGAGTCATGTTGTAATGTCCAGCAAAGGCCCTGGACTCTGCATTGGAATTCTGCTGGATCTCCATTTTCTTCTACCAGAATTCTCCTTTTAGTGTCACTTCCCTGCCCATGATTTCCTTCTCATTTCTCAGCATCCGCTGTATATATTGCGAGCCATTGTTGCAAGCGCAGAGTCAGCCCAGAACAGCTATACTTCTATCCTTGGTTCAGCAAAAACAGTAGAGTCTTTAACCTCCTCCTCTGACCCCAGTACTTCCATGACTGAAGGAACCAGAGGCATTTCCTGTTACCTGGACAGGCAGAGGGGTTTATGGAGATCTCTCTGGAGGTGGACTATCCTTGTCCTGATGGAATGAGAGGGTACAGGCAAACTTGCTTCTCATACCACCCTGTCTTACCTAGCCCCTTGTTAAAATGTTTCACGTACATCCAACTGTTGCCAATGCTAATATACTTTAAAACACCCCATATCCATGTCTCCCAAGACCTTATTATTTGAATGGAAAAGATACTGTTAAAATCATTCTTTAGCCATAAGTAGAAATTTGGGTCAAGACTATTTCTCCTCGGGAATTCCCTGGTGGTCCTGTGGTTAGGACTCCCTGCTTTCACTGCCGAGGGCTCGTGTCAATCCCTGGTCGGGGAACTTGGATCCCAAAAGCCACACGGTGTGGCCAAAAAAACACATTTTTTTTTCCATCTATTGTTTGAAAATATATCAAGGGAGATACCTAAAATGTTAGGCAATCCCTCCCCTCCCCCCCTTTGAAACCCTATTTCCTCTCTCCTTCCCTACAGGACACATGAAGGTAAGTTTTTTGAGTCACTCCCCACTTCTATTCCATAGGAAGCATCATCCTTCAAATTTCTCAAGCTGAGCTTTGAGTCAGCCTGGGAAGTCTCTGCAGATTTCTTTCAAACTGAGCCTCATCTCTATTTCACACCTACCCCAAGTTTGACATTTGCTTTCTTAGTGGCCCAAAAGATCATCTCTAATTCATGAGGCGATATCTCAGGTGGAGTGCCAGTAGCACCTCAGCAGGAGACATAAAAGGTGTGCAAGAGGTTTGTCTGGCCCTGGCTAGGTCTACAGGAGAAGAAGTTTGCAGGGAGTGTCCCGCTGGACAGCATTTGCCTTCTAAGTCACCAAAGCTCAGTCCCTTTAGAGGAGATGGCAGTCCAGCAAGGTTCATGTCATGTGGTTATTAGTATTTTGGGCTCACTCTTTGAAAACAATTTGTTAAATACACCTCCAGATTTCAGGCATAAAAAGGGGTACTCAGTTGATCTGGCCCAGTACATAGTCAAAGGCTCCGAGTTGCTACACGTTAACGAGCAGGTGGCTAAGGAGTATCCCAGAGTCTTAGGCTAGAATGTCAGGCAGTAGAAGGCAGTATTCATAAGCATTTTCATGGGTTTGGTAGTGGGTAGAAAATCCTGACTCTCCTAGTTAGTATAAGCTTAGGTTTCCTCAATTTCAAATCGTTTAGAAGGTCACTTCAGCACTCCTCCCAACCACTCACCCATCTCAGAAAGCTGAACCATCCTGTGTGTCTGAACAGGGCCCCTTGGGTTATATGTTTCCGTCCAGCACAAGATCCTTGCTTTGTGTCTGTGATTGGTGGTGCCCACTTCTTATTTCTGCCTAATGCCATTCTTGTGTCTTCCCTTAAGCAACTCTGCTGATGAAACAGGCCTGGCCACAGAACTCGTCTTCCTGTGGCACTGAAGGCACCTTCCACCTCCCAGTGGACACCGGGACCGAGAACCGAACTTACCAAGCATCCTCTGCGGCTTTCAGTAAATACAGCCTGTCTCCTCCTTTCCTTGTTCCCCTTGGTTGGGACTGATTTGTCTCTTAGGAAGAAAGGAAAGGGAACTTTTAAAACTGACATTTATAGGACACTGTTTTAAGAGGTTCTCTCTCCTACCCACCAAAAAATTGGCCCTCCTCATATAGAAACGGTCATCCTCTTTGATCACACACCCTGCTTTGAGGAGACACAAAGCAGTGAGGGAGAGAGAAGGAAGTACTCACCTGGCCAATGAGTTTGATGAGGGAAGGACTGTTACTGCATTTCAAGGGAAGGACAGAGGGCACTTTAAAGTCTTGTGGACTTTTGGACAGAGGGGGCTCCTCCAGCTAGCACAGGGTTTTTCAACCTCAGCACTGTGGACATTGGGAGCAGATAATTCTTGGTTGGGGGGGGGAGCGCTGTCCTGTGCATATCCCCGGGGGCAAAATTGCCCCCTGCTTGAGAAACACTGCCCTCATGAAGGCTACACTGTGAGAGCAAGGTATGTGCAGGAAGTCCTCGTGAAGGTTGGAAACCATCTGGCCCGTCAGATTGGTCACGTTCACTTGAGGCTCAGTAGAGTGACTGATGGTTTCACCTTCACATCTGATTTTTAACACAAAATGGCTCCACTGGGTAAAATGAGGACCAGTGTTTAGAAATGACTGAGTGGCATTTTGACTCTGTATGAGGAAGAGCTTTGTGCCGTGTTGCAGTTGTCCAAAAGAGGAGTGGCTGGCTTTGGATGTGGTGAGCGCCAGTCTCTTAAGTTGTGCCAGCAAGGGCTGCACAGGCCCTCGGAGGGATGTTGCAGATTAGGCCGGATGGTCTGGGGTTCAGTGAAGTGTTAATCTATTAAGTAAGTAAATTAGAAGAATACATTGTATTTAAATTTTTTCTTTAAAATGTTATTTTCTCCTTAGCTATCATTGCCCCTTCAGGTCAACATCAACTTATGTTTATACAACATAACTCTCACCTTTTGCAGAATATGTTTTCATGATCACCTTCTCATTTAATCTACACTATAGTCCTATTTGGGTGGATTTTTATTCCAGTTTGAAAGCTGAGGCTCAGAAAGGTAATATGCCCAATGCCATCCAACTGGTAAGCAGCACAACTAGAAAAGTGTATCACCCAAGTTAAGTTTCTATTACTGACTTTTTTTCTTGAGATTAATTTTACTGTTATTTAAGAGAAGGATGATAGCAGTAGGGAATTTTTCTAGGTACCTATGATATTATATATGTAAATGGGCATATACATGCATATTCTGTCTTATATCTGCACATATGGAGGTAGGTGCATATAAACACACCTGCTGTAGTGTAGCAGAAAGAAGCCTGGAGTGGAAAACGAAAAGAGTTGGATTCTAGACTTGGTTCTGTGTAACCTTGGATAATTCATGTCTGTGCTTTGGACCTTGTTTTTTCCAAATGTAAAATGAGTGGGTTGGACTAGGTCATCTTTAAGGTTCTCTCTAGCTATTAGGCTCCTGATTCTATCACCTTGGTGCTGTATACCCAATATCCTCCACTCTTTCAGGGGCCTCCTCTCTAGCTGCCCAGACCAGTAGTTGGCCAACTAGCCTTTGCTAACACATCTCCAGGTATGGAGTATTCATTCCCTCCAGAAGCAACCCTTTCCACAATGAGAAAGTCTGAGTATTAGAAGGCCTTGCCTTCCACTATGTTGACATCTTCCTGAAGTTCCACTGAAAAGTCCAGTAGCTATATCCCACTGTCCTCTCACAGGCTATCACAGTCCCTAGAAAGGGCCAAGATGTACCCTCTTTCTTATAATCCGTAAGTAGAGGTGGGATTGACTGGTCCTCCCATGTCCCACCAGAGTTCCTCCCAGCACACAGATTTTGTGGCTTCTAATACCACAGAAAACTCAGGGCACTTTGACAAATTCAATTTAATTTCACTAACACTTGCTAAGCCTGTTTGTAGTTAGGTCTCCCTCCTACTTATTCAGCACTCTCTTGTTCAGCTGCCAACAAGGAGACTGGGGGAGGTCAAGGCAAGAATCATACATAGAGCTTTGTCCAGACATATAAATCTGATAGTCAATAAACTGATCAGTCTAAAAGGCATCCTTGATGTGAGGATCAATGTGTTTGAAGGTGGTAGGGGCTCTACAACCGAAAAAGATTTATGACAGTGCAGAAGGATTGAAGAGAGGGCTGAAAAAGTTTTATCTTGCTAATGTACACACTCTCTTTATTACCCTATTTGATGGAGTCTAAAATTATGGTTAGCAACCTGAGAGAAAGAATAGGGTACCATAAACAAAGCCTCTTTCATAAGTCAGGGCTGGGACTGCTAGTGATCAAATTCCTTTTTTCTCTCACAATATTGCCTTTAATGAAATGAAGACACAAAGGCCAATATACCAAATGTCCAAGATTGGACTGCAGAGACGTATAATTTCAGAAAGGAGCTCTGCCCAGGGCATGGTAAGCCCTGAACTCTGGGCCCAGCCCTGTACTGATTTGCTGTGCAGTTTTGGGAAAGTTGCTGCTCCCCTGGGCTCTAGGTTCTTCATCTGAATTGGAGAGGATTGAATTCAAGTCTCTAATGTCCTTAAGGTATAGCATTCCAAAGTCCTAATTCTGTAACCTTCAGACTGAGGTAGAACTCTTTTCAGGAGACCCAGGCCCTGAGTGAGTGAGTTGAATCTACGTTCATTTGAGCAAAATCAGTGAGTTTCTGTTTTGACTTGGTTTTGTTTCCATCAAATCCAACGGCTTTTTTTTTTTTTTTTAAACTTAGGTGCATAAAGTAATAAACCCTGAATTTTGTGATACCCAAGGTAGCCCAGGCTACAGCCCCAGGGGAATTTCCAGTGATCCTTAAGGGTATGGACAGGACCATCAGTCAGTTGTGGAATGTCCTCTGCAATGATTTTCTAATAAAAGTCCCACTGAAATACTCAGAACTTAGAATATCAGCACTAGAAAGGTCCTCTGATATTATCTAGTCCAGTGAAGGTATTCCTTGAGAGAAGAATTGACCTGAATCACTGACAGAGCCCAGGACTGGGACCACTGTAGTCAGAGGAGGGAGCACTGAGTCCTGGGTCCTCGTGAGCCGTCGCTCACTTGCTCTCGTCTCATCTGTGAAACGTTTGTGTTGATCTTGATGATCTCTAAGGTCTTTTCTAGCTCTGCAGTTCTGCTTCTCCCTCCTCAACCTGTCTGGACAAATAGGCAAGGCCTTCTTCTCCAGCATCATCTTTTCGGCCACCAAGTGTGTTTTGGCTACTGATTTGTATTTTGAGTTTGTGTGTGTCTCATTTCATAACATGAAGAAAGGATACATTTGTAGACAAGGTTATTCTTGGATGTGGAAACCAAATTCTACTGCAGTCTCTTGGAACCTTTTGATTTTCCTCAGAGGGATAATCTCAACACTTTGTAAGATGGTTGTCCTTGTGACAGAGAGGGTTAGTGCAGGCTTCCTCAGGGGATAAAACTTCAGCACACATTCTCCAGGAGCATAAAGGAAAGTCACCAGCACTGTTGGCCTGTTAACTTTATAGAATCTTAAAATCATGGCATTTTAAAATTTTAGAATAAAATTTTAGAATCTTAGAATCCTGGAGTCTATGTTCGAAGCTGGATCACACCATGAAAGTCATAATAGTTTAACCTTAATAGTTTAACTTAATATTAATAATTTAATATTAATATTAACTACTAACTTAATATTAATAGTTTAATAGTTTAATAAAATTTTAGAATCTTAGAATCCTGGAGTCTGTGTTCCAAGCTGGATCACACCATAGAAGTCATAATAGTTTAACCTCCTATGTACTGTCATCTTTCAGACCAGTCTCTGCTTGTATACCCCCTAGAACAGGAAGCTTACTATCTCTCTATACAGTGAGAGAGAAAAGAATAATAGCTAACCTTTATGAACTGCTTTTAATGTGTCAGGCATTCTTTTAAGGGTTTTGCACTTATTAGTTAATGTATTCATCACAGTAACCCTATGAAGTAAGTGATATTATTATCCCCATTTCATAGATGAGGAGACGGATGTATTCTACAGCTGTTAAGTAGGAGGGCTAGGGTTTGGACCCAGGCAGTCAGTCTGGCTCCAGACTACTCATAATCACAACCCTGTGCTATGTAGCTTTCAGAGACAGGCATCTGAGGATTCAGGGGTGTCCTGCCCTCCTGCATGGAAGAGAGGTGCTCTCCACTCTGGCAGGACTCCTCATACCCTCTTTTATTCCTTTAAATCAGGAGTTAGCAGGCTTTTCCTGTAAAGGGCCAGATAATAAATATCTTAGGCTTTTTGGGCCTTATGATCTCTGCCATAACTACCATTCTACCAGTAAAGCAGCCATAGTCAGTATGTAAATGAATGGGCATGGCTGTGTTACAGTAAAACTTGATTTACCAAAACAAGCTACAGTCACACACAAAAAATTGTAGTTTGCATGTTTTAAATGTGAATAGGATGAATAAAAGATCCTGTGGTAAAACAAATTGGGAAATAGTCTCCTGCATATCCCTATCTTGGAGATTCACAGTTCATCCTATCATTTTAAAACTTCTCAGTGTCATGGAATAAAACCTATTTCTCTCTTATTTTATATTTCTCCTCCTTCTCCCCCTCTTCCCCCTTCCCTCCCACCTTCTCCTTGTCCTTCTGTTTTTTTGGGGGGGATGGCAAAATAACAGGATCCCTTGGCATCATAGTCCATTGTATACTCTTGGGACATGCCCATCTTGAGAATCCCCTTTGTTTTACAGACAAGTAAACTGTTTTTCCAAGGTGAAGTACACCTCAAATGGCTCCTTCTAGATGTCTGCAAACCTAGACTCCCTGTCTTCCCCACAGTATCTGCTTCTCCTCCTGTGACCAAATTTCATTATTAGCTGCACAATCTAGAAACTTGGAGGAACCTGCTCTAGACTTCTTTCTCAACTGACTCGTACCTCCACTTCCAGTTAGTTTCTAGTTCTTATCAGTGCTACCTTCTCATTAATGTATTTTTCCAGCCCCATTCCTACTTATTTCCCAAGTATATTTGACCACAAAATCAGTTTCTCATGGAACAAACTATGGGTCTGCAGGTGGAAAGATAAATGACATGATTCCAGGGGAGAGGGCAGGACAGCTTTTCGGTGGTACCTTGGGTGGTGACTAAATAGCAGCTCTCATACCCTTCTGAGTACCTCATCAGGGGCAGGGGGTCGCCATGCCAAAGCTGTGGTGTGACTTGAGAGAGATTTGTGACTGTGTGGCAGCTTGCTTTAACTTGGGGTTAGGGTAGAAGAGACCCAGGGTCTTTAGAAAAATGGGATTTTAGTTCAGGAAGAGATCTTCATTCTTAGCCTTCTAATTTTACAAAATAGGAAACTAAGGCCCAGAGACTTGCCAGTGGTCACAGCAAATTGGAGGAAATCCTGGCCTGAAGCCTGGACCTCTTCTCTTCCAGCAAAGCACACTTTTCACTCTGGCCCCAGTCCCTTCTTGTAAAAACAGCTCCATGTTACTGAAAGGGTCCTCGGTGAGCATCTTGTAGGCGAAAAACCTGAGGCCAAGAGAGGTTCAATGATGTGTCAGCCAGACCAAGCCAGGATGGGGACAGGGAAGAAGCCCCAGCGGCACCCCATTGGAGATCCAAAGCCAGGGTCCCTTGGCATTGTCCCTTCAACTCAGAAAGCAGGTGATGTTCCTAAAAAGACTTGCTCTTTCTGAACCCCAGGATCCCCTAGTACAGAGTAAGAGAGTGGGGGCTACTTGATGATCACTTGGATTCCAAAGAATCATTCCATTTTGTGATTCTCTAAGAACACAGTCTTGTTCCTGAGTGATTCATGTTTCAGGTTTTTCCTGCGAACTTAGGATCTGACCCTCTTTTCCAGAAAATTCAAAGGCAGCACAATTTGTTTGAATGGCTGATTGTGAGCTTCCTGGGGCCTGACTTCTCAGCCCCTACCCCAGCTTCAGTCCACCCTGCTGACCCCACATGGCCTGGGTTCCAGGTCGATGTGAACCTTTTTGATCCCTGACTTCAGTCTTTCAGACAGCGGTGGCCCTCCCCCAAACCCCAGGAGGGGAGGCAAGGCCAGCTGTGTAGAGCAAAGTTTTTCAGCATCCCAGAAGATGAGGGTCTCTGAATGGGGTTTTCAGTGGGGTTTCCACCTTAAAACTTGGCAGGGAAGAAGGGGAACATAGTGGAGGGCACTCCAAAAAGGGAGAGAGATACAAGGAGAAAAAGAGAGAGTACAGGAGAAAGCAAGACAGAAGCAGCAGCAGAGGATGCCCTGAGGTGCTGAGTACGGAGACAGAAAAGCGAGAAGAGAGTGCAGTATACAGCGAGCAGGTTGAGGGTCTCCCGTCCGTGCACACCTGCCTGTCTCATGGCACATGGCTCAGAGTCCCAGACCGTCTGAGCTGCAAGGGTCCCTTAAGAGATCATCTGGTCCCAGCCTCTTATTTTATAGATCAGAGCCCTGAGACAGAGAAATAAAAGATGCCACACATGCAGCCACTGAGGGAGCTGCCTCTGGGGCCAGGGCTGTCTGGGTGGAGCCCTGTTCTCTGTCTGTTCTCATCTGTGTTTCCAGCCTGGATTCAGCCCATGTTTGTCTGGGGAGTCGTGACTGGGACCTGCTGCCTTCCAGCGATGCTGTTCTGCCAACTAATTGAAAGTCTCTCTTATTGCCTTGGTACAGGATATACTGCGGGGACACCATACAAGGTCCCACCGACCCAGAGTAATACTGCTCCGCCCCCCTACTCCCCATCACCCAACCCCTATCAGACGGCCATGTATCCCATCAGAAGTGCCTACCCCCAGCAGAATCTGTATGCCCAGGTAGGTACATGTAGAAGCCCGGGCCCACTTCTTCTGCAGGTAAAGGAGCCACCAACCTGGGTGGGGTGGAGGCAGGTGAAGAAGAGAGGAAAAGAGAGTTTGTGGCTCTGATCAGCTGTCGCTGTTGTGTCATTCAAACAATAACCTTGCAGTCTACACACTCCCCCAGTCTACCTCAATCCACAGGCTGAGGCTCTTGTTATTATTTAGCAAAAACATTTGAGAAGCTCTGGATTAAGATGATCCAGGACGCCCTGTCTACTCTGCCCAAAGGTCAGCAGACCTGTGGGCTGTGACAGCACAAAGCAGTCATGTGATCCAGGCAGTGGGATGTCACCTCAGACCATTGTCTCCATCCTCAGCCTTTTTGCCTAGAGGGAAATAGATAGTAAGAGACATTTGGGGAAGTGCTCTGCATTTATGACATTTTTCCAGTATGTAAAATGGCAGCATTCACACCAGTATGATACTCCCACCAGTAATCCCTCATGTGTACATGTGCACAGTGCTCCGAAGTTCACCAGCCTCGTCCACAGCCCTCTTCACTCATTGATCGTGGTCCCTACCTTTATATTTTAAGCAGTCTAAGAAGAAGCACATTGCAATAAGATAAACATAGTAGATCATCATAGCAGCTCTAGGAGCGAGGTAGGACAGGGTTCAAGCCTTATTTTTCAGACCAGAAGCTGAGCCCAGCACTGAACTGTCCACAGCCATGTAGAAGACAGAAGCAGAGCCCCAGACCTTGTGTCCCTGGGCCAGAGCTTCTCTGACCCCATCCCTTAGGGTTTGGGACAGGCTCCCCTCCCCTCTCCCCTCCTCTCCAGAAGCCTGTGTGACCTCAGCCTCTTTTCCCCCAGGGAGCCTACTACACACAGCCGGTGTATGCTGCCCAGCCCCATGTCATCCACCACACCACGGTCGTCCAGCCCAACAGCATTCCCTCTGCCATCTACCCGGCGCCTGTCGCTGCTCCCAGGACCAATGGCGTGGCCATGGGCATGGTGGCCGGCACCACCATGGCGATGTCAGCAGGTAAGGGCAGCATCTGTGTCGGTGTCCATTCCCTTCCTCCAGGAACTCATGACAGAGTGGAGAGCACAGTCATGGAATCGATTGTAGCACAGCATGAAAAATTCTGTGCCTGGGGGTTCTAGGAACACAGAAGAGGACCCTCTAACTCTGTCCACAGGGATGGGGAAGATTTCACCAAGGAGGACATATTGAGCTAGGCCTTAAAGGGTGAACAGAGGCTAACCAGAGAGACGAAAAAGGGAAGGGCAGTCCAGGGGTAAAAAACATGGGTAAAGCACATTCACAGAATGGAAATGGTCTAAATCACTTAGAAAATAGGGGCATGGAGTTGGAAGGGTGGCTGGAATAGTTGTCAGAGATAAAGTGGTGGAGTGTCTTGAATACCTTTAGGTAACGGGGAGATAGAAAAGGGGTTTAAGCAGAGGAGAGATGGAATTTGGTTTAATCATTCTCTCTGGCTGCAAGGTGGAGGCAGGCTTAGCCGGGGGGAAACTCTGGTTTAGAGGAGACATGATGATGCTAGGACTCTGGTAGGAGCAGGGTTCCAGAAAGGAGGGCATAGGGCAATGTTATTTAGCAGGCAGGAGCTTAAGGACCTGTCCAATAATTAATTGTGAGGCTTAGGAGAAGCAGGAGTCCAAGAGGACCCCTTCTTCATTTCTGGCTTACTCCAGAAACCCTGCCCTTCAGGAACCTTGAGAATGGGGGCAGGGAGAGATGCCAGAGGAAGAGCAGGTTTAGGGAAGTCTTTGGATGAACTGGCATTATAAAGAAAGACATGAGAAGAAAAGAGGGCTCTGAATAACCTTTAGAGATCCAACTTTCAAAGAATCAGCTAGGTCACCTTCTGGGGGAAGAGAGTACGAGGGGTTGAGTGGGCAGGAGGTGGGAGTTGGGATTTTATTCTGCCCCCTAATGTAGGCGTTGTTGAGGCCTCTCACTCCCCAGATCAGGTCAGCAAGCTATTGAATGTCTGCTGGGTGCCAGCCTTGCTGGTTGGGTCCTGGGGACCAAATACTGATAGATCAGACCAGAACCCTACCCATAGGAACAGCTAGGTTAGTGGGAACACAACGACGTGAACCAGCGATCACCACTCAGTGTGATGTTGGTGCAATGAGAGGAGCATACAAAGAAGGGTGAAAGGAGGCCACTGAAGATGAGTGAGTGACTGTCCGGAGCATGAGGAAAGCTTCCCCTGGCAAGATGCGGAAGGGTGGGCAGCAGCTGTGTGAAAGACTGTGGCTTCATCCTCTTCATCCCAGCGCTCTGGGACGGCCTCATCAGGTTTACTCTTCTCTCTCTGGATGCTCAGGTACCCTGCTGACTGCACCCCAGCACACCGCGATCGGGGCACACCCTGTCTCCATGCCAGCATACAGGGCCCAAGGGACCCCTGCGTACAGCTATGTGCCCCCGCACTGGTAAAGCCTGCAGCCCATCCAAGTGAGTGGGGCCCAGGGTGGGAGAGGTAGGAGGGTCACAAAGCAGAATTGTTTCAAAGCCCCTGTCTTGGTCTGAAGCACAGGTGTCAGCAAGGGGCAGGTGACAGTTACCAGTTACTTTCCTGCTCCAGGTTCAGTAATATCACTCTTAATAATAGCTGTCACTTTATATATATTCTAGATACTGAACGTATGCTCTCTCATGATCCTCACAGTAGCTCTGTGAAATAAGGATCATTAGCTCTATTTTACAGGTAAATACATAGTCCAACATCACTTAACCAGTAAAAACTAAGCTGGGACTTGAACTCCAATCCTCTAGTAGTAAATTCTGTGCTCTTTACCATACAGTCTTCAGACGTCTTCTACCTGTGGGCCCCATTCTTCCAATGAACTTTTACCTCAGTCAGACGTTGGCTCTGACTGGGGCCAGGCAGAAACCCTGGGCCATCCCCCCCACCAGATTCCTTGCTGCCCTCCGCAGCTGCTGAGGCAGTGCCAGTGAACTGCAGGGCTCCAGGGATGTCACTTTGAAAATCCTCTGCCCTACTTCCTCATCTCCCCCGCCCTCCTCCTCCAGGAGCTCTTGGCACTGGACGGGAAACAGGCAGCTCCACTGGGAAGGCACAGAGGGCTCCATTTAGGGCTCCCAGCGTGAGGGGAGGGGGTCCAGGAGCTTCCTGAAGTGGCCTCAGGGATATCACTGTCACTAACGGCCTTCCCCTTCCTCCCCCAGATCTGGAGTCACACATTGTATGCAACTACTCAAGTCTTACACAGGTGCTGGAGCAGCTCCCTAGCAGCACCACCTCTATTTGCAAGAAGAGACAACGGAAGTGCAAGGGTCACTTTATGCATCTTTAACGGTTTTGGTTTTTATTTTCGGTTTTTGTAAAAGCTGCTTTTTCTAATCTCCTGCCTCTCCCCACTGTCCCCCTTTTACCACTGCCCTTCCAGCTCTAGCCCTCCTCCTACCTGACCAGGCACATCCTCTCTGCTCTTCTTTTCTTCCCCAAGAATCCAGTCCCGGGAGCCTAGTCTAGCAGCAGGCAGAGAGTGGGGTCTGTTGCAGTGGTTCAGCTGAAGGCGCAATTTCCTTTGAAGAGCATGAGAGATGTGATCCTCAGGTCCAGGGTAGGAACTCAGAGCTGTTGAGCAGGCCACATCTCTGGGGGATTGTTTCTTTTTTGATTTTCCTCAAGCAGGATTAGTTTAAGACATTACCATGTCCTGACACAAATGAAATCTCTTCTGAGAACCATCGCAACAGACCAAGAACAAAACCACCTGATTAGGTAGGAGTGTTCATAGCAGCTTAATAATACCCCAGATCAGAACCTGGGAAAACCAGATTCTTTCTTTGGGAGAACTTGGGGGAGGGTGGGGGGAGGGAGGGCACTATGGAAAGGAAGAGGGAAGAGGGTCGAGAGGCGCTTGCCTGCTGGCTTTGGTTGGTAAGGTCTCTGGCCAAATTGTCTGGGCCTGGACCCTCTAACTTGCACAGTGATGTTAACTGACCTGGCACTTCCTCAGAAGGTGATTTTGACCTCAGACCTACCAAGCAGCTGCAGGGTGGTGGGATCCCAGCCTCCCAAAGCCTTGGAAGGCCAGGTGCCCTGTGTAATCCAGACCTTGGCCCCTGGGCCCTCATGGATCCACTCTGATGAGGAGCTTGCTCCTGATTAGAGTGGAAACCTATGGCATTTCTCTCCCTTCCCTTTGCCCTTCCCACTGCCAGGGCTCACCTGTCTGTCCATGGCGCTGGCAGACAGGCCAAGTTCTTGGTTACCTTGTGCCATTCACGGCCACAGTGAAGGAACCACATTCCAGGCGGGTGCTGGTGGCTCTGAAGGTCAGGATAGTGAAGGAAAAGCAATAGCAATAAACATTTCATAGACTCATGGAACTGAAGGGACCTTAGCAACCATCTCATCCATTCCCCTGTTTGACAGATGAGGAAGCTGAGGCCCAGTGAAGCGGAAAGGACTTCCCTAGACCTTGCGGTAAATTAGCATTAAATGCAGCTTTCCTGCCTGGGGCATGTTGCCCATGAAAATTTACCTAGGGATGGATTGGCTTGGTTTTGTAAAAATGAAGTCAGCAGTGCCCACACCTGGTGAGCTCGGGAACAGTCTCTGGGCTTTTGTTTCTGCTCTTTCCCTCCATGGATTCCAAAGGCGGGGATTGAAGACTGGGCAGAGGTCACATGGGGGCAGATGGCAGGAACAGAAATTGCAAATGAAGAAATAGCATTTGGAAATTCTGTGAAGACATGTGGAACTCTCATCCTATACCTGACTCCAGCCCTAGGGATGGCTGAAAAGGAGTCCATGCTTTTAAGACAGTAGCCCCTCATCCTGAGAGGAGAGGAGAAGGAGACATGGGCTCTCCTGGGAGAAGAGGGACGCACTGGTCTCAGCCAGGAGCCCGGTTGTCTAGCACTGTCCCCCTGCACCCAGCACTTGGCTGGGCCAGCAGCCCCTTTGGGGATGCGGGGAGAGGAACATTTTACTGTACAGAATGGGATCATTGATAACATTTATAACTTTTAAATAACTCTCTTCATTTTAAATTCATGCATACTTGGACGTAATCCCTACCCCTACCTCCCATGTCTCCCTAAAGGAGGAGAAAATCAGGAAGCCCTTGGGCCAGAAGGACCTCAGAGGCTACCTGGCTGTTCCCAGGAGGGCAAAACCCAGCAGCATCCTCAACCCAGAGCCAGGAGTTGGGGGCCCACCTTCTTGGCTTTCCTGGGAAATGCAGCACCAGTAAGGAGAAGCCCAGCTGTCCTAAATGGTCTGTTCTGGGGTGCTGAAGAGGTTTCATCTTAAAACAATAGAAAGTTTTCCAGTGTTAATCCATTTTTTGCAAATACCTCCTCCTACTCTCTGGTTTTCTAAGGGTGGGTGAAGGTTGTCTTAGATTATGTCATACATGTTTAGAAAATGCCAAAATAATAATAATGATTATAATAATAATAGGAAACCTTTGCATTTGTCAGGTGCCTCATAGACTTCAGAGCACTTCACAGCCTTTAATTTACTGGCCCTGAGAGAAAGGGTCAGAGTTATTACACCCATTTGACAAATGAGGAAACTGGTTCTAGAAGGAAAGGGAACTTGCCCAAAGTGAGCAGAATGCTGGTATCCTGACAAGCTTCCCTGAACCCTGCTGCCTCCAGATGGGCTAGGGTAGGACCACAGAGAGGAGGAAAAAGGGAGGAGATCTAGGAATGACCTTTTTACTTTTGTTCATTCTATATCAGTAAGTAAAAACTAACATCTAGTACCTCACAGTTCACAAAGCAGTTTCATATCCATCATCTGGTTTAACCCTGTGAAATAGATTATTCTCTCATTTGATCCATGAGGAAACTGAGACTTGGAAAAGCAAAGTGACTTGCTCATAAGTGGCAGAGCCATTTGAATCCCAGCCTGCGGCCTCTGTCCCTCCAGTCTGAATCCACACACAGTCTCATGGACTGAAACATCGATGCTCAGTACCCTCTCTTAGCCCTAGTATGTAATTCAAGATCAAAGACAGACCCCAAGGCAAAAACAAGGTGTGAAAAGGCTGTGGTCTGGAAAGGCCCAGGCCCAGCGCCCCTTTTTCAGCCTGAGCACTGGAGCCCCAGTTCAGCTGGCCTCACCCTTTTGCTTTGACAGAGATCCACAAGCCTGGCCAAGCTTGGGGAGTCATTGCAGAGGGACTGAGCCCAGGAGAACAGGGGCAGTAGTGTGCCTGTGGTAGGATGAGAGTACACCTGGTAGGATCACAGGCGTCTGTTGGGAGGTACCATGGGTGTTATCCAAAGATACTGGATGGCCCAATGGTCAAGCTGGACAGAGGTCAGCGCTGGAAGGGCCCTGCCATTGTAGGAAGACCAGCAAGCCAGAAAGGACACGGGGTGTGCCCACATACATAGCAAGCTACAGCGTGGCACCAGCAAAGCCCTCTCTCCACCCCACTCCACTGCCTCTCCCCAGTACCACAAGCTTGGTGGCCAGGGTCAGGGGTACAGGTGGTTCCAGTCACCAGCCAACCCTCTTGGCTTCCACCACTTCTACCTGGCTCTTTCTCATTAGCCTGGGGCCTAGGAAGCTGGAGTCTGGAAGCTGGAGTGCCCCCAAGTGGTTAAGAGCCTGGAAATTATCTTTCTGCCATGTTTTGGAAAAATGTATTTAATTTCTTCCCCATGAGACAGGACAGTTGCTGCTGTTCCTCTTTCTCTCCTGGCAGTGACCCAAAAGTACATATCCCATCCCTATATCTTGAAAAAGGACACTCGCACCTGTCCAGAGTTTTTTGTCTGTGTACAAAGTACTTCAACATTGATTGCCAAAAATCCCCATTTTGTAGATGGAAAAACTAAGTCTCAGGAGGCTTAAGAGACTTGCCAAAGGTCACACAGCTCATAAGAGAAAGAGCCAAGATTTGAACTCTTCAAATCCTCTGCTCTTTCTGCTGGCACCTGCTGGGTCTGGGTGGCAGGCATGCAGAAGGGATGGGCTACCTGTCTGCCCCCAAACAGAGGAAGACCCCACGGAAACCTAGGGAGCTCAGTCCTCCCAGCTGAGCAGATTTTTATGAGGAGCCCTGGGAACCCAGAGGCATATCCAGATGGCAGCACCCAGAGGATGAGAATTTGCAAGAAAAAGGCCTAACTTGAGCAAAACATTTTGGGGTCATGAGGCCCAGGACTGAAGACATGTTCAAGGGCAGCCCCAGGCACCTGTCTGTTGAAAGACCCATGTCCCTGGGAAGCCTGCGTACCCTTACTTTCTGACCCTGGAGAGCCTGCCCACTGTCCAGACCTGGCGAGTTGGCACTTCCAGGGGACCTGGTGTAGCCCTGAATGGCCAAAAGCACATCTGACTCAAGTTTCTGGGCTTGTTTTTCCCATGGGTGAGGACCAGGATCTAGAGAGACACTGTGCAGTCCTTTCTCCTTATCCCAACTCTTACCCTTGCGCACCCAAAGTGTTCCAAGTTTGAGGTATCCCACTCCCAGAGATCTGGGAGTGCTTCTTTGGAGAGGCTGGCTTTGTTCTGAGTAGGCTTCAGAAATGAATCACATGGAGCATAAAAGTAGTGCAGATCCTCTGGTCACCAAGTTCTGGTGTCCTCATTGTACAGACAGGACTCTGGCTGAGTCAGGCCTGGAGCCCTGCATATCAGATCCTCAGCTCTGCTGTGTGGCCAGAGAGGGAGGGCCTAGAGGGCATGGGTCTTGGAGTGCTCTTGGTCCCAGCACTGTGGTTGGAGCAGTCATTTAGATGTCACCATGGCATTTTCTCCTCAATTGCTGTTGAGTGAAAGTACGTGGAAGCTCTGCTTTTCCTGTATTCCACATCACTATAGGATATGTGGTCCCCCGCTGCTTGCCAAGCTTGGGAATCCGGAAGGGGCAGGCTGGGCAGTGGAGGGGGCAGGTGAGGAGGAGGCTCCATACTGGTGTCCAGCCCCAGGGGAATCCAAGCCAGACCTACCTCCAAAAGCAGGGTCACAGCAGAGGAGACCCAGCCAGGCTAACATCTAATTCCACACCTGAGCCTCTGAGAGCTCAGCCTACTATGGGTGTGCCAGGCTGGTGGCAGGGTTTGTCCTTTACCTGTCCATGTTCCCTTCTGCTAGACAGCTTGTTTCTGAAATTAGGCATTACATGGTTCTAGGGCCCAGCCTTTAAAATTCCTGACAGGCCAGTTTCAACATTCCATAACCAACCTTGCCTGAGCCAGACTTGGGTCTCACTCCCTCACTTTCTCCAATGGGTATTTTCTATCTTGCGTGCTGTTGAGTCCAGCCCAGTGGCCAGGTGATTGGGGTTGGTTGTCACAGAGCCAGAAAGGGAAACTAGAACTCTTGCTTCCCTGTGGCTGCATGCGTAGTCCCTGGGTATTCTTGCTGTGGCAGTGAGGCCCTGTACCCAGTCCAGCTCCTGGTAGAGGGGGTATTTTCCTTTCTGAGGAGAACAGATATAACAGCTTTGCTGATAAGTACCAGCCCATAGGACTCAAATGGGTGAAGTCATCTTTGGGCCTGACCCCAGCAAGACCAGCATCTCCAGGCTCCAGCCTTCCTCCTCATGCCTGAGAGTCAGGGAAAGAGTGGGACTGCCCAAAGACCACCTTCTTGGGTCAGCCAGATTATCTGGATCTGTGGTGGGACTCCAGCTCTTCCTTACCCAAGGGGATGTAAGGCCAGGCCTCTAGCAACGTGGAGTTGTCTGTAGTGACCTTTAAAGGCCCAAGGGCCCGTTCCCATCTCCTGACTAAAAGGTATCTGCATCCCTGTTCATGTCACACGACAGAGAAAACTTGTTCTCGTGACATGTACCATCCCTGTGAGAGAGCGTTGTATATGATTTTGTATTTTTTAATTCATTTTAAGCTACAGGTTGGAATCTAATTTTTAAATTTTATTGGAACTCACATTTTAAAAAGAAAAACATTTAAAATAATAATAATAAGCCTTTGACCAGTGTCTTCCAAGTAGTTTGATCAAAGAACTTATAGGTGTTTTCAAAACACAGCCTGGAGTGTAAAGATTGGAAAGCCTCGCTTGTGTGTATGAAGTGTAAATCTGGTTTTGTTTTATTGTTTTGGATTCTTTTGGGTTTTTGTTTCGTTTTGTTTTGAAGATCAGATAGTGATCACTCTGAAAGATTGAAGCCAAGAATTTGTAACTATGATATTTACTGTAAGCTGTAGAACATTCAATAACTATTAAAAAAATTTCCAAAAAAAGTCTGGGATGACCAGACTGGTGGTTCTTGGGGGAGGGGGACACAGACACCTCCTGGGCCAGTGAGAGTCCCCTGGGCTTCTCCCCAATTGATCCTAAACTTGTTTTCACCAGTCAGGTAACACCTACGCTGCATCTCCGGGGCGGCCCTGGGACTCACAGTTGAGGGGCCTGGCAAGTGGCCGTCGGCACCTGGACTAAGGTGTGTGATACCGAGTACCCACCATGTGGCCGGCACTGTGCTTTACGCTTCGTAACTCATAATCCTCACAGCAGGATGGGAGGTGAGCTCTGTTGTTAGCCCTGTCCTTGGTAGGGGGCAGCTAAGGAGGGTTAAGTAAGTACCTCGGCCAAGGTTACAGAGCTAGTGAGGGGCGGAGTTGGAACTTACACTTGGTCTGGCTCCAAAGCCCAGGCACCAAGCCCCAAGCCCCACGTTCTCCTGCCCACCCTGGAGGAGGCAATGCCTGTACTCACTTCAAGGGTAAATTGGTCAGGTGGGAAACCAAGGGAAGGGCTTAATGTGGTTTGTAGTCCCAGAAGGACAGTTGAAGGCAGTCATATGGTCTCCATCCAAATGGTTATCAAGTGCTGTCAGTTTTATTTACATCCTAAACATCTCTCTCGTCGCCCTGCTGGGCAAAGCCACTGCCCTAGTCCAGGCCTGGGCTTCTCTCCCTGGTTATCACAACCACCATCCCATCCTAGGGCCTGGCCCCTGCACTCCACGCTCTCCCAGCCTCCAAGTATTCAGCTTCCTCAAATGGAGAGAATACTTGAGGCCCAGAGAGGCTAAGTGACCTGGCTGTAGCTAACACTCAGGACTCCTGACTCTCGAGCCCTTTCTACCAAACGGTACCCTGGGCCTCCATAGCGCCTTCCCCAGTTTCCTCTCCTGTCCTCACCTGACATGAAACTCATTCTCCCTCCCTCGTGATGGCAGAAAGCTCTGTCGGGTGTGGTAGGGGAGGGCATTGCTGGGCTCTCTTCCCCTGCACAGGAAGGGGATTTTTCCCAGGGACTCAGCTCCAGGTCAGTGGCAGGGCTGGGGGCCAGGAGCAGGTGGAAGGCAGAGACCAGGGCCCCAGCACCCACCATTCTGGCCCATGGAGGAGGGGTTATGGAGTGAGAGAGGGCACTCTGAGAACTGTCCTCAGTGGTTGGCCCAGGGCCCCACCGTGTCCTCCAGCTCCCAGCCCTGCCAACAGCCTGGGCCTACCTTGAGCTCAAGAGCAGGATTTAGAGCCAAGAAAGCTTCCACGTGAGGGCAGGGGCCCTAAAAGCCAAGAGTATCAGACACACCCCTACCTGATCCCTCAGCTCCGCATCCCACTCTTTTGGGAGCTCACCTCAATATCCTCCAGGGACAAGAGACTATCCCTTCTCTTACCTTCCAGCAAGCAGGAAATTGGGGTGGTGGGAGTGGTCTGGAGGGGAGCAGTGCTTATTACCCCAGGGCCCAGCACTGAGATGGGGTGTGCGTTACCTAACCTGGGAAGCCCAGACCCAGCCTCGGCCTCCACCATCGCTGGCATCTGTATGTGCCTCACCCCAGGCAAGAGGACATCCAGAGACCAGAGTCCAACTTCCCCCTGGGAAAGGAGGCCAGAGAGTGGGAGGGCTCAGCCTCCCACCCCTTTCCCCCAGGGCACTGTCTCGTCCTCATCATCTCAGTGTGTCACACAAGTCCTCGGTGAAGTGGGGTTGGCTGAGGGGACAGCCAAATTTGAGAAGCCACACCCTGAGGTGCAGCTGAACAGCTGGCAAGTAGGGACACCAGTCGCACCACGGCGGCCCCAGGGAACATTCCCCAGGGTGCACTGGTGATGCCCACTGGTCCCCTACAACAGACACCCTATTCTAGACTTTGACAACCTTTGGTGCTCCGGAAAATTCCTCCTGATGTCCAGCCTGTCTCCTTCCCTCCCCTCTCCTAGAGCAGGTGATGCTTTGCCTCCTGGGTCCTCAGAGGTGCCCTCCCTTTCCTGCCCACCTGAGAAGCCCCAGAGAGAAGCCTGTGCCCTAAGAGAGGTGAGAGAAAGGGAGAGGTCGAAGCTCAAAGCTCAGCCTCCCCTCAGGCGGGGATTTTTCTCTGAAGCTGCTAGGCCGGCCCCTTGCCATGGCTTCTGCCCTGTGTGAAGCCTGGGCCTCCCGCAGGGTGTCCCTTTCCACACCTCCCCAAGTTCCATGAACCGTCACTTTTTGGTTCTTCAGCCTCTCTTTGGGCCTCTTTCCCATTAGTGTTGAAATATGTCCTTTCCTTCCATCTTTTTTTTTTTTTTTTTTTTCCTTTTTTGGCCACACCACGCAGCACGCGGGGATCTTAGTTCCTCGACCAGGGATTGAACCCGCTCCCCCCTGCAGTGGATGCACGGAGTCTTAACCACTGGACCACCAGAGAAGACCCTCTGTCTTTTAAAACCATACCAAAAACACCAAAAGAACCTGGAATTAACTAAAAACCCTCTCTCCCTGGAGCCTGAGGGCCCACCAGCTATTACCTGGCACAGTCAGGCTTCTGCAGGAAGCTCAGCCCACTGGGACTTGGCTCTGCTCTCGCCACATCCCTGTGTCGGCTAGCCAGGGGACGCTAGTCCTGACCTTGCAGCAGCGCCTGGCCTTGTGACCCACCCTGCTCCCCACACTCTCGTCCTTCCCTGGCTTCCAGGATGCTGCACTCTCTTGCTTGCTTTCCTTCCCACCTTTTTGGGCCTTCCCTGAGCTCTCTCCCTGGAACGTGCTCCCTCCCAGTCCAGTCCTGGTGCAAATGCCCATCTGAGTGCTTCCAGGTATCCTCGTAGCCCAGGTCTGTCTCTTGAGCGCCGCGGGCCTTCACATGCAGGTGCCTCAGGACATCCCGTGGGTCTGCATCACTGCTCCCCACCCAGCTGGCCCTAATCCCGTGACCCACATCCCGGCACCAAGCCCTAGCAGTTCTGTCCTCTGTCCCAGGAGTCTTTCCATTGCCCCCGCAAACCCCTGCTCCTCCGTCTCGTCTGGATGGCTGCAACAGCCTCCTGTGGATCCCTGCTCCCACAGCTCCTCCACCCTCCACAGTGGTCAGGAATGAGCTGGCCAGTCATACTTTTTCCCCTTCCTGAATGCTCTAGAGGCTCTTGGGCATCCCTGGCATAGGGCCAGTGGCTTCCAAGAGCCCATGTGGCTGCCTTCTGCCGCCACCCCCAGCCTTCACACCTTAGTCACTCTGTACTTGCAGCTTCTCCAGCTCCTCATATTTTCATTGCCGTCCGGCCTCTGTACATGCTGTTCCCTCTCTGTGGAACACAGCTCCCCTTCCCACATTCTCCAGCCCTCAATATGCCTTACTTACCCCATCCATGTGCCAGGCTCCACTTCCTCTAGAGGTGTGCTGTCCAATACAGGAGCCACTAGCCACATGTGGTTATCAAGCCCTTGAAATATGCTACTTCATATTAAGATGTGCTTTAAGTGTATTTTACATACCACATTTCAAAGCAAAAAAATGGTTCATTCATAATTTTTATACTGATTTTATATTGAAATGAAAGTATTTTATATATACTGGTTTAAGTAAAATACATTGTCGATATCATTTAAAATAAGTTCACTTGTTCCTTTTTACTTGTTAAAATGTGGCTCTTAGAAAAATTTTAATTACATACGTGGCGCACACTCTATTTCCGTTGGACAGCACTGCTTCTAGAGCCTTCAGTGAGAACCAGGTGACCTGAGAGGCCTCCTCTGGCCCCACTTCAGCTGCTGCCTGGTGTCCACCTGCCAAACAGCAGGCGCTGCCAGGGGAGGGATGGCCTGTCCCACACACGGAGCCCGACACAACTATTCACTGAATGGGCAGACCTGAGAAGAGACACAGGGAAAAAGAAGCTCCTCATGACACTACTTTCCCACCTTTTATTATTCAACAAATGGATGGGCGTGGAGACACAAGGGTGGGACAACAGCAAAGTTTCAATAAATAAGAGAAATGGGGACAGCAGTGGGTCCATGCCTGCACAGCCCCACATAAATAACGAGGTTGCTGAGCCAGAGTGGAGACGCGGGCTGGGCAGTCGCCCGCACTGCCCAGGCCAGGGGACGAACACACCAACACCACAGGGACACAGAAACCACCGAGGCCAGAAGCCTCACCCCTTACCCTCCAAAGTGCCTGAGATCTTGTGGGTGGCTGGGCAGGCTGGGGCTCTGTACCACAGCCCTGCCCAGGTCAAGTCTGTTTCTTCAATTTCAATAAAAACAGCAGGGTCAGGGGCAGGCACGTGCATTACGCCCCTTCTGTAGGCAGAGCCATGGATGGGCAGCCCCATGGGAGCCTGGAAGGTGGTGGCCCTGAAGCAGCAAAAACGGGGCCAGATAAAACTACTAGTGGGAGGGGTGGCAAGGGGTCAAGCTCTCCAGCTACACGACCCAGCCCAGAGCCTGCAAGATGCTGGAAGGCCCTGGGCACCGAGACACCACTCTCTCCCCGCTTCACAGTCAGAAGAATTGGGACCCAGTAATGGCCAAGGGCTTGCCCAGGATTAGAACCCAGGAACTCGGTTCCTACCTCATGGCTTTTTGTTGACCCCTCCCTTTGCAGGACCTGTCAGAAAGGAGGGGGAGGTCCCCTCTACAGAGGCAAGGGGTGGCTCATCACTAAGGCGTGGAGCCAGGGGGGCCAGGTAGAGGGCCCCTCCCCACCACTGAGGCCTAGCCACCCGGTGGTGCAGAGGACCCTGTGGGCTCCTAGGATCCAGCCAGGGCAGGGCACGGCGTCAGGGACATCCTGCAGGGAAGGAAATGGGCGGCAGGGACGGGAGGGGCTCTCAACCTGCTCCTGCACACAGCACCCGCCGGCCGGCTGGCCTGCCTCCTCACTGGGGTGGACGCTCCCACCTCCAGGCCTTGGCCTTGGCTGTTCGGTCTGCTGGGCCATTCTGGATCCTCACTGGCTCAGCTGCAGCTCTACCTCCTCCAGGAAGCCTTCGGAACCTCCCAGGGCAGGGCTGCAGTGTCCTCAGACGAGACAGCCCCTCAGATGACCAGGTTGCTCTCACTCAGCCGGACCACATAGCGGTTCTCCTGGGGGACAGGGGTGAGGGGTCAGAGCTGTCAGGGGGCTTCTGGACTCAAGAAAGTAGCCCTCTGTACCTCCACCCCTGCACCATCTGCAGTTGGGGTTGGCACAGGTGCCAACAGACACCTTTCCCCTCTGGTCCTCACCTCGGCCTTGTTCTCTGCTGGGGGCTTCAGCCATTTAGGGTGGCTTCCACCACTTCCCAGCAGTGCCCGCTGCTCACTGGAGAGGCCACATTGTGGGGAGTCAGGGAGATCACCCCCTGAGGGCCTGGCCTCCGTGATGGTCTTCACCTCCGAGGCCACTGAACTCGTCCGCTGCTCAGGAATTCGGGCCACACGGAATCTGTGAGGAGAGGTAGTGCAATCATCCTCCATTAGAGGAGGGACCCCAGGTGTGGAGGGCGCAGCACCCGCCAGGGTCACACAGCAAGTTCATGGGTCAGAGCCTGAGCCCTCCCCACGTCTTCCCACCCACTGACAAGCTCCCAACACCTCCCGACACTAGGCTGCAGGTGGACAGGCTCTTAGCCTGAGGCGGTGCAGGTGTGATGGGGGCTATGACCCTGCCCTGGGGGCCCAAGGACTCTATGTGAGAGAGCATAGCTGGGAAGATTTGGCTTTTCCCTGGCCACCCCCACTGCAAAGAGGCCCACTGAGGCCAGGAAGGGTGAGGCCACCACTGAACCCCTGTTCATGGATCAGGCTAGGGCCCTGCCTCCCCCAGAGCTGTCATGTCATGTCGTGGCACCCTGCTGTGTCTATGCCCTCCTCACCTGCCCACAGACAAAATGGTGATCTCGCCCTGGCGTCCTGCCTTGGCCCCGACCTTGGGCGCCCTGGCTGGGTTGGGCAGGAGTCTGGGAGTAGGAGTGGTGGCAGCTGCAGCCTCGGGGGACAGCAGCACCTCGGGCCACTTCTGGCTACAACGGGAGCAGCAGGGGCCAGAGAGTGAGGCCAGGTCCTGCACAGTGTGGAGGTGGTGGCGATGTGGGCAGACGTGCGGTATGCTGGGTGGGCCCGGCGGCAGCCTGTGGAAGACACAGGTGGGAGCGGTCACTGGGGCAGGGCAGGCCCAGGAGACCCCAGGAGGTAGTGAAGGGGAAGCGGGGTGACAGGAGGGGCAACATACCCAAGTGGTGAGTCCCCAGGAGGCAGGCTGATTCCCTGTGGTTTGGGGCCCTCCTTGCCCACCTGCCCACTTACCTGGGCAGAGGCCTGTGGCTGGTCTGCGCCAGCTGTTTGCTGTGATACTCCTTCAGCAGCTCCTCCAGGGCCGCCGCATTCTCTGTGGGCAGCTGTAGTCAGAACCCGGCTCTGGGCTGTGAGGGACACTCCCCGCAACCTCCTGCCCCAGCACAAATCCCCCTACCTACCCGCCACCCCCTCGCTGGCCCAGGCTGTGTGCCTTTTCCTCCACCTCTCACCAGGCAAGAGCAGGCAGAGAGGCGGCAGCATCATGAACCACAGTGGTCAGAGAGGGGCACGCTGGCCTGAGGTATACCGGCGGGAGGGGCAGAGCAGAGCTCTGGGAGGGATGGGGTCAGACCTCCCCCCTCACCTTTCTTCTCCGTGATCAGGCGCACCAGGACCCCAATGGTGTCCTCATTGGCGTCCTCAGTCTGGTAGGCAGGGTTGACCCCTGGGGAAGAGCAGAGAACCATGATCCTAGGGAAGGAGGCAGGGGCACACTCTGGGCTCACAGGCTACACCAGGACATGGCAGCAGAGGGCGCCCCTGGCCTGGGTGTATGCGTACCTAAGGGCCTCAGCTCTGATTCTGAGCCCATTATCACCTTCACTACTTACTCAGCATCATTGCTCCCTGCACCCAGCAGCACCAGGGGCTTAGCGGTTTCAGGGCCATCTGAACTCCACCGTCCCTGCAGAGTGTGTGGGATGAGGGAACCAGCCTCTCCCAGGGCCTGCCCTCTCCTCTCTTTAGCCTCAGGGAGCTGTGGGCTGCCTCTCTGCCCAGAACCTCTGACAGCCCCGGCAAACTCTGCCATCCCAGGCCTATCACCTCCCTGCACACCGCCCTGTCGGTATAACTAACTGAGGACCCGAACCTCAAGGGCATGAGAATGAGCCATGCAATCATTCCTGGGCCAGCAGCAAACAGAACTCCTAGGACTCGTACCCAGGCAGTAGCCAACAGTTAAAGGGAGTCCTAGGCCAGGAAAACAAGTGCAGTTCCAGGCAAAATGGCCCGAGTTGCCACTTTCCTGCCTGCCTAAAGCACCTGTCCCCCTCCTGCCCCCTGCAGACCGCAGTGTCAGAGGTTGAAAATGGCGCTGGCATGGCAGGCGCCATTCTATCTTGACTTGGCCCCCAAGTTCTGTGAGCAGTGTATGTGCATGTGGGATCCCGGCCCTACTGGCCCTCGGGGGACAGCGCGGGGGGGTAAGGGGAAGAAGAAAAGGGACCCAGGGCCCTGGGGTAGGGGCAGGAGGAACATGTCTCTCCCTCTGGTTCCAGGGCTCGTAACTCAAACCACAGCCTGGAGCTGAAACCTGAGCCTCTCATGGTCCCCGTCCAGGACAGCTGCCCTGCCAGCCCTTCAGGCCAGAGGTCGGAGGTCACCCTGAGTACCCAGAAAGCAGTCCAACCCTTGAACCACACACACAACTGCAGCCCCTGAGGAGTCCAGGCCCTTACACCTGGGTAGGGCCTCACACAGGGAGGGAATCCCACTAAAGCCACTTGACCTCCGCTCTGCCTCTGCTCCGCCCCAGTTGCCACCTCGGGCCACCTCACCCTTCCTTCCACTTTGTCAGTCCACAGTGTCTCCTCTGCGGCCCACGTGCGGCACCTCTGGGAAACCCTCCCGAGTAGCCCTCTGCAGGCCCCTCCCCGTCAGACCCTCCAGACCAAGTAGGTTCTCAGTCTGCGCCCTCTGGCCTCCCCACCCAGCCCCAGGCTGGGCCTCACCGCTGCCTCCGCCTCCAGGGCCAGGCCCGACCTCCTTGTGGGCCGTGCAGTGGTAGCCCTTCCGCTTGAGCAGGTTACACACCAGGATGCCTAGCAGCCCCATGAGGCAGAAGATGGGCACAATGGCAATAACCGCGTACTGGGCAGCCGTCTCCTCAGGGCTGCCCGCCCGCGTGCTGTTCCCAGGCTGCCGCGTCTCCCCTGCGCCACTCGCCCCTGCTGCCACCTCCACGCCACGTCGGGCCCGTCGTCCCCGCTCTGAGCACCACGGAGGATGGAGGCATGGAGGAAAGACAGAGGCAGAGAGAAACACACTCAGAGAGGCCCAGGGCCCGAGTTACTGTGGGCAGGGGTCGGGGTGGTGGGTGGTACCGGCATGTCCAGAGCACCCACTCTCCACCATGGTGGGGAAGTAAAGGGCAACTCACCCCCTCCTTTTTGGCCATCTGACCAGTCAGCCAGCCTGAGCAAGGCCTCCTCAGCCCTCAGGATGGCCAGACCCTGAGGCCTCTGTCCACCCCTCATGATGGGTCAGAGGGGTGAACAAAAGGCAACGGTGCACGTGCCTGGGCACAGCGACACCGGATCCCGCCTCCCCACAGCCTGACCCATGAGTTAGTTGCCTCAGAAGGTGACCAACTCAACAGGTGAGAGGAGGTGCATGTGTGTAAGCGTATGTGCTCACACTCAGCTACATGGGTTGTTTCGAGGGGATAAGGACAGGAGACCGGTCGGGATGTGAGCCCCCAGCTGTGGCAGCCACCTGCTGGACAGTCTCTGCCACTCAAAGGCGGGGTGAGAAGACACAGCCAGTGGACCTGCTGGACACCCTGTGGCTGCACACCCTCCCCTGGGCTAGGGGAGTGAGGACCCCACTGCCCCAGATGGACACTGCGGGGCCCTTGGGCTCAAGCTCGCCAGACCCCTCCCCACACATACCCCGCCAGTCCTAGCCACCACCTGCCACTCACCGTAACAGCCGCGAGTACCCAGGGGTGTCCAGGAGCACGGCTGACAGGGAACACGGGGGACCTCTGACGGGGCAAACCACCTGCAGGGAGGGAAGATGTTACTGAAGCCCAAAAACTATCCTTAAGAGAGGCTGGACCTTCCTACTGGGCACCCTCACTGGTCCTGACCCACCCCATTTCACAGATGGGAAGACCGCGGCCCACTCAAGAGGTGAGTGAGGCTGGGATCCCAGGATCTCAAGTCCTGGTCACCTGGTCATGAACACCCACACCCCACCCCATGGCTCACCCAGGCTGGCAGTTTCCACATAGTGTGTCTCGAGTTGCCGTGCCCACCTGGGCCTCCAGCCTCCCTCGAGGGCTGCAGCGGGAGTGCGGCTGGCAAGGGCTAGAGCCCCAGGAAGCTGAGAAGGTGCCTGGGGGGCAGGACCTGCATAATGTGCCCTGCCCTGGTTCCTGCAGGAGGGAAAGAGTGAGAACAAAGCCATGAGCCAGGCCTGAGGTCCCTGCCCCTGGCCCTCAACAGTCTTCCCAGGAGAGGTGGATGGGCAGGGCGAGCTCACCAGGTTGGGCTCCTCACCAGGTGGGCACGGCCAAGGAGTTGTTGATGTTGCAGTGGCCAGAGGCCAGGGCAACAGCTGGAAGAAAAGAGGGCAGGACACACTGAGGGAGCGGAAAGCACTGGGACATGGCATCTCTGGGGCCACCTACCCCCCACCCACTTTCAGTCACCCCAGGCACAAGGGCCACCAATATACAGGGCCACCCCCAGGCTTTGGGGACACTCTCTAAACTCAATCCCTTGTGCTACAAGTAAAATCTGCCTGTCCCAGACCTGCTGCATTGCCATTGCCTAGGCAAGGGGAGAACCACATCTGCTTCTGGAAAGTGCTGAAACGCCTCAGACAGGGCCAGATCAGGATCTTGAGCCCCTGGGTCTGTGAGTCACGCCCTTCTAGCTAACCAGGATGATGAGGAGGAAATTCTTCCGAATTCCTCTCTCAGGTTCCGCCCCCCTTCCTGCTGCCTTGGTCCCCACACCACAGCTGAAAATGTCATTAACCAGCCTCAGTTCATCATCCCTGGGGCCGAGGCTGCAGATGGTGCCTCGGGGCCTCGGCTGAGTCTCTGGGACCACATCCTCCTCCGTGACCTTCCCACAACACAAGGCCAGCCCGTTCACACCCTGGGACCCACACAGGGCATGACAGGCCCCAAAGGAAGGATCTTCTCCATTTGTGTCCTCCCCCTATTCCTCTCGGAGCTCCCTCTCTTCCCATTCCAGGTGTGAACTATCTGCCCTGAATCCTGCCCGCAGGGGAGATCCCCCAGTCCTCCAGTTGGGCCCCAGTTTGGGGCAGGCACAGTGTAGAGCCAGCTACCCTGAAGGGCAGAGGGAATGTCTCACGGGAGGTGCTAGAGACCTCCTAAGGCCCTAGACCCGGCTCCAGCACGTGCCAAACACTGAGAGGCCAACGGCACCAGGAGCACGTGGGGCAGGAGGCACTTCCTAGGGTCAGACTGCCTCGATTCTTCAAAAGAAGAGCCACAAAGACAACCCTCAGAATGGGAGAAAATATTTTCAAATGAAGCAACTGACAAAGGATTAATCTCCAAGATTTATAAGCAGCTCATGCAGCTCAATAACAAAAAAACAAACAACCCAATCCAAAAATGGGCAGAAGACCTAAATAGACATTTCTCCAAAGAAGATATCAGATTGCCAACAGACACATGAAAGAATGCTCAACATCATTAAT
This sequence comes from Balaenoptera acutorostrata, assembly GCF_949987535.1. Classification (NCBI taxonomy): domain Eukaryota; kingdom Metazoa; phylum Chordata; class Mammalia; order Artiodactyla; family Balaenopteridae; genus Balaenoptera; species Balaenoptera acutorostrata. The sequence goes on along the minus strand of NC_080072.1, from coordinate 53,125,752 downwards.
CATTAGAGAAATGCAAATCAAAACTACAATGAGGGGCTTCCCTGGTGGCGCAGTGGTTGAGAGTCTGCCTGCCAATGCAGCGGACATGGGTTCGAGCCCTGGTCTGGGAGGATCCCACATGCCGCAGAGCAACTGGGCCCGTGAGCCACAGCTACTGAGCCTGCGCGTCTGGAGCCTGTGCTCCGCAACAAGAGAGGCCGCGACAGTGAGAGGCCCGCGCACCGCGATGAAGAGTGGCCCCCGCTCGCCGCAACTAGAGAAAGCCCTCCCACAGAAACGAAGACCCGACACAGCCAAAAATAAAAATAAATAATTAAAATCCTAAAAAAAAAAACAAAAAACTACAATGAGATATCATCTCACACCGGTCAGAATGGCCATCATCAAAAATCTAGAAACAATAAATGCTGGAGAGGGTGTAGAGAAAAGGGAACACTCTTGCACTGTTGGTGGGAATGTAAATTGATACAGCCACTATGGAGAACAGTACAGAGGTTCCTTAAAAAACTAAAAATAGAACTACCGGGGCTTCCCTGGTGGCGCAGTGGTTGAGAATCTGCCTGCCAATGCAGGGGACACAGGTTCGAGCCCTGATCTGGGAAGATCCCACATGCCGCGGAGCAACTAGGCCCGTGAGCCACAATTACTGAGCCTGCGCGTCTGGAGCCTGTGCTCCGCCACAAGAGAGCCTGCGATAGTGAGAGGCCCGCGCACCGCGATGAAGAGTGGCCCCCGCTTGCCACAACTAGAGAAAGACCTCGCACAGAAACTAAGACCCAACACAGCCATAAATAAGTAAATAAATAAATAAAAAATAAAAAAAAAAAAAAAAAAAAGAACTACCATACGACACAGCAATCCCACTACTGGGCATATACCCTGAGAAAACCATACTTCAAAAAGAGTCATGTACCAAAATGTTCATTGCAGCTCTATTTACAATAGCCAGGACATGGAAGCAACCTAAGTGTCCATCATCGGATGAATGGATAAAGAAGATGTGGCACATATATACAATGGAATATTACTCAGCCATAAAAAGAAACGAAATGGAGGTATTTGTAGTGAGGTGGATGGAGTTAGAGTCTCTCATACAGAGTGAAGAAAGTCAGAAAGAGAAAAACAAATACAGTATGCTAACACATATATATGGAATCTAAGGAAAAAAAAAAATGTCATGAAGAACCTAGTGGCAAGATGGGAATAAAGACACAGACCTACTAGAGAATGGACTTGAGGATATGGGGAGGGGGAAGGGTAAGCTGGGACAAAGTGAGAGAGTGGCATGGACATATATCCACTACCAAATGTAAAATAGATAGCTAGTGGGAAGCAGCCGCATAGCACAGGGAGATCAGCTCGGTGGTTTGTGACCACCTAGAGGGGTGGGATAGGGAGGGTGGGAGGGAGGGAGACGCAAGAGGGAAGAGATATGGGAACATATGTATATGTATAACTCATTCACTTTGTTATAAAGCAGAAACTAACACACCATTGTAAAGCAATTATACTCCAATAAAGATGTTTAAAAAAAAAAAAAAAAAAAGAAGATCCAGGTAACCAACCCCAGCACCCCGCCGGGGCAAGAGGTTCCTGAGCGCAGGGCTCAGGACTCACCTTCCCCACGGTCCCATCCCCAACTCACCACAAGGAGGCAGGATAGGGGCCAGTGCGGTGGGCTCAGCTTCATCCTCAAGCCCCAGTGGGTCGCCAGCCTCAGGCAGATGGAGGGGAGGCTCAGACGGAGACGGGACAGGCAGGCAGGCAGGCAGCTGCCGTCCTCCCAGTGCTCCTTCCAGGACGGGGCTGGACAGGAACATCGAGAGGTGTCACCAGGCGGGCAGAATGCTGGGGCGGCTTGGCCTACACTCACCGGCCCTGCCCTCTGGTCCACTGCAGGTCCTAGCAGAGGTGGAGGCACCCTATCTGGGGCCAGCCTCCCAGGGCAGCTTCCCAGAGGAGGAAGGGCTTCCTGCCTCTTCCATAAACAGCCAGCTGCCCTAGGCCCGGGCAGGGGAGCAGGGGAGGAAGGAAGCCTACAGCCTCAGCCCCGAGGGTGGGAGGAACGAGAGCACTGGCAGCGACCCCACGCCCGGCCTCCCCGCTTGCATCCCCAGCTCTCAGGCTCCTGCCTCTCAGAACTCCTTGGGGCCCACAAGCATGCCCGCCTCTCCTGCTTCTCTGCCTTCACTCTTGCTGTTTCTGCTCCAAGGAAGGCCTTTTCCGTCACACTTCAAAGCCCAACACAAAGGCCTCTTGTTGTGGAAGCCTCTCTAGACTTCCATTTCCCCAAAGCTCCCCCACCCCCAACCCCATCACAGTGCTGGTCCTCCCACGGGTCCCACAGTCCCGCCCGGCAGACTTCTCCAGAGATCTGGGATGTGTCTGACTGCATCTCTTGAGCCGCGGGCAGACCTGTAGGGGTGGGAGACGCAGCCAGCATTCAAGCCTTCTGTCTTCTCTTGAGCACCTGCTGTGTGCTGGGCACTGCCCTCAGCACGGGAAAAGGTATGAACAAGACAGGTGCTGTCCTCAGGGAGCTCACACCCCAGGGGAGACCAACGACCAACAGATAAACAGTGAGCGTCCCGTGCCAGATGGAGGGAAGTGCCAAGAAACCAAATAAGGCATGTGAGGGCACAGAGGGTGACGGGCACGGGCCTGAGGCTGAGCCCCCAGGCTCAAGGGTGTGGCCTCCTCTGTAGAAAAGTCTCCAGCCAGTAGACGAGGTTGGAAGAGCAGGAAGAAAAATTTGGATTGCACAAAAGGGATAGTGGCAGAAAAAGGGAGTTCAATGACCTCTTTCCAGGAGGCCTGTCTCCAGGCTCAGGAGGGTGAGAGAGGGGTGTATATGGAGGGCCTCAGGTACAGGCCACAGGCAGCCTCTGACCCCCAAGGAGCAGCCTTGAGCAGCCAAGCTCAGCATGTTGAGGGGGCCCTGCCTAGAACCCCGGGGCTGTCTGATGCCCAGCCTGGCAGGAGAGGTACTGCCTGCAGTAAACCCCAGGTCACGGAAGAGCCGAGAGCTCCTTGGCCTACAGGCGGCCCGGACTTCCCACCGGGAAAAGGAGCCAGAGGAAACTGATCCGGCTGCGCGTGGGCCTGGCCTGGCACAGACCTTGGCGGGCCAGGGGTTTGAATTACACCCAGGGGAGGGGCTGGGGCAGTGGTCACACTATCCTCGGGACTCTCCAGGTCACTGGCAGTGGCTCTCGGCCCAAGGCCAGCTCAGGGGAAAACCTGGGACAGAAGGTCCAGCCACAGAGTAGAGTGAAGGCTGCACCCTGGCAGTCAGCACCCAACAGGTGGCATCCTCTGACCCATCCTCCACCGGTCCCTCCTCCAACATGGTCACAAGTGTCCCCCCTGCCCAGGCCCAGTTCCTACTCAAGCCCATCTCTCCATGGCCCCCTCCTTGGTTCTTCATGGGAGCTCACCCACAGACTTGACCACGAGCCCCAAGACCTCAGGCCGGCCCCGTAGCCCTGTCCAGCCCCCATATCCAGCACCCGTCCATATCCCCAGGGTGGGCCAGAGAGCTGGGGCAGGGGTGGAAAGTAAGAGACCCAACAGCCACCGAGGAGAGACTCCCCCCTAGTCCCACCCCTGGCCGTGACTGGCACCTGCTGGGTGACCTGAGCCCACAGGGAGGGGCTGTGCAGCTGCTCACCTCCAGACAGACGGGGAGCTATGATCTCAAGACTTCGAGGAGGAAAATGGGGTCCAAAGGCCCAGACTCAAAGCCAGCGAGGGCCCACTCAGGCACATTCACAGACGCTCGCTGCCTAGCGCCCTGACGCCTTCTAATTATGTGCCTTCTAATTACCCCAAACCAGCACTTACTCCAGTCTGGCTGCCCGAGTCTCTGCTTACAGCAGCTCCCCCGGCCCCCACAATCAGCCTGAGCCCCCAGAGGACCTGCCCAGTCAGGCAGCCGCTGGCCTCCACCCAGAACACCCCTGCACGCACGTGGACCCCTGCTGCTCTGACTCCCCTCTGCGCCTTCTCCCCACCCAGCCTCCGGCACCTATGCTCTGAGCCCTGGAACCCTGACTGAAAAGCAAGTTCAGATCAAGCCCCTTGGCTGGGGGAGGGGAGTCTGAGAAGGCTCCATCCCCACCCCTCTGCCTTCCAGAAGGCAGGGCAATCAGTGACCTTCCAAAGCCCTGCACCTCGGGGCACCTCCTGAGGGCTTCCTGGGGGAGGGCTGTCAAAGATGGGCAGTGGTGGTGTCTTCTCTGGCCTCAGGGCTCCTGGCAGAGGAGAACCACCCTTCAAGGCCCCAGGGGCAGAGAAGGAAGTTAGCTCAGAGGCCACTCCTCCCTGAAATCTCAGCCTGGGGCCTGTTCCCACTGTCACCAACTCCCTGGGGGACCTGAGCCCCTGCTTCACCTTGCTGGGTCTCAGTTTCCTCACCTGCAAGATGGGGATGTTTATGTCCCAGAGCAAGGCTGTCATGAGGTTTAAATGAGGTAACGAGCCTGACATAGGTCATGTGATTTCCTCCCCGTCACCCCTTCTTTCCCTCTCCACCTCCCACCAAGGCTTATAACTGTTTGTTTGCTTACTTGTTTATTGCTTGCCCCCGCCCCCCTCCACCAGACAGCAGCGAGGGCAGGGATGTCTGTCTCACCCACCACAAAACCCTGCCCCGGTGTCTGGAGCAGGAGGCCTCTGAGAAAACAGGTTCACAGGGGCGTGGGGTGGGGGGAGGGGTTCCTCACGCTCAGCCCATCCCCACCCTCCAAAAAAACTGCCCAAACAATTAGAACCAGAAATTCCCTGGAAGAAAGCCAACTAGCAAAGCTGTGACCAGGGCCCCAGCGGGAGGTGCCAGAGCCCCAGGGAGGTGCAGCCCCCCCGGAGGCCTCAGAGAAAGAGGAAGCTGTGTCACCACCCAGGCCTCCTCAGGCCTCAGCAGCTTCCCCTTTCCCAGAACTGAAGCTCATGGGGTCACCCAGCCCCAGCCTGGGGCCCCATCTCCGCGCATTCCCTCTCCAGCCTCACCCGCCTCCGTGGTGGCCTCCTCCGAGGGTCTCCCACGGCTCCATGCTCACCCCACCCCTCGCCTGCCCCCTGGCCTCCTCCCTGGCCTCCACTTCAGCCCCCCCGCAGCTTAGGCGTCTCAACACCCAGATCTGACCCCTGTCCCTCCCCACAACTCCAGCCACTCTGAGCTTCTTTCTGTCCCCCACACTTGCCTCTCTCACCTGGCACTGGTACCTGCTGTTTCCTCTGCCCAGAAACCCCTCCCATCACCCGACTGGCAGCTACCCTTCCTTCAGAGCTTAGCTCGAAGTCACTTCCTCCTGGAAGCCCCCAACCAGCACCTCACTTGTGCAGTTCTCGCCCTGGGTGTGACCAGGCTACGCACCCAGCCCTTCCCCACTGACGTGCTGCCCCCGTGCAGGGTGCCCAGCACGTGAATAGGTATGTGCTGAACCAGGGGGATCAGAAAAGGCACTCAGGAGAGGGTCCACCTTCTCCCAAGGTCAAGAGGGCCAGGGAGCAGGCTGACGATTAACAGCCTAGAGGCTGGGCTCGGGGTGGGGGATTGAACCCGGATCTGAAGCCCTTGCCTGACTTGGGGAGAACCAGCCTTCCTTGCTCTGCTCTTCACTGGCTCTGTGGCTGTGGACCCCACCCCCATTCCCCATCCCGCAGAGGGCTGTTGTGAGGCCGAGAGAACGCACATTAAACGCTCAGCACAGAGCCCGACACAGAGCAGGCCCTCAGTAAGCATTCACCGTGCCTCAGATTCCCCACGTGTAAATCGTGGAGGGGGTTATGGCACACACTCGATGGGAGGTACGAGGTACAAACGAGATTCTCTTATGTTTATGTACAACGCTTGGCGTGGAGCCTGGTACACGAGAGGTGCCCGATGAGCCACACTGACAATCTGGGGGGTGGGAGGGGTAGGAAGGGAGAGGAAAGGTTGGTGGGCAGAGCCCAGGTCACACCAAGCTTAGGCTGCAAGCTGAGAAGCCTGCATTTCCCCCAGGGCCTTGAAGGGTTAGCGGGGGAGGGAGAGGTAAGGAACAACTTTCGTCTCAGAGGGCTTGCTGGGCTGCCTGCCAAGTGAGGCAGGGCTGGGGAGACAGAGGTGGGAAGCAGGTACCCACCTGGAGCAGGGGGTGGGGGGCAGGTATTTCTGTTTCCCAGCCAGTGGCTTGACGGTCTGGGGACCTCCCTGCAGCCTCCAGGGGCTAGGGTTGCCTGGAAACACAGCTGGACACAGGCCTTTCTCGGCAGTGGCTGCACCCTAGGCAGGAAGACAAAGGCCGCCCATCAATAGAGAAATCCAGGTTAGCAAGGAAGCCAGTGGTTCCTTGGCAACTGGGGCTGAAGTAGGGCAGTGCCCACAGTGGGCGGTAGTGAGGACAGCTAGGCATTGCCTCCTTTTCATCCTCCGCCCTCACAGGGAAGGGAACAGACTCCCATCGCCTCGGGCCAGGCCCTCATCCTGGGTTGCCTCCACTCCTCACAGGAGAGGTGAGCGTCCCTGCTTCACCCTTGGGTAACTGAGGTTGTGGCAGGTCACCCAGCCGGGGGGAGGTAAAGCGGGGGTGGAGCCCAGGCCTACCTGACAGCTTCCCACCTCACTCTGACCCCTCCTACCCAGGAGCCTGGCCCAGGGCCTGGCGCAAAACAGATGTTCTGAGCGTTTGCCAACCTGATGGCAGAGACTAGGGAGCTGGCGGCACACAGGAGGCGGCTCACCTGAAAAACTATTACAAAGCACGCGGGCAGGCGCCAGGGAAGGAGGTACTGCCGCCATGGGGGTCTCTGGGGCCTCTGAGGTTTCCTGCATCCATACTCATTTGCATAGTGCCCTAGCCTACCACAGCTCCAGTAGGAAAAGGCACTGGGACCTGTGAGAAGCAGGAAGCCCAGGGAAGGAGGAAGAGGAAGATCCCAGGGTAGAGCCCAGCTCCCTAAGGACTAATGCGGGGCTGGGAGCCCAGAGATGTGCAGAGGCTGCCTCAGGGCCACTCAGTGAGAAGGGCTCCCCCATTCCCACCCCCAGCCCAGCCTCAGGCAGCCAAGATCTCCCAGGTCACAACCCTGGGGTGAGGACTCCAGGCACACCAGGCAGCAGCTGCTCCCTGGCCCCCGACCAGGCCTGGGCTTAGAAGGCTCAGGGGTGTGAGGTGGGCAGGTGGGGCTGAGGGGGCTAATTGGCCCTTGAGGCTAAGAAAAGGGCTGAGGCAGCCAGACAGGGCCCACCCAGCCCCTCCCAGTCTGGGTGCAGATGCAATCCCTGCCCCCTCCCTGGTCTAAGCCTGGGGCTGGGGGGTGTGGCAGGGGCCCAAACTAGACAGTTCTCTCTGAGGCAGAGCTGGGGCTCCCCAACACCCCTCACTAAGAACCTACTACATGCCCATTCCCTTACCAGGCCTCAAAGACAGAGTTCCAGGCTTCACAAATGAGGAAACTGAGACTCAGAGTAGTACCCTGTAACCACTTGGTCTGAAAGGAAACAAGGTTTCCCCATGCGGAGTGGGGACAGGCAGCTGGCAGCCCCTGCTCTTGCCACCCCAGACCTGGCATTCCCGCTGCTCCCACACGCCCTGCTCCAGCCCAGCACCCAAGCACTCAGAACCAGAGCCTTCCTGCAGGGAGGCTGCGCCAGTTCCCAGGACAGGATGGCAAAGCGCTATGAGGGCTGGAGGACACCCCACTGCCCACCAGCTCTCACCACTGCTACCTTCTTCTCCGAGAAGCCACCTTTGCCTCCTGCCCCAGCCGTGCATCTGTACCGATCACTGTGCCAGGGCGCCCAGAGTTGCTCAGCCCCGACCAGGCTGACTTGGGGAGGCTTTGAAAGAGACTGAGGGGAGATCACAGGCCCAGCCTGCCCTGTTCTCCGACTCCTCCAGACTCAAGGTGCTGGGGGAAAGAGACTCCCCTGCCCCCAGCAATCCCAGGTCAGGCCCTAACCAACAGAGCCTGAAGATGGAGGTCAGCCTGAAGGGGAGGCTGGACCCGGAGCAGTCACACCTGGGTTCAAGCTCTAGGTCATCACTTAGGAGCTCTGTGACCTTGGGCAAGTTACTTACCCACCCTGAGCTTCAGGGTCCTCCCCTGCAAACAGGGGTTCTGGTCCCTGTCTCCAGGGATGCTGAGGGGATAAACGGAGCCCACTGTAAGTAATACTGGTCAGGGCCTGGCCTGACCAGGCCTCTCCTGAGCACCAGTCCTCAACAGCCCACAAGGGCCAGAGGAGGAGCCAAGCTCAGAACCAAGCAGCATCCAACCAAGGTCACCCAGTGGCTCGGGAGCAGGCAAGAGTGCTTGGGGAACCCAACATCGGTCCCAACAGCATGGGTGGATGAGTCTTGGACTCGCCAGGTGGACCCTGGGTGCCCATTCCCCAGCCCTTACACAGGTTTGTGTCCACCTGCTCCCACGCCAACTGAAGCCACAGTCAGGAAGGCGAGGGGTGCTGAGCAGTCAGGACCCAGCCCTACATCCCTGAACTTGTTTCCGCCTCTGTGATTTGGGACAACTGTGCCTGTCCAGCTGACCTCCTGGCATGGCTGGAGGATCCATGGTTCATCAGGGAACAACGACTCTTCTTACAATCAGGCCTCAGCCCAGGTGCCACCTCCTGCAGGAAGCCTTCCCAGTCTCCCTGTCAGGGTGGACCCGCCCCTCTCCTGGCCCCTTCAGCCATCATTGTTCGAGGTCCCCCTCAGGGAGGGAGGCAGCAAGTGCACGCAGGAGGCGGGGCACGGCTCCATCCCTGCGCTCACTGTTCCTTCTTACCGTGAGGGTGTCCAGGTCCAAGTTAGGTCCCTCCTTCTGGAAGCCCTCCTTCCTTCTCTCTCCACCCACACACTCAGACCCTGCCTCTAACTGGCTGCAGAGGCCCCTCCATCCCTCTCCTGTGCCAAGTAGCCAGGGCACACACTCATAGCCACATGGGCAGTTTATTTATAGAGCACTCATCTTTCCCAGCGTGGCCTGGGAAAAAGCTCTGGCCTTCCAGGCAAACATACCTGGGTTAGGATCCCAGTGACACTGGAGTCTTGCAAGTCCCTGACCCATCTCTGGGCCCTCTTCTCAATGCCTGTACCTGGATGGGGCTGCTGATGACCTGGGCATGAGGCTGAGGATGAGAGCCTCATGGTCCTACCCAGGGCTGAACACAGAGCAGGGATGCAGCATTGGCACCTCTGTCTTCCCTGCCACCCCAGCTGGGTGCTAAGGTCTGCCAGAGGTCATGTCCCAATCCTGAGTTGGGGTGGTGGGGGGGGGGCTGCTGGCTGATCTCAGGCAAAATGTCTCCCCCTCTGGTCCAGCCCTCCTGCCTAACCTGGCAGAAGGGCTGGCCCTAAAACGGAGGGAGTGGGCCTGAGCAGCCCTACCACCACTTCCTCCTCCCCCTGCAGGTAGCCAGCCTGGTCCTTCTTTGAAAACTGATGCCAGAGTTGTCAGACAACCCTCGCCAGGCACCAGGTGGGAGGCGGAGATGGGGCTGGGGGCTGGGCACGAGCTTGAGTGCCAGAGTCCAGCACCAGTGACTGTGTGACTCAGACTAGGACTGGACCCTTCTGCCCGCTGAGTCTGGGCTCCCCATTGAGCAGCTTGGGAAAGAAGGGGATGCCCTGCACCCAGGGCCTAACACACATTAGGGCCTCAGGGGGGAGCGTCCTCTGCTGGCCCAGAATGAGAGCTTTGCCTGAGGAGCCCAGGGCAAGCACCAAACTGGCCCCTACACACAGGAGTGGCCTTGAGTTTTTGCCCCTAACCCCCAGCACACACTCGGGAGCACTGGAGACCCTGGGTACCAACCTCCCTGTGCATCCTAGCACACAGTAGGCCCTCAGCCTACGATGTCTGCCCTTCCCCAGGAAGAGGCCTGGCCAACACAGATATGGCAGCAGGAGAGGAGAGGCTGTTGGCCAGGCCGGCCCCACCCAGCTGGGCGTGCGGTGCCCATGAGGACCCCACCCCTGTGCCTATTCCCAGAGGTGAGGGGGGACATGTAGCACATGGACCGCACAACGAAGAAGGACTAACGCTGGGCTGGGAGGGCTTCCTGGGGGAGGCGGTGAGGCTGGGGCTGTACCCTGAATGGTCAGGAGGGTTCTAGAAAGGGGAGACAGCAAATGCAAAGGCAGAGTACAACCAAGGCATCTGGTAGGGAGGGATGAGGGTGAAAATGTAAAGTTCAAAAGGGTCCTAGAAGGAAAACCTCGATGCTAGGATGAGGAGTCTGGACTATATTGTGCAGGCAAACAGTACAAGTTATCTTAGGGAGGCCACTCTGGCGCCGTGTGTGAGGGAACTGGAAACGGAGGCAGAGAGGCCAACACAGGAGTCTGGGCAAGGACAGCAAGGCCCGAGCTGGAACCTAAGAGGCGCCCTGATTTTGCGAAGGCATGTCTCGGGCCTGCTTCCAGTCCCGGGCCACATCCAGTCTGCTGGGGGATGTGTGGCAGGACAGAAGGTAGGTTCCCTGTCTGGAGGGTGAGAGGCAGAATATCAGGGATGTGCGGGGCCTTGGTAAGTCCCAGCACTTCTCAGAACCTCGTCTCTCCCTCTGTAAAATGAGGCTGACCCTATGAGCAGGGGAAGGGGGCTGAAAGCTTCCCCTCCTTGGCCAGAAATGGGCACCTGCCTCCAGCAACTGTCACACGAGTCCCAACTGGGGCCACATTGGAAACGCAGCCGGGCCCCACCACCATCCCTGTGGTCCAGGCGGCCCAAGTCCCCAAAAAGGTTTGGCTTGGGCAGGGCACACGGTGGGGCTGGGACCAGAAGAGGAGGTTAACCCTTGGTTAACCCTTCCCCTCTCCCTCCCCTTTCAGGGCCCTGAGCTATTTCCACCTCTTTGCTGGGGATGGAAATAACTCAGGCTCAGCCCCAGAAGACCAAGACAGCTATTCTGATCAGCCCCAAGAAGCACAACTCGGGCTTCCCTGGTGGCGCAGTGGTTGGGAGTCTGCCTGCCAATGCAGGGGACACGGGTACGAGCCCTGGTCTGGGAAGATCCCACATGCCGCGGAGCAACTGGGCCCGTGAGCCACAATTACTGAGCCTGCGCGTCTGGAGCCTGTGCTCCGCAACAAGAGAGGTCGCGATGATGAGAGGCCCACGCACCGCGATGAAGAGTGGCCCCCACCTGCCGCAATTAGAGAAAGCCCTCGCACAGAAACGAAGACCCAACACAGCCATAAATAAATAAATAAATAAATAACACACACACCCCCCCCGCAAAAAAGTTTAAGATTGCCTCCTTTAAGAAAAAAAAAAAAAAAAAGAAGCACAACTCTAGTCATTCCAGAGAGGACAGAGGGACACCCGGATCCCCAGCTCCAGCTCTCGGCAAAGCAGCAGCTGTGGGCAGAGCTAGCAGGGGCCTCAGGGAAGAATGGGGACACTGAGGCCCTGAGAGGGTAGGCACAAGCTCAAGGTCACTCCTAGCCTGTCCCTCGACCCCTGCAGTGTGTGGGTGGATTGGGGAAAGTACCCCTAGAACAACTCTGAGCAGGGGCATAGGGCCTCTCAGGTATGGTGAAGGTCAAGTGGGACTCTCAATTCTCCTGCCACTCTTGGAGCCTGGGCTATGCTGCTGACTCCCAACATTCTTCAGAGCCACATGGATGCTCCCAAAACCAGTTACAGGCTCTAGAAGGCAGGAGACAGGACTTTCTGGTGACCTCTGTCTAGGAGGTGAGAGCTAGGGGGAGGGAGGAGGAGGAGGAACAGGAAGACCACGTAACCCAGCCACCCCTAATGTTCTAGACATATGTACACCATACTCAGAACTCACAATGGCACACCCTGCCGAGGCCATGTTGCCAGCCTGCATTTGAGAGAAGGAAGCCCAGATAAGCCATGAGCAGATATTAGGAAGGGGAGTGGCCCTCTCCAAGCATCTTACAGGGCTTCAGGCGCAGGAGACCTGAATTCCAGTCCTGGCACTGTCCTGACTCTGTGTGACCTTGGGCAAGTCACTTTGCTTCTCTGAGGTTCTGTTTCCTTCTCTGAAAAACAGTCATCACATCCCAGAACTACTGTGAGGATTCAACAAGAGCACACCATAAAGCATTCAGCATAGCACCTGGCACTGTCTCCCCAAGTCTCTCCCCGACCCAGAATGCGATCAACGTTTTCAGAGGGTGACAGGAGAGAACTTCCAGATCCTTCAGCAGGTGTCTCCTCACCTCTCCTGGGCTAGGGAGCCTGATTTCCATTCCACTTTGCATGAACCCAAGAGACCCTTTTGTGTGGGTGGGGGCCTCAGGAGGGTCTAGCCCAGATGGTGAAGAGGCCCTGCTCTAGCTCTCCAAAGCAGAGACGACTCATGCCCCCAGGAACATGCCCCCGCTCCCCCCAAGAAGGGAACTGAAGAAAGGAGATGGGGACCAGAGAAGTCAATGTCTGTGGGTCAGAATTTTCGTTTTGATCTGAGGAGCTGTGCTTCCAACCCTGTCACCAGCACCTGGGCACAGCCCCTGGGCCACTTTGTCCCCAGCAGACAGCCTGCCCCCACCCCCTACTGCAGTCTTTCTGCCTGAAGGGAGGTAGGGGAGAACAGAGACAGTTGACAGTCGACCCCAAAACAACACAGGATCCCGAAGTGATGATTCACAGTCCATTCACAGCCCAACACCTCAGTGTGCAGACAGGGAAACTGAGGCCCAGCGAGGGCGGGCGGGATCTGAGAGCAAGAATATGCCTGGGCCCAGTGAGAATACAGGTTATGAGGAACAGAGCTTGGCCAGGCCTCTAGGGGAGAGAGGGAGAGAGAGAGAGAGAGGGAGAGAGAGGGGGTGGGGTGGGGTGTGTGTGTGTGTGTGTGTGTGTGTGTGTGTGTGTGTCTCCTGAGGTTAGGGGCCCTCAGCTGCTGCCAGACGTATCACCCCACCAGATGCCCCTCAGCCTTGGCCCCTCTCCCTCTGCCAGGGCAAGTCACTCAGGGTCCACCCCCCTCACTAAACTGAGCTCCTGAGGGACGTCCTCTTGGGGACAGTCCTGGAGAGACCTTTGTCCCCTCCCTGGCCCCTCTCCTTCCAGCCCCCATCTGCTAGTAGGTGTCTGAGGTCCCTCCTCTTTCCGCCTCTTACTCATTTCCCTGAGGTGCAGACGCAGACACGGGCGGACACACTGCACTACTTGACCCCACAGCACACTATGACTCCAGTGCTTCAGGGGCTGGTTCTCACAGTCACTTGGGGTTCCTCTCCCTCTATACCATGTTCACTCACGTTCATGAGGGCCCTGACCCTGCCCTGGTCACACCCCAGGCTACACACACACACTCAGTGACCCCAGTAACCCGGGGTCTCACTCACAGTGGGCTGGGGTCACGGTCACCCTTAGTGACCCGGGGTGTCTCTCTCACACAGTCACACGCACACACTCTGCCTGTCACAGACACACAGAGCCCCTCGGTGTCTCCCCCTCGGCCCGACGTCACCGCCCAGTGTCCGGGCCACACGTTCGCCCTGGCTGGGCCGCCTCACGCGCCGTGTCACCCACAGTCACGGGCTGACACCGTTTAGAACCCCCCCTCCGGCCTCCCCGCGCCGCAGCCACACTGAGGAGCCGCCGTCCCGCCCCGCACCCCGTCCTGGTCTCAGTCCAAGTATCCCAGGCCGGGGCGTCTCCGGGGCCCGCCGGCTCCTCAAACTGCAAGTTCCGCCGCCGCCTCCCCCTCACGCACGGCCGGGCCTGGAGCCGCGGCCGGAGGACGCACAGGTCCCCGGGCAGGGGGCTCAGAGACGGGCGGGGGTCCGTGCGCGGAAGGCGCCGGGACAAGACGCGGGGGCGGGGGGGGCGCGGGGCCCGGGCTGCGGCATCCGCCGCGCCGGCGAACTTCCTCAGAGACGCTGGGAGGCAGGGGGCGCCGCTCGGGCCCGCATCCCTCTGGCCCCGGCCTCCGGGATTGGACTCCGGGCTGGGACTCCGCGCCTGCTCCTTACCTGGCCGCCCCGAGGCAGCTCCAGCAGCCCAGCTCCCAGGCCGACGCGGTGCCCGAGCCCGGCTCGGCGAGCGCACGGGCGGCCGCGCAGCTTGCGCGCCTTTTGAATGAATCGCCGCCTGGTCCGGGAAGGCGCGCAGCCCCGCCCCCGCGCGTCACGGCCGCCGGCCCCGCCTCCGACGTCAGAGCCCAGGTTCGCGACCCCCGCCCCCCGCCCCTGGAGACCGCCATGGGGCTGGCGCTCTGCAGCCAGGCCGTGCTGCTCTGTGTCGCCATCTCTCGCGCTCCCCTGGAACTGCAGGGGGCTGCGCCGGACAAGGTCTCTCGGATCAGCCCCTTCTGGGCTCCAAACCAATAAAGAAGGGGTTGCAAAATGCAAGATAGACTGGAGACTTGGATGCTACTCTGAGACCTGTCACCATTGCCAGTGCTAACGGGGCCACCACTGTCCCTCCCTGGGTCTCGTTTTCCTCCTGGAAATTGGCAGCCAGGGACAACGACCTCACTTTGCCTTGTTGAAGAGGCCCAGGTCCACCCGCAGAAACCCCACCTAGTTGTTGAGAAAGGCCTGGTGAAAGTGAATCTATAATGGAGGCCCACTTGGTGGTCTCCTGCCCATTCTTCAGGGCCCAGCCCAAACCTCCTTCCTCCAGGAGGCCTTTCCTGTCTCCATCCCCCGCCCCTCCCCTCTCTGCCAGGATAGTTAGTCCCTCCTTCCAGCAGGAGAGATGATACACTGCTGTCCCTTCCCTACCACCAGCTGTCCCACCCTGCTGATTCCCAATGCCAGCAATCAGGGTGCCCAGCAGGGTGTGACTAAGGACCCCAGGGCACTATTCATATTGTATTCCCAGCTCTGTGAACCGTGCCCCTTGGAGCTGTGCCATATGGTGGGCCAGAACTGGAGGCAGCAGCTCAAGAGCCAGGGTTTCCCCCACTCAGTACCATTCAGGGGATCCCAGGTGGCCCTCCCAGGACAGCAGGGCTGGGAGGAGATGCAGACAGTAGGGAGGGCCTTATGCTTGGGGGGGGCAGAGGCCTGGCTGGGATCAGGATAATCACAGCTCATGGCAGAGGTGAAGGAAGGTAAATAAGTTGTTAGGGATACATTATGAGGGGAGGTGAAAAATTCTAAATAAACTGTCATAGCATCTGAGCCATGGGGTGAGGGGGTGGGAAAGGTCAGGTCTCCAGGGTCCAGGAGATCCCAGGAGGAGAACTGGACACCTGCAGAGGGAGGGGGAAAGGGGAAGAGTTTCCATTTCCTTGGGCCAGGCCCAGGTTGTGCGGGAAGGGCAGAAAGAGCTCCAGGTCACTGATGTTGGGATCATAGCACCAGCCAGGCCCCTTGTATGTCAACGGACACCCCCAGGGCTAGGTCAGGGGTGATCCCAGGGTCACATATCCCACATCCGAGCCCACAGAAGGAGTCCAGAGAAGATCCATGCTGGGGACCTGCTGAGGGGGCTAGAGCAGCCAGGATGCTCTCTATCCCTGCAAATGTTTTCTTTGTAAGGGGACCTTCTATGCCCCAGTTCCAAGTACTGGAGTTCAAATGGTGGCATTTCACATGCACCCAGTAGACCAAATGGGGATATGCTTTTTGGTCAAGGAGCACTGGCTATTAATCAGACATCCTACAGAGGGTCCAGGCCTGTCTCTACTACCAGCTCTCAAATCCTTCCCCAACTCAGCTTCCCCATCTGAAAATTAGGCTGCCAAACTTGTTGCCTGGAGGTCATTCCAGTTCTCTGTGGGAGGAGGCGATCTGCCTGACGTGGCCAAGTGGGAAGGGTGAGCAGCCACCAGAAACAGAAGAAATGACCAGGGATGGAAGGGCCGAGGCAGTCCCTCCTGTCCTCTGAACCACAGCAAGCTGCAGCTGGGACCCTGCCCAAGAGTCTGGGAACATTTAGCCGCTACAGTGAGGAGACAGGGAAGGGGTTGTGGAGGCCGCGGGAGAGATTTAGACCGGCTTTTTATGGAGGTTGGAGAACCACAGGCTCGAGAACAAAGGACTCTCAGAATCACAGGCTTTTAAAACTCCTGGCATCTCAGATGGATCCACGGAATCTTAGCATTACAAGCCCTGAGCTCAAGGACCTCGGAGACGATCTCGTTGAACCTCTCATAGTGCAGCCAGAGAAGTGAGCCCAGAGAAGGCCCACACCTCATCCTAGGTGGCACAGCACAATAAGCTGGGATGAGCTGTGGTGATCCAGAGGCAGGGACATGGACTCCATGTCCCACTGAGACTCTCCCCGAGGTGGGGTGGGGATCCTGGGCCACAGGATTAGAGGAAGGGGGGTGTCTGCAGGGGATCTGAGCAGATGGCAGCCTCTGGGGTTATGGACCAGAAATGGTGGTGCCCTCTGCTGGCTACCCTTAAATTCCAACGTGGACGTCCAAAGCAAGAGGAAATGTCCCAGCTCAGATTTAAATTTCAAAACTCTGCACTTGGCTAACCCCCCAACTGGCCAAGTTCTACCTCAGAAGGTGGGCTGTCCTCCTGTGTTTGTGCCTTAGCTCCAGGGGGAGGGTGGGCTTGGTTTAAGGAAAAACTGGGGTTGGGAGGCCAGGGTGGGGCTCAGCTTGGGGCAGGAGCTGAGCTGGGGCTGCTAGGCCTGAGAGCTGGGTTCTGTCCACATTTAGGTCCAGACCCTGGCTTGGGTCTGGAATCCCACTGGGGTTGGGCTTTGGTGTCACACAGTTAGGGGTCAAGTCCTAGTTCTGCAATTGTCAGGTTGTATGGCCTTAAGCTAGTGACTTCACCTCTCTGAGTGCAAGCTCACCTGCCCAGGGTGTTGTGAGGATCTGCTGAGATTCCGTTTGGGGGATACCAGCTTATTCTAGGCTGCTGGGCTCAGAACCCCCATCTGCTCCCTCTGGTCCCCCACCCTCAAGTGTTTGCCCTGTGTCTCTCCACAGCCCAGCATCTGGGCTCTGCCCCCATTTCTCCCTGAGGCCTGCACGTTGTCCCCTCCCCGTTCAGCCCTGCATCCTGCCCCTGACCCAGCCCCTTCACTTGCCTTTTCCAGGCAGGGCTCCTCATTGGCCATAATGGGCCCAAAATAGCACTTCCCCTTGCCGCTTCCTGCAACCTGGCCTGTGGCTTAAGGTCTGTGAGGACAGAAGAGAGACTTGGTGTTTGGCAGGCATGCAAAAGATGTGAAGAGCTCTCAGAGGTCACCTGGGTAAACTTTCTTACTTTTCTGACCACAGGAAATCTTCCTGCCTGGTTCTCCTGTACACCCACCCCAGCCTCAATGCTGCCTTGCTGTGTGATGTTAGGTAAGTCTCTATCCCTTTCTGTGCCTCATCTTCCTTGTGAGGTAGACATCTACCTAAACCCTGCTGTTTGTCCCTAGCCCAAGGAAACACCTGGAGGACCCCCTTGGAGAGGAGATGGCTTTTGGCCCTGACTCTCTCTTCTGAAGTCAGGACATCCTTCCCAGGGCTGGTCTGAGGAACGTGAGCCAGATACCTCAAGAGTGACTGGATGTGTCTCTGGCTGCTCAGACTCTGTGTCCTGTCCTTCAGCCGCTCCATGTGGCTGCCCTGCCTCTCTTCTATGAGGCACAGAGACCTGAGTAGACAGATCACATGTGAATCCAGGCTCTACTGCTTAGTAGGCAGGTGACCTTGAGGAAGGCTTTTAACCTCTCTGTACCTCAGTTTCCTCATCTGAAAAGGATGATAATAATGGTACCAACCTCCCAGGACCACTGAGGATTAAACCGGATGATCCATGCTCCTGGCTTGCAGCAAACAATAAATGGGAGCTGGGGCTATTGTTTTGTGACATTCAAGACCTAGAGGGGGATCCCAACTGAATTCTCTAGATTTAATTAAATACTTATTGAGCACCTGCTGTGCGTCAGGCACTGCAGGTGGCCTGGGGATGGAGCAATGAACAAAATGTCCCCCCTCCTGGAGCTCACATTCTGGCTTCCCTGCCTTTTCCTCTTTCCCCTCTGCTCCAGCTGGGCCTACACCTCAGACCCCTCGCTCCAGGCTCCCCCACCCCTCCTTGCCTTGATTCAAGCTGTTCCTTCCCTCTCACATCAAACCCAGCGGGATCTTAGTTCCCCTATCAGGGACTGAACCCGGGCCCGCAGCTGTGAAAGTGCAGAGTCCTAACCACTGGACCGCTGGTGAAGTCCCTGGCCGTGCCCTTTAAAGCAGTGTTCTCCACCTCACTAGCAAAACTAAACCATGGTGTCAGAAGCCAGGGTGGTAGTTACCCTAGAAGGGGAGACTGGGAAGGGGCATGCGGGGAGCTTCTGCACGGTGGAACGTTCTCTTTTTTTTTTTGGCCGCACCGCACAGCATGTGGGATTTTAGTTCCCTGACCAGGGATTGAACCCGCGCCCCCTCCTGCAATGGAAGCGCGGAGTCTTAACTGCTCGACTGCCAGGGAAGTCCCAGAAGGTTCTATCTCTTGATCTGGGTGTGTTTATGAAAACTTACCTAGCTGCCCACTAATGACTTGAGTACCTTTCTGTACAAATGTTATACTTCAATTAAGTTTTCCTGAAAAAAATTACTGACACCTGGGTCCCACTCTCAGCATTCTGATTTAATTGGTCTGGAATGTGGCCTGGGCCCCTCAGGTGATTAGAATGTACAGCCAAGATTGAGAAGGACTGCTTTCCAGGAGCCAGTTCTTCCAGGCTCTCCCCTGGGCTGTGCATCCCAGGACCTCCCTGCCCACAGCTGACCTGCTCAGGGCTGTGCACCTCCCCACAGGCTGCCCAATGCCCTAGGATGTGACCTCCTAAGAAGAGTGGGCTGGGCCGGGCCCATTCCTACCAAGGCACTTGAGGAAAAGCGATGAGGATTCAGCCTTGGGTAACCAGTGCTGAAAGTGAAGTCTGTCCAGAAGCGTAAGAGAGCCTAAGGCAGCAGAAGCTGGGAAGCAGAGAGAACAGCAGCTGGCTGGCGGCGAGGCAGGGACCGGAGACTCAAGGTGGAGGCCAGGGGTCTCGAGATGGAGCAGCAATAGCTGGGCCACTGTGCTGAGAGCTATGTGCTTCCAGTTCATGTCTCCACTAATTAGCTCCCCTTCTATTTCTGGGCAGAATGAATCTCTTCCCTGCAATCCAAAGACCTGTGCACACCAAGCAAGAGTCCCGTGGGGGAAAGGATTGTCAGCCCCGATTTACAGATGAGGAAATGGAGACTCAGAAGGGATATAGCTCATCCAAAGTCCCATGGCTAGTTAGTGGCAAAGTTGAGGTTTCTGTTCAGCTTCAAAGCCTGTGCTCCTTCTATGCTGTTTCATAAATTCCACCACATGAATGTGGCCTTCTACTGTGTTTTCTGTAATCCCTTCCTCCAGACTGTCCCAGTAGTGATGCTGCAAGATGTTTCATGCATGTCCCATGGCATCAAGGGCCTGGCAGACCCAAGATACGTGTACACCAGTGTGCAAAGCATAAGCCTGCACTCCCCTTTAGCAACTGATTTCTGTAAAGTCTTAATCGTTTAGGTTGGAAAATGTTGAAATGTGTTCAGGAGAGCGGAGGCACAATTTGTCCTTTTCTAGAAGTCATCCCCTTGCGTCTTGCCAGTGTACCTGGGTGGGAAGGGCTCTCTGCCCCTGCAAAGAATGGCCCCATGTTGCCTTTACATCCTTGTGTCCGATTTAATGACCAGAAATCAGACAGACTTGGATTCCACCCCTGCTCACCTTGGCCTCCGTCAGATTCCGAGCCTCACGAGGCTTTGCTGGAGAGCACCAATTCCTGGAGTTGTAGACAGGCTCACCTTCGCTTCATTTTTCCCTTACAGCATGTGTCAGCTTCAGATTCCCAAGCCTTATCCAAGACCCACTGACTCAAGAGCTAGGGGGAGCCTGGGAATGTGTATTTAGATGTAAGTATAATTTATGTATTATGCTTTGTGTTTACAATGTAACCTGTAAGGGATTCTAACATGCAGCCCTGGTTATAAAGCATCTGATTAGCACAACTCCTGGTTTTCCTGACGAGGAAGCTGCAGCCCAGACAGGCGATGACCTGCCTGGGAAAGCACAGCAAATCAGTGGCCGCCTTGCCATCTCAGCACTCTTCTGGGTCTCTGAGTCCCACTTCTGCCCAAGTGGGTGGGTGTTGGGAGGCCCACGCAGCTAGGGAGCCCTGAGGTTGCTGGCAGGAGGCCTCCATGGCTGCCGATGGGGACCAGTCATTTGGTGTTTCTATTTATTGACTCTTTAAACTTCATCATCCAAGGAAAGTTAATACATGACTGGTAGCAAGAGAAACATAGTCTAAGACCGCAATGACCCACCCACCCCAAACAAAAACAGAACCAAACAGAACAAAAACAAACCCCAACTGACACCAGACCTTTGGAGCTGCAGCTGAAGCACGGGGGCTGGGGTCAGACTGGCTCCTGCAGTCGGGGGGCAGGGGAGAGGCTGCGCTCCATGGTAGCCTTCCCAGCCAAAGAGGCCATGTCCAGCCCCTCAGCTTTGGGCATCCTTCCTGGAAGGGCTGCCCCTGGCAGGAAAGGGTGTGAAGAGAGGGAGTCAGTGGTCAGCGTGAGGGGGCTCCTAGGTCCACCCTCCCAAGGTGACCATATGTGCCAGTGCATGAGACACAGGGGCTGGGGAGCAACTGTGAGGAGAGCGAGGGCCCTTTCCCTGCTCAGGCCAGGAGACAGCCCTGGCCAAGGCCCAGTCAGTGTTCCCAAATTCAGAAACCACTAAGGCACTGCCAACAAGCAAGGAAATGCCAAGGCCTGGGGAAGCCCCCCTGGATGGGAGTCACTGCCCCCCGTAGTCATCACCTTGTTCTGGATGACTGAGGGGACTTGGCCCTTTTCTCTGGATACTGGAGGGCAGCCCAGTCAGGACGAGGCCGTGGAAAGTGTATGTTAAGAGGCAGTGTTTTAGTGCCCCGAACATGCAGTGTGTGTGTGTGCGTACATAATGAGAGGGGGACTGGTCCCTCCAGGAAGGCTGGTTAGGGTCCCAGGGTGGTTCCTAGGGCAGGAATAGGGTTCTTTTTTTTTTTCTTCTGTCATTTTCTCAAATCACTCCCTGCCCCAGGTCACTGCATAAATAAGTGCTTGGGAAGATACACATCTAAAAAGAAACATAAATACTGTACATGGGAAAGGATTCCATCCCCTAGCCCTCCCACTGCCCCCAGAAAACCCTCCAAATATTGCACATGGCCCTCCCCAGCCCTGTGGGGTCCAGGCCCGGCCGTGTCTTTGGTAGAAGCTCCAGGGACAGAGGTCCTGGGCAGCCCACATGCCCCCCTCCCCACCCCCCTCATGACTGGGAGCACCGGAGCAGCCAGAGAGAGGGCCGGGAAAGGCCCTGGCCCGGCTGGCCCACAGGTGCTCCGTCAGGAATGCTTCCACGAGGATGGGAGGCGGCCCGTGCAGGCAGGGGCGCGGCCCTGGTCAGACACTCCTGGTCAGGGTCCGCCTGTGGGCTTGGAAGAGGCAAGCAGGCTGAGGGCAGGTGGGCGGGCGAGTCCTGGGCCACCATGGACAAGGTCACACCCTCCACAGGAGGAGGTGGTTTGTGCTGTCGTCTCGGCCCACAGTCTCGCTGCTGCCGCTGCCCCCACTGCTGAGTCGGAAGTCCTCGTAGCCGTCGCCTCCACTGATAACCAGCATTTTAGGCCTGGCCGAGGCAGGGCCTCGGTGCCGAGGGGAGTCCCGATGCTCCAGTGAGGGCAGCTTCTCGGGGCCTGGGGGGCGGAGGGGAGGATCTGTTAGCCTGGGGGTGACTGGGGGTGGCACCATCTCAGCCTGGCTCTCTTCATACTCATTTCCCACTTCCAACAGCCCTTTCCCAGTTAGGCAAGTTAAGTCTTCTCTGGACCCAGACAACTCCTGACCGAGGCTTCCCTGCTTCCTGATGCCACAGCTATTACCTCTTGGGAGTATGATTTCCTGTCCTGCCAAACAAGACTTTGCTAACCGTGACCTCCTTCATGTACATTTCCTAATATGTTTCACTTTCTAATCCTCACAGTCCCTTTCCTATCCTATTTGCCATTCTATTTCTGCCATTCTATTTCTACTTCCTGCTCTGCACACTTCCTGACTCTACTTCCTGCCCTATACATCATTTCCAGTCCTGTTTTATTTCCTGTTGTATATATCCCTTCCTGTGCCATATTCTAATTCTTAGCTTATAGTTCACTCCCTCGTTCTCATGATATTCTCTGGACAGAATTTTACACACACACACACACAGAGTATCCTAATAGATTTTATTTTGGGGTTTCTATAGCCTATTTCCTGTAATATATGCCACTTCCAGCTCTGTATTACATTTTTCCTCCCTCTTAATCTTCTGGCAGGACAGTGGGGAGTCCTAAACCCAAAGCCGAGGTCCCTGGGTTGGGGTAGGATGTGCAGACCCACCTGTGTCTGGGGGAGGCGGTGGGGTTGAGCAGAGCAGGTTGAAGCCATCTGGAAGCTGGACTGCGGCCAAGAAGCGGACATGGCCAGTGTGTCCCTGGCCTAGGCCAGCAGGGCTGAGAGGCGCCCGAGGGCAGCTGACGGTACTGGGGGAGGTGGGCATGGTGAGCACGACGCCGGCACTGGTGCCCACCCACAGCAGCTCTTCACACACCAGCAGTGCTGTGATCCTTAGGCAGGCAGCCTTGTGCTGCCGGATGATGGCATCTGAGCCTGGGGTGGGAGACAGACCAGTGCTGGGGCCAAGTCCTGGCCCTGGCTCAGCCTCCTCAATGCCAGGGACAGAAAGGCTCCAAGGGAAGGGGCAGTGGTAGACTGAGGTCAGTACCTGCCAGCATCCTGTGCACGGGAGGTGTGACATCTACCTCTGCCAGCTGCTCAAAGGTGTCTGGATGGTAGAGACACACATGGGCACTACCTTTCAGTGTCACCCACACGCCCAGGCTGGAGTCCACCATGCAAGCCACGCTGCGGCTGGAATCCTGCCCCACGGAGAATGTATGCTGGGGGGCGGGGGTAGAGAGCAGATGGGTGACTGACAGGCCTGCCTTAGCTGGCCCCTCGCTGCCTTGTGCTTCACCAGTGCCCATCCATCCCTCCTTACAAATCACACCAAACCTCTCCAGAAAGCCCACCGGATTGACAGCAAAGGCAGCCTTGCTCCTTGGTCTGGATGATTAACCTTTCAAACCTTGGTTTCACTGGAGCCTCCCCACTGAAACCTCAGGAATTAAAATGGAAGTGCCCTTTCCCCATGAAACTTGAGTGAGTTAATGATCAGAGAAGTTCAAATCTTGAAGAGTTTTAAGAGCAATCACTGGCCTCACCCTGTACAGCTGGGGAACTGAAATCTAGAAGGGAAAGGAACCTGCCCAAGAGCATCAGCAAGTCAGTCACAAACCTGGGCCTGAACCTGGCTCTACACCTCTACACTCCCAGCCCAGCCAACGATGGGGTAAGTGAAAGGAAAATCAAGGGAACTAGTTACCCCTGGATACTACCAGGCTGACAATCTCTAATGTATATATAAATCAAATCAGGACTAAAGGCCAGAGTAATGCTAAGGGATACTGACATCAGGAAGGACCTTTGTCCACCCCCCGAAGACCCCAATACCTGAGTTGAGAAATGGGGTTGGGGGCGGGGAGGAGGAATAAAGAATTCTAATGTACATGGGGCACTTACTGTAGCCCTGATCGGCTAGAAAGGAAATAAGGATTTGAGAAGGACAGGGGCTGGCCCGGATTCATACAGTGGTCAGGGGAAAGCCCTGACCTCTCAGCTGGATGCTTTTTTATGGCCCCGTGGTCTCATCTCCTCTCGCGTGGGCCTGGCTCACCCCAAGCACCAATTCCCCAACCCCACCGCCATCCCCAATACCTCCAGCTGCAGTGTGTCAGGACTCAGGACAAGGACTCGGTTCTGGCAGCCACACCACAGCCGCCCACCCACAGACACCATCTTGGTGATGGGGCTCCCCTGAGCACCCAGGGTCACCGATTTGAGGTTCTGGGGGTCCCAGAAATGGCCTGGAGTGGGAGTGGGGTAAAGAAAACAGCAAACTCAATCTCGTATTGCATTGAGCCTCACCCTCCCTTGAAATAAGGTGCTGATAACCTCATTTATCAATGAGGACAGCAAAGCCCAGAGAAGACCTGGGAGTTACCCAGACTTGTGGCCCCAAGGCCCCAGCTTGCTCAAGAGGGAAATCCAATACCAGCAAGGGGCTCCGGGGGGAGGGGGAGGGGTGGGCACTCACCTACTTCTCTTTGGTAGACCACGAGCTCTCCATTGGCCAGAGACACAAACACCTGGTTATTCAGATACCTAGGCAAGGAAAAGGAGTCATCAAGGGTTTCAAGAAGCCAAAGGAGATCACCTGGGCCCAGGGACTCACAGATGTAATGGCTATGGTTCCTGAGAGACCACCTCCTCCCACCCCCCGTTCTCTAGGTGGTGGGCACCTGAGTCTAAGAAGAGGTAGTGACTTGCACAAGGACACGGTGTGTGAGAGGCACAGTTAGCCTAGGGCAGGCCTCTGGCCACTGAAAGGAGGGGCCAGTAGGGAAGGGGACCCGAGTGGGCAGAAGGAGGTCTGCATGTGTAGCTGAGAAGGGTCTGAACCAGAAGAGCCATCCAGGGGCCTTACAGGATGCAGGTCACAGAGGCCGCGTGCTGGAGCTTCAAGCTGTTCCTGCGATCACGGATGCTGTCAGAGGACTGGTACACGTGGACACTGTGGATCAGTGGTGTGTACCTGTGACAAGTGCTTGGGCATACCAATCCCTGGAGTCACCCCTATTTGCCTACTTGCCTCCACCAGGATCTCCTCCTGGCAGGTGCCCGCCCAAGGTACCAAAATCCCACGGCCTCCCTGTGGGTTTCAGACCCTCTGGCAGCCCCGGCTGGCAGTACCCTTGAGGTCTGAACCAAAGCCCTCCTACTTCTGCTTCAGGACACCATACAATTTCTAAAACAGGGACCTCAGGTTCTGGCACCGTGACCCCGGCACCTCCCCTGTTCCTACCAGCCATCCTCAGTGCCCAGCCACACAGAGCTCTGGTAGGCCTCAGGATCAACACTCAGCAGGTCCTCCAGGCTGCCACGGGTGAAGGAGCCACGGCTGGACCGGCGAAGGGCTCTCCCATCCATTGGGCTTGTGCCGCAGGGACTGCCAGGCCCGAAGGAGCCAGACAGTGGTAGGAAGCCAGGCTCCTGCTCCTCCTCCGAACTGGTAGTCTCTGCTGTGGCCTCCTTGGAGCTCGGGGTCTCCTCATCTGAGAAAGACAAAGGTCTCTTTCTCCATTCCCCTCTGCCAGGCCCAAGACCCGGTATCTTTCTAGGCCTTAATCTTCCCTCAATGCACCCTTCTGGGCCATGCTCCGCCTCAGGTCCTCCCACCATTGTTCTGCCCACACCCCCAGACCTCTGCATCAGCTCAGCCCTTGTTACCCTGCTGACTGACAGCTCCGTGCTACGGGCTCCTAGTCCTAGCCTGGCCCCCTCCAATCCACCACCATGGACAGAGGGACCAACCACTCCACCCCACCTACTCCATCTTCCTCAACTGGACATTCCAGGGTCCTCAGGATCCAGCCAGACCATCCCATGCTCTCTGGATCCTTGGTGTCATAGCCGCTGCCCCCAGTGCTCTCTGTGCTAACATCCTGAGGCTTGATTCCATGCCTTTGCCTATGCCCGTCCCTACTCACCCATCAGTAACAGCTGGGCTGCCCCCTGCTCTGGGCAGTCCACCCTGCCTGACAGTCCCAGCTGGATACTCACTGCCAAAGCTAGAGGAGATGGTGGACCGGCTGGCCTGGCTCTGCAGGGTCCCTGAGGGGCTGGGCGAAGACTCATCGTCAGAGTCACTGTCAAAGGGCACCAACTCCGGGCGGGGGTCACCCTCGGGGGGGCCTGGTGCCATCTCCAGGCCCGAGCCCGCAATGGAAATGTGCAGGCAGGGCTGGGGCCCCGGCTCGGCCAGCGTCGCCGCTTCCTCGTCTGCTGCCTCGACGTCCAGTTCTGGCCCGGTGGGCTCGGGTGCCGTCTCTGGGGGGTTCCTCAGAGATGCAGTCTGCTCCCTGAGAGACGAAGCGTGGGGACAAACGAGAGCCGCTAGTAGCCAGGTTCTGCCGCACTCGCCGGCACACCCTCCAGGCCCCGCCCACATTCACAGGACACGCCCACACCACTTCAGAAGGGCCTCAGTGTGTGTTGGGGGTGGGGACTCTGTCCCCAGGCCCCGGCCGTGGCCCGCGCCTCACCTGTGGCACCGGCGCTGCAGGCCTGGCACCGCCCCGATGCAGAGGATGCGGGCGGAGCAGACGGCGATGCAGGCCTCCACATCAGGCTCAGCGCGCAGGCTCAGCAGGCACACCTGGCCCACGTAGCCGTCGCTGTTGCACACCCACACCTCGGGCGTGGGCTCGGGGCAGCTGCTCAGGGTCGGGGCTGCGCATGAGAACTGCAGAAAGCGCCAAAGGATAGGGGAAGGTGAATGGAGGAATTGCTGCCAACTCCACACTGCTCTCCAGGCCCTCGTGGGTGTGTATGGATTCTCAACACACACTATGCATACACGTGCACACATACAGCACACATGACACTCTTTACACATCAAATGCACACATCCCTCTGTGATATAGGTATCATATATTCATATATGTGTGTACACATATATCTACTCCAAATATGATCACACATACATGTATGTGTGTAACAAATGCGAAAAATGGGAACTTTTGTCCATATGTATGCAGACGTATACAAGCACATAAATTAGACACTTTCACATCAATGGTATAGTTCTGTTCACATGCACAGATACATACATGCACGAATGTACCCATATACATGCGACACATATGCACTGTCCATGTGCTTGTGCAGAGAGCTGTACAAAGACATAGGGAGCCATTGCAATGTTCAAGACATGTACATGATGCTGTACACAGAACAAAAACACACGAACACATGCTGGCTTAGACTACATGCCCCCACCTACCCAGGTGCATACACACACCTGCATGCCGCTGCGGGTTTTCATGATGGGAATGGCCTTCAGGAACTCAGGGTCTAGACAGCTTTTGCTGGAGGCTGTAGAGGAGATGGACAGACAGACATTACTTAGCACCCACCTCACCCTGGTCCTGACCTTGCCCATCTCCCTTCCTCTCCTGCCTCTCAGGGTCTCTCCAGGGAAAATGAGGTGGCTGTGGGTTATGTCCTACTTGTCCTTGGCCTCAATTTTCCCATCTGTACAATGAAAGGGGTAGACCCAGAGGTCTCTAAGGATTTTCTATGGACCCCAATCAACAGCTTTCCCTGATCCAGGCCTGCTCAGTGTGTGTGTGTGTGTGTGTGTGTGTGTGTGTGTGTGTGTGTGTGTGTGTGTGTGTGTGTGTGTGTGTGTGTGTGTGTGTGTGTGTGTGTGTGTGTGTGTGTGTGTGTGTGTGTGTGTGGTGTGTGTGTGTGTGTATGTGTGTGTATGGGGCTGAGGGGGAGGTCCTGGCCATCTACTCCCACGATAGGGCCCCTGCCCTAAGCTGACCCTATCCACAGAATCCCTGCCAAGGAGGCCCTGGGGAAGTCCTATATTTCTCTGCAGAAGTCTAAGTCCACCCTCCCACCAGCAGGGACTGGAACACAGGACATGGCAGTCTCGGGATTTCTGGCTCCTGATGTCACAGACAGCTGCAAGGTGCTGCCCACTGCCTGGAGGTTCTGGGAGGAGGGCACTGGCCCGGGCCCTGGCTTACCCAGTTTCCTCTTGGCCTCATCAAAGGCCTGCTCGAAGCCAAGGCGGGCGTCAGGGTGGGGGAACTCAAAGATGAAGGAGTCGGTGCCCTCGGGCCTCGTGGTGCACAGCTCCAGCTTGGTAGGAGGGAAGGAAAGCGCATAGCACAGCGCCTGCTTCTCCGACAAGTCCCGGTGCATGGCAGCTGAGAGGTCCCGCAGTGCATCGTCCAGGCCCTGCAAGGATGGGGGCCCAGGCCTCAGGGCCTCACTTCTCCCCACAGCCTGATCCTGACCTGGGGATGGGACTGGGGATCTGCCTTTTCCCTCAGACAGAAAATGGGACTCTCTTTACCCCCTGAGACCACAAGGTAGCCTGGCTCCCTCCCATAGACATGATGGGCCCTCTCTCCTCCCTCAGCTGGGGATGGAGCTGTGTCTCCACCCTTAGGCCTGGAACACATGACTTCCTTCAGATGGGGTGAGGCTGTATTTTCCCCCTCAGGTAACTGACAGGGATGTCCTCTCCCTCAGGCAAATGACAAGGCTGTTATTTCTCCTTCAGACTGGGTTAGGGAATCTCAGGCAGACCTGGTGGGGGAAACCGAGGCTCTCAGAGAGCTTGCTCATCTGGCCCAGGGTGGTCAGGTCCTCGTCCAGGCGGCTGATAGCTTTCTGGATGTTCTCTCGATTGGCGGCTTGGGATGCCCCTAGTGGGGACAGAGGAAGGCCATGGGCAGATCCAGACACAGACAAGGTCAGGCTTGGACAGACACTCCTCCCTTCCCCTCACAACTTGCAGTTGGGTGCAGGGAACAGCCTGACTAACTGACAGCTTGTAAACCGCAAGACCTCAGGTTAACATTAACCCCAAAGTTAATGGGCAGCTTGGACAGAACCTCCAGGCCCAAGAGCAGGGGACTGGGCCTGATTCACAGCCACCTGGCACAGGGTGTCGGTCCCTTGGAGAACTCCCTGGAAGAGCACAAAGGATAAACAGCAGACGGCCCTGCAGGTTATGCATGCTCCAGCTGACGCTGGAGTGCTGGGTGGTACAGCCTCCCAGAGGGGAGTCAGCTGGGTAGGCAGAGCCTCCGGCAGTCAAATTTGCTGACCAGGGACTCAATTCCCCCACAAAGGGGGGAGCAATGAGCTGACGACCTAGATTCTCTGGTCCTGTCCCGTACTTGACCACTGCCAAGTAGCTGGCCCTACGGGCCTGGCTGGGGGCGAATGCCCTGGACCCGTGGCCCACCAATGGGCTGAGTAGACGGCAGTGGAGGGTACTAGACAAGCCAGGGCTGAGGATATCTCCTGCTCCTTCTGAGGGGAAACTGTTCCCCCAGAACCCTCCCCCACCTGGGCAGCCACGCTTTCTTCCCTATGACCCTGCCCCTCTCTGGCCACAGCTGACTGGACCAGGTGTGGACACCTAACCTAAAGGTAGTCATTTTCTCCACCGGCCTGTTCTCTAGTGAGAAGAGATGAACCGGACCAATAATCAGCTTGTTTTCCTACACAGGGGCCCGTGGGGGGCAGGCCTGGGTTCACCTAGGGGCTGAGTGAGTCTCTCCCTCACCCCGAGGGCCACCTCAAGAGAGCTCAGGGACAGAGTCTGGACCTGACCTGCCTGCCGGTCCAGAGGTGCCCTCACCACCATCCCAGAACCACCACCCCACTCAGGAAGGTGAACTGAGCATCCTGGAGCAGCTGGGGCTGAGAGCTGAGGGAGAAAGGCCGCGATGCAGAAAAGGCCATGAGGGATCACGGGAGTTATGAGGAGGCAGAGAAAGCTGACAGCAGTGAGGAGAACCGGCACAGAGGGGAGTGGGGGAGGAGGGGGGAGGGAGGAACACACAGCAGGAGGAGAGGTTCTTTGAAGCCGCTGCCTCAGCTCCCAACAGTCTCCGCCCCAAACAAAAGGATCATTCCAACCAGCCTTTTGACTGGACTGACTTGAGTCTGTTCCCCAGGCACAAAACTGGTGGCCCAGAACAGTGCGCCATCATCTACTATGAGGCGCCTAAAGGCGCTTACGCACTGAATCAAGGCTACGGGTATGTCTGCGCTCCCTGCACCACCGCAGCCTAGTCCACCTGCTAGCCCGTGGCAGGCCCCTGCCCAGTCAGAAGGTGGTCTGCACGGACAGGCCCTGGTCCGGCTCTGCAGGGCACAAACCGGATCCCGCACGCCAGCCCCCTTGGACAGGATGGGAAAGTGAGGCCAGAAAGCAGAAAAGCAGATAGATAGCCAGCCAACCTGACCACAACTCAAACCCCCCAGGCAGGCTTCTCAGAGGAAGACCCCCAAAGCCCAGAACCCCGGGCAGGCCTGAGCCAGCCCCACCTTTGATGATGTCTGCGTCTTCCAGAGGCAGCTTCCACAGCAGCTTGTACTTGCTGGCCGTGTCAATGACGCTGGCTGCCGTGTACCTGTGGGGAGCCAAGGGGGTGCTCTGGCCAGGGCTGGGGAGTGGGCCCACGGAGGGACAACCGCTCCCCCCTGCCCGAGCTCCCCAGCCGTATCCCGGCCACTCACAGGCTCATGGAGCTGCGCCGCAGGGAGCCTGACTTCCGCTTCAGGGTGGTGCAAAGGATGAGGTCCGTGAACAGGAAAAGGGACCGGTCCTTCTTGCCACCGACTGCCTTCTGTGGGGCCCGACGCAGGATTCAGGCCCAGAGGCCCACCCTCCTGCCCACCGTGCCCAAGGGGACAGCCAGGCCCAGGGAGGGGGGAGGGCTCCCCCGCATGCCCAGAGGCAGAGGCAGAGCTGGGACCTGACCCAGGGCTCCTGCTGGGGTGGAAGAGCAGGAGGCCCGTGGGCAGAAGCTGTGAGCAGAAGTGTGAAGAAAGCAGGGAGGTGGCGACAGGTGGGCAGATAACGGGACACTTCTTACCACTTCAATGACCATCTCCTGCCTCAGGAACCGCCGCAGAGGGGCCTGGAGCTGTCGGGCAGGAGGGACAAGGCATCTTGAAGGCTCATTATGACTCCCTCCCCTCCCCAGACCCCGGTGACGCCTTGGCCCCGCTCCAAGGGCCAGGCCAGTGGAAGCAACATCTTGTCCACCCTCTTGATGCTGTGTTGTCAGGCCACGGGATATGTGGCCAGAAACAGACACAGGAGAGGACACAGATGTGGACAGAGATGGATGCAAACACACCGCAGACACTGCTGTGGACGTGGACATGGCCACAGTTCCAGGTTGGAACCAGGCATGGGTGGAGCGGTGCAGGGCGGCACTCACATCCTCCATGCCCTCGATGTGGGCCTCGATCTCCTGCAGCACACGGGCATGCCGCTCTGCCTCCTCGGCACTCCGCACGCCCTTGTTGATGCGTTCAGCCACCTGCTTGATGTTGCGCTGTGCATCCAGCAAGAGCGGGTGGTCCGGGTGGTCCTCAGGCGTGTGCTTTAGGAGGTCCTGGGGTGGGAAGGGGCACCAGACCTCTGCTTAGCTGCCCCTGTCAGGCCCTGGGGCCCCACAGTGACTGCTGGAAGAGGAGGGACTGGGGGTAGACTCCAGAAAGGACTTCCTTTCCTACCTGACCCCTGTGTCTCCACCAAGTGGGGGCCACAGAGCCCCCTGCATCCCCACATGCCTCCAGGCTTTGCCCACCTGCCCACCCAGCCCCATGCCCACCTTCACCAGAAGCTCATAGCGTGGGATCCGCTGCACGGGCTTGATCATGAGGTCGGACAGTGCCTGCTTCTCCTTGTTCTCACGCATGCTTTGCTGAAACCCAAAACAGGGTGGATGGGCACCCAAGTGAGGAATGACATGCAAAGATGGAAATGTCCTGGGACAGGTCCCCAGCAAGCCCCTCCAGCTCAGCCCAAGGGCAGACACTGACCCACAGGGTAGGGCTCTGGTGTCCAGGCTGGGGGCTCCTGGGGCCCCCAAAGCTGGCCCACGGAGGGTGGCCTCCATCCCCCTGCCTGGCCTCAGTACCTCCAGGAACTTGAGAAAGGCAGGCCTCGCCTCCTTAGCCACACGCACGGCGTCCTTTGCATTGAGAAAGTTATCGACATAGGCAGAGTAGATGTTGACCAGGACGTCCTTGGAGAACTGTGGGTGAAGAGGCAGGTTGGGGACCCTCAAGGTGTCCCCTACCCCACCTCACCCTGTCTTGGTTTCCACTAATTTGCGAGCCAACATCTTTTCTCTCCATCTGGAAATGATATGGTCTCTAAGGGATTGGGCATGTGCTCCTGTGTCATGTGTACATGTCATATGTGTGACTGTGTGATTAAGTGTGTGCACACACACAGTTTCTTATCTGTGTGTGATCATATGCACATGTACATATGTGTGCCTGGACATGTTCTGTGTGCTCAGACCAGGTTCTCTCTCTTCCAACTGGGCTTTGCCATCCCCTGGTCTCCAACCCCACCAAGTCCAACCAGGCAGGTCTCCCTCCTCACTGTCCTCTGAGTGACACAGGCTCTTTCCCGCTGCATGGCTTTTGCTCATGTGATTCACTCCACCAGGAAGGCCCTTCCCCCATCTAAATCTCACCCACCCTAAGGCTGAGCTCCGGTACTGCCGCCTCCAGGAAGTATTCCCTGCCCTGACAAGGGCTCTGCCTGGAACTATACCTGGCCTCTGGCCTCCCTGATCCCCCAAGACAAGTCTCCCCTCTCCAAGGAGACAGGTGCTCCCATCCCTCCTAGTAAAGCCCTGCTCAGGGCTGGCACACACTGCCTGGTGGCTAATACCTGCTGGCTGGCTGATGGCTGGGCTAAATGTGGATATTCTTGGTCAGAAGCCCTGGCTGGAAGTTCTGATACCCCAGTTCCTGTCTCAGCTGCACCATGGATGGACCAGGTGACCTGTGGTGATGTTTCTGGCCCCCTCTGGGCCTCCAAATCCATGTTTCTAGGTTATAGAGGCCACTTGTCCCCCCACCCCAGATGTACTGCAGGGCAGAGGCTGAAGCAGCTCGGGGAGGAAGACAGCCCCTCAAACCACCCCTCCCCCGATCCTGGGACAGGGCACCCTATGCTGACCCCTCCGTCAGCATAGGCTTCCACTGCTGTCCTTGGTCAGCATCAAGGTCCAGGCAGGGGGATGAACCCAGTGACAGTGAGGGTTGTGATGGGCTGGAGACGTCAGCACTCAAGCTGGGGTCCCACCACCACCGGGCCAAGGTTCTCGTCACATCGATTTGCAGGTCAGCAGGGACCTTCTTAGGCCCAAGGTCCACCCCACAACATCACAAACACATGCAAACACACCCACATCCCATAAAAATAGATAAGGTGTTTTTTTGCTAGTAGAATTTTTTGGAAGGAGTTTTACAATTTCACTTTTGAATTATTTGGCTCTGAGTAAGCCTTTAGTTTGTGTTTCACTAGGATTTCTCATCCATCATCATGCCTTTTTGGGAATTCTGGCAAAATAACAAAATGTAACTGAAATTTTTTCAAATGGAATTAAATTCATGTAAATGAATACTAAATTTAACAATTAAAGAAAATGGCTTGTTATGTTTTACAAACGTTTAGTTGAACGTTCATTAGTTTTGCTTTTGCAGTCCTTTTTCAACTCTGAAGCCAATACCTTTCCTAAGGTCCCAATCACTATTGTAGGATCTTGAAAAGCTCACAGGCGGAAGTCTTGGAGGTGGTGAAAGGGCGGACAGTGTAGGGTAGAGCGTGGGCGCTGGAACCAGGTTTCTTGGGGGTGAATCCTCCACCACTTACTAACTGACTTTGATCAGGTTACTTTTTCTCTCTCTACATGGCAGAGTCATAAACTTTATTTTTTGTTTGTTTGCTTTTTGTGGGGTTTTTTTGGCCATGCCCCGCACAGCTTGCAGGATCTTACTTCCCTGTCCAGGGGTCAAACCCAGGCCCTAGGCAGTGAAAGCACAGAGTCCTAACCACTGGACCACCAGGGAATTCCCAGAGTCATCAACTTTAAACTTGGGAATAATCATACCTTTCTCCTTAGTGTTGTTGATATGTACAATATATTTAGAATGCCTAGCACATAATAAGTGCCAAATAGCCATTATTATTAAAATGTCTGATAGACAAAAGAGCTAGTCAAGACTAGGCCAGTGTCAACATCAAGCCCAAGTCCAGGGTCAGGATCAGGGCAATTGTTTACATTCAGGTTAAGGTAGGGGTTGAGGTCAGTAAGAGCATCCATTTGAGGTCTGGGTCACGGTCAGTGGCAGCTCAGGGTCAGGAGTAGGGTCAGGTCAGTGCCAGCAACTGGGATTGGGTCCAAGGTCAGGGTCAGTGTCTGGTTGGGGTTGGGATCCATGCCAGAGTCCAGCCAAGCTCTAGGGATGGGCAGTGTCCAGGTTCAGGTCAATCCAGGATCTGGGGTCACTACCAGTGTCTGGTCAAGTTCTGGGGTTGGATCAGGGATCAGAGTCAGTCTCCAGGAGGGGTGGAGGGGTCCATGGCAGCACCCAGCCCCTCCGAGGAGAGGCCAGAGCTTGTGGGGGCTATAGCAGTGGACAGCAGGGCCACTCACCGACTGGACAAGCAGGTCTCCCACCTTCTGCTGGGCATGCCAGGTCTGCACGCAGTGCCGCACCTGCTCCAGGAACTGCTCATGGTGCGCCAGGAGCTCTGGGATCTGGTCAAAAATCTCATCCACCAGTGACGGGTCACATAGCAAGGAGTTCTCTGGCTGCTTCAGTGGCTGCATATAGCCCTGGGGGACCCACAGGGTCAGTACAGGTTCCCTCAGAGACATGGCACCCCAACCCACCAGCATAGGTACACACAAAATCAACTGGGCCTGCAGCTCAGTGGCCCTGCCTCCCGGATCTCCCTCATTAGACTCGGAGCTCTGGGAGGGAGATGGGAAGATCTATTCCCACGCCCCTCACTCTGCCGCCCAGGGCCTGGCACAGGATGGGGGTGAGGGGTCTTGGGAAAGATCTGTCGGATGCGTGAATGAACAGAGCTTGGAGTGAAGAAAGCATGAAGACTGGGCTCCTGGGAGACCCCACACCCTAATTCAGCAATTATTTTTTTGAGCACTATGTGCCAGGCACTGTTCTAAGAACTGGGAGACAGCAGTGAACAAGAAAGATCAAAATCCCTGCCCTGATAGAGCATACAATCTAGTCAGATGAAACACACAAATAAAATAAATAAATAAATAAACCCACATTTCATCAAATTTAAGATGCATCATTAATCCATTTTTTTGAAAAACAATTTTATTGAACTATAATGCACATTCCACACAAGTCACTCTTTTAGAATATACAATGCAATGGTTTTTAGTATGTTCGCAGTTATGCAACTATCACCACAATCAATTTTAGAACATTTTCATTATCTTCCCAAAACAAATCCCATGCCCATTAACAGTCACTCACTCCCCACTCCCTACAACCCTTCCAGCCCTTGGCAACCACTAATCTACTTTCTCTATGGATTTGCCTTTTCTGGGTGGTTCATATAAATGAACTCAGACAACACATGGTCCTATGTAACTGACTTTTTTTTTTTTTTTTTTTTTTTTTTTTGGTAACCTACACTTCAGTATTTTTTAACAACTCAAAATTTTGTGATAGGGCATGATTCTTTTTTTTATTTTTTTTATTTTTTATTTTTTTAGAAATTTCATGTAATGTCTGAAACATTTATATTAACATATTTCCATACATATTTCCATACAAATACAAATATAAGATTTTTAGAAATTTCATGTAATGTCTGAAACATTTATATTAACATATTTCCATACAAATAACCCAATGAAAGTTTAGTATTAGTTGTTTTGTTTGTTTTTTTATACTGCAGGTTCTTATTAGGCATCAGTTTTATACACATCAGTGTATACATGTCAATCCCAATCGCCCAATTCAGCACATCACCATCCCCACCTCATCGCAGTTTTCCCCCCTTGGTGTCCATATGTCCATTCTCTACATCTGTGTCTCAACTTCTGCCCTGCAAACTGGCTCATCTGTACCATTTTTCTACGTTCCACATACATGCATTAACATACGATATTTGTTTTTCTCTTTCTGACTTACTTCACTCTGTATGACAGTCTCTAGATCCATCCACTTCTCAACAAATGACTCAATTTCGTTCCTTTTTATGGCCGAATAATATTCCATCGTATATATGTACCACAACTTCTTTATCCATTCGTCTGTTGATGGGCATTTAGGTTGCTTCCATGACCTGGCTATTGTAAATAGTGCTGCAATGAACATTCGGGTGCACGTGTCTTTTTGAATTACGGTTTTCTCTGGGTATATGCCCAGTAGTGGGATTGCTGGGTCATATGGTAATTCTATTTTTAGTTTTTTAAGGAACCTCCATATTGTTCTCCATAGTGGCTGTATCAATTTACATTCCCACCAACAGTGCAAGAGGGTTCCCTTTTCTCCACACCCTCTCCAGCATTTGTTGTTTGTAGATTTTCTGATGATGCCCATTCTAACAGGAGTGAGGTGATACCTCATTGTAGTTTTGATTTGCATTTCTCTAATAATTAGTGATGTTGAGCATCTTTTCATGTGCTTCGTGGCCGTCTGTATGTCTTCTTTGGAGAAATGTCTATTTAGGTCTTCTGCCCATTTTTGGATTGGGGTGTTTGTTTCTTTGATATTGAGCTGAATGAGCTGTTTATATATTTTGGAGATTAATCCTTTGTCCGTTGATTCTTTTGCAAATATTTTCTCCCATTCTGAGGGTTGTCTTTTCGTCTTGTTTATGGTTTCCTTTGCTGTGCAAAAGCTTTGAAGTTTCATTAGGTCCCACTTGTTTATTTTTGTTTTTATTTCCATTACTCTAGGAGGTGGATCGAAAAAGATCTTGCTGTGATTTATGTCAAAGAGTGTTCTTCCTATGTTTTCCTCTAAGAGTTTTATAGTGTCCAGTCTTATATTTAGGTCTCTAATCCATTTTGAGTTTATTTTTGTGTATGGTGTTAGGGAGTATTCTAATTTCATTCTTTTACATGTGGCTGTCCAGTTTTCCCAGCACCACTTATTGAAGAGACTGTCTTTTCTCCATTGTATATCTTTGCCTCCTTTGTCATAGATTAGTTGACCATAGGTGCGTGGGTTAATCTCTGGGCTTTCTATCTTGTTCCATTGATCTATGTTTCTGTTTTTGTGCCAGTACCATATTGTCTTGATTACTGTAGCTTTGTAGTATAGTCTGAAGTCAGGGAGTCTGATTCCTCCAGCTCCATTTTTTTGCCTCAAGACTGCTTTGGCTATTCGGGGTCTTTTGTGTCTCCATACAAATTTTAAGATGATTTGTTCTAGCTCCGTAAAAAATGCCATTGGTAATTTGATAGGGATTGCATTGAATCTGTAGATTGCTTTGGGTAGTATACTCATTTTCACAATGTTGATTCTTCCAATCCAAGAACATGGTATATCTCTCCATCTGTTGGTATCATCTTTAATTTCTTTCATCAATGTCTTATAGTTTTCTGCATACAGGTCTTTTGTCTCCCTAGGTAGGTTTATTCCTAGGTATTTTATTCTTTTTGTTGCAATGGTAAATGGGAGTGTTTCCATAATTTCTCTTTCAGATTTTTCATCATTAGTGTATAGGAATGCAAGAGATTTCTGTGCATTAATTTTGTAACCTGCAACTTTACCATATTCATTAATTAGCTCTAGCAGTTTTCTGGTGGCAGTTTTAGGATTCTCTATGTATAGTATCATGTCATCCGCAAACAGTGACAGTTTTACTTCTTCTTTTCCAATTTGTATTCCTTTTATTTCTTTTTCTTCTCTGATTGCCGTGGCTAGGACTTCCAGAACTATGTTGAATAATAGTGGTGAGAGTGGACATCCTTGTCTCGTTCCTGATCTTAGAGGAAATGCTTTCAGTTTTTCACCATTGAGAGTGATGTTTGCTGTGGGTTTGTCATATATGGCCTTTATTATGTTGAGGTAGGTTCCCTCTATGCCCACTTTCTGGAGAGTTTTTATCAGAAATGGGTGTTGAATTTTGTCAAAAGCTTTTTCTGCATCTATTGAGATGATCATATGGTTTTTATTCTTCAATTTGTTAATATGGTGTATCACATTGATTGATTTGCGTATATTGAAGAATCCTTGCATCCCTGGGATAAATCCCACTTGATCGTGGTGTATGATCCTTTTAATGTGTTGTTGGATTCTGTTTGCTAGTATTTTGTTGAGGATTTTTGCATCTATATTCATCAGTGATATTGGTCTGTAATTTTCTTTTTTTGTAGTGTCTTTGTCTGGTTTTGGTATCAGGGTGATTGTGGCCTCATAGAATGAGTTTGGGAGAGTTCCTTCCTCTGCAATTTTTTGGAAGAGTTTGAGAAGGATGGGTGTTAGCTCTTCTCTAAATGTTTGATAGAATTCACCTGTGAAGCCATCTGGTCCTGGACTTTTGTTTGTTGGAAGATTTTTAATCACAGTTTCAATTTCATTACTTGTGATTGGTCTGTTGATATTTTCTGTTTCTTCCTGATTCAGTCTTGGAAGGTTATACCTTTCTAAGAATTTGTCCATTTCTTCCAGGTTGTCCATTTTATTGGCATAAAGTTGCTTGTAGTAGTCTCTTAGGATGTTTTGTATTTCTGCGGTGTCTGTTGTAACTTCTCCTTTTTCATTTCTGATTTTATTGATTTGAGTCCTCTCCCTCTTTTTCTTGATGAGTCTGGCTAATGGCTTATCAATTTTGTTTATCTTCTCAAAGAACCAACTTTTAGTTTTATTGATCTTTGCTATTGTTTTCTTTGTTTCTATTTCATTTATTTCTGCTCTGATCTTTATGATTTCTTTCCTTCTGCTAACTTTGGGTTTTGTTTGTTCTTCTTTCTCTAGTTTCTTTAGGTGTAAAGTTAGATTGTTTACTTGAGATTTTTCTTGTTTCTTTAGGTAGGCTTGTATAGCTATAAACTTCCCTCTTAGAACCGCTTTTGCTGCATCCCATAGGTTTTGGGTCGTCGTGTTTTCATTGTCATTTGTCTCTAGGTATTTTTTTATTTCCTGTTTGATTCCTTCAGTGATCTCTTGGTTATTTAGTAACGTATTGTTTAGCCTCCATGTGTTTGTCTTTTTTACGTTTTTTTCCCTGTAATTCATTTCTAATCTCATAGCGTTGTGGTCAGAAAAGATGCTTGATATGATTTCAATTTTCTTAAATTTACTGAGGCTTGATTTGTGACCCAAGATGTGATCTATCCTGGAGAATGTTCCGTGTGCACTTGAGAAGAACGTGTAATCTGCCGTTCTTGGATGGAATGTCCTATATATATCAAT
The DNA here is from genome assembly GCF_949987535.1 of Balaenoptera acutorostrata. Classification (NCBI taxonomy): domain Eukaryota; kingdom Metazoa; phylum Chordata; class Mammalia; order Artiodactyla; family Balaenopteridae; genus Balaenoptera; species Balaenoptera acutorostrata. Next base: position 53,086,880 of record NC_080072.1, on the reverse strand, counting down.
TAAATCTATCTGGTCTATTGTGTCATTTAAAGCTTCTGTTTCCTTATTTATTTTCATTTTGGATGATCTGTCCATTGGTGTAAGTGAGGTGTTAAAGTCCCCCACTATTATTGTGTTACTGTCGATTTCCTCTTTTATAGCTGTTAGCAGTTGCCTTATGTATTGAGGTGCTCCTATGTTAGGTGCATATATATTTATAATTGTTATATCTTCTTCTTGGATTGATCCCTGGATCATTATGTAGTGTCCTTCCTTGTCTCTTGTAACATTCTTTATTTTAAAGTCTATTTTATCTGATATAAGTATAGCTACTCCAGCTTTCTTTTGATTTCCATTTGCATGGAATATCTTTTTCATCCCCTCACTTTCAGTCTGTATGTGTCCCTAGGTCTGAAGTGGGTCTCTTGTAGACAGCATATATATGGGTCTTGTTTTTGTATCCATTCAGCCAGTCTATGTCTTTTGGTTGGGGCATTTAATCCATTCACGTTTAAGGTAATTATCGATATGTATGTTCCTATGACCATTTTCTTAATTGTTTTGGGTTTGTTTTTGTAGGTCCTTTTCTTCTCTTGTGTTTCCCACTTAGAGAAGTTCCTTTAGCATTTGTTGTAGAGCTGGTTTGGTGGTGCTGAATTCTCTTAGCTTTTGCTTGTCTGTAAAGCTTTTGATTTCTCCATCAAATCTAAATGAGATCCTTGCTGGGTAGAGTAATCTTGGTTGTAGGTTCTTCCCTTTCATCACTTTAAGTATTTCATGCCACTCCCTTCTGGCTTGCAGAGTTTCTGCTGAGAAATCAGCTGTTAACCTTATGGGGGTTCCCTTGTATGTTATTTGTCGTTTTTCTCTTGCTGCTTTCAATAATTTTTCTTTGTCTTTAATTTTTGCCACTTTGATTACTATGTGTCTCGGCGTGTTTCTCCTTGGGTTTATTCTGTATGGGACTCTCTGCGCTTCCTGGACTTGGGTGGCTATTTCCTTTCCCATGTTAGGGAAGTTTTCGATTATAATCTCTTCAAATATTTTCTCTGGTCCTTTCTCTCTCTCTTCTCCTTCTGGGACCCCTATAATGCGAATGTTGTTGCGTTTAATGTTGTCCCAGAGGTCTCTTAGGCTGTCTTCATTTCTTTTTATTCTTTTTTCTTTAGTCTGTTCCGCAGCAGTGAATTCCACCATTCTGTCTTCCAGGTCACTTATCCGTTCTTCTACCTCAGTTATTCTGCTATTGATTCCTTCTAGTGTAGTTTTCATTTCAGTTATTGTATTGGTCATCTCTGTTTGTTTGTTCTTTAATTCTTCTAGGTCTTTGTTAATCATTTCTTGCATCTTCTCAATCTTTGCCTCCATTCTTATTCCGAGGTCCTGGATCATCTTCACTATCATTATTCTGAATTCTTTTTCTGGAAGGTTGCCTATCTCCACTTCATTTAGTTGTTTTTCTGGGGTTTTTTCTTGTTCCTTCATCTGGTACATAGCCCTCTGCCTTTTCATCTTCTCTGTCTTTCTGTAACTGTTGTAACTGACTTTTTTAAAAAATTTAATTTAATTTTTTTATACAGCAGATTCTTATTAGTTATCCATTTTAGATGCATCATTAATCTTATTTATCTCAAAAAATCTGCTGCCAATTAAGTTATTATAGGCCATCAATTATAGAATGAACCTGGATTTCAGAGATGGTAAAATGTGAAGAATGTGTCTTAGAATCAACTACATGTGGAAGTCCTGTGGTAAATTAAAAGGTGTTAATTGCTGTGGGGAAAATAAAGCAGGGAGGGGTATGGGGGGGCATATGGAAAGTTACTGAAGGCTTATTTGACACTATCTTAACACTGTTTTCACAGTTTTCAGATCTTCTGGTCAATCAGTGACTAAAACTCCCATTTTTCACCTCAAATCTGCATTCAGTGGTGTTTCCTGAGCATGAATAGCCCTGCTCAGTGGCTGCTGTCTCATTTAGATGTCGCCCTCTACTGGCCTAAATTGTAACTACAAGCCAAAGAAACAAGGCTGTTTGAAAAAGTATATGGAATACTGCAATAAAATTTATATCAAACATTTTAAAAACCTAGCTTGTTGTAAAACAAGCTTGAGAAAGTAAAGCTCAACAGAATCCTCTCGCCTGGTTTGGGATTCTGAAAAGGTTGGTGAGGAGACAGGCGGCCTCCCTCTCACAGCTCCTAGGCTAGTCTGCACCAGGGCCGGATCTGTGCCAAGGTCTGTTGCCCAAGGAGCAGGAGCTAAACCGCTCACTTCCAGGTCCCAGCGCCTCACAAAGAAGCCTGCACACAGTGGAAGGAAAGAATAAACAGTGACTGGGAACCCGATGCAGAACCTGCTAGGAGCCAGCACCTGCGTTCACTCACCACATACTCGCTGAGCAACTATTGTGTGTCCCGCCTTCTAAGCACAGGCTGCATCTGTGGGCAGACAAAAGTCCCTGTGCTTGTGCAGTTGACAATTTAGTGGAAGGAGGTGGAAAATAAGCACCATAAGTAACAAAATTATCACACAGTATATCAGAAGGTAGTAAGTGCAGCGGGAAATAAGACAGGGAGTTGGTCAGGGAAAGAGGGGTTGTTAGCTAGGAATTGGGAGTTGAAGAAAGACTCCAAGGTTGAGGGTGACACTGAGGAATGGGTGCAGCTTTAGGACCTGGGTTCAAATCCCACCTCTTTCCGGCTATTAACCTTGGTATTTAACTTCTTTCTTCATTTTAAACTCCTGGCTTGCAGGAACAATACCAATCAATTTGGGTGGCAGTGGTCACTACAAAGGGAACACCGGGGCTGTAGAGTCCAATCTGTTTGAATATCACCTATGCTTAGGGAGCACCGTAGAGTGAGACTGACAGGGATTCAACCCAGGCTGTGGCACTTCCTAGCTCTGTGAACCTGAGCAAGTTGCCTTACTTCTCTGTGCTTAGTTTTATCATCTGTAAAATGGGGGTTTATAGTGAGGTTTATATGAATTAACTTATATAACACACATATTAAGCACTCAATAAATGTCAGCTCTTAGTACTACTTCCTATGGTCTGAATGTGTCCCCCCAAAATTCGTATGTTGAAACCTAATCCCTGAAGTGGCGGTTATTTGGAGGTGGGGCCTTTGGGAGGTAAGTCGGTCATGACGGTCAAGCTCTTGTGAATGGGATTTGCGCCCTTTAAAAGAGGCTCCAGAGAGCTCCCTCAGCCCTTTCACCAAGGAAGAAGACACAGTGAAAAGACAGCCTTCCATAGACCAGGAAGCCAGTCCTCACCAGCAATGAATCTGCCAGCACTTTGATCTTGGACTTCCCAGCCTCCAAAACTATGAGAAATAAATTTCAATTTGTTTAAGCCACCCAGTCTAGGGAATTTTTATTACAGCAGCCCAAACAGACTTAACAGTCTGTTACCACTTAATAGATGGATGACCCTGGGCAGGTTTCTTAACCTCTTTGAGCCTTCATTTCCTCAGATGAAGAAGAGCATTATAATATCTGCCTCACAAGGTTAATACAAGGATTAAAGGTGATTTTACATACACACACTCACACACACATGCATGCATGCAGGTAGAATTGCCAGGCAGTATGCTAAATTATTCACGCATCTCGTAATCTGCACCTGAGACATGTACTATTATTATTCCCACTCAACAGACAAGGAAACAGAGGTAGAGACTGGATATGTAACTTGTTCCAGGTCACACGGCTGGTCAAGAGGTAGTGCCAAGTTTGAACACTGGTGGCCTGGCTCCAGAGCTGTGCTCCGCACCCCTGGGCTGGACCTCAGTCCCTCCAACACACCAGGGCTGCCTCGAGTGACAGCTGGCTTCAGCTGACACTGTTTTGGCCCACCTCCACCCCTCCCCACCCAACTCTCAGTCTGGTGTCCTCAGCACCATCCTCCCTTAGCTCTTCCACCCGCAGGCCCTGCAAGCCTCCACGTGTGCAGCCCTGCAGCCTGGAGACTCAGAGGTAGAGAGGCACGCCCAGCCCCATCACCTTTTAATCTTCGCGCTGAGAGAAGGGGATGATTAGTTACATCTTGCAGACAAAAACACGGAGGCTCAGAGGAGTGAGGTGATTAGGCTAGCATCACCCAGAAGGGAGGCAAGTGACTCAATCCCTGGACTGTCTGACTCCCATGCCTTTGACTCCCACCTAGGGGACGACAAAGGACCCCTCAGACCCCTGCATGTCTACTCCTGCCTGGCAGGCAGGGGCACCTCTTAAAGATGGAATTCCAGTTATGGCCCTCCTGTGACTTCCTTGTGCTCACAGTGAAGGCCAGCTCCTTGCCCAGCAGCCACACTGGCCACCTCCCCATCCCTAGCTACTCTAGGTTTCCTCCAGCCTCCCAGCCGTTGTTCCTGCTGTGCTCTCCGCCTGGAACAACTCCCTCCGTGCTCTCCCCCTACTTAACTCCTACCCACCCTTCAGGTCTTAGCTAAACACCCAACACTCTGGCCCCCGACACCAGGGCAGACCCCCAGTCTGTGTTCTCATCTCTCTATGCATTTAAAAAATATATATACATAAAAGCAATTTATTTTTGTGGTAAAATATATATAGCATAAAATTTGCCATTTTAATCATTTTTAAGTGAACAGTTCAGTATGCCCACATTAAAGTACATTCATGTCGCGATTTCCCTGGTGGTGCAGTGGTTAAGAATCCGCCTGCCAATGCAGGGCACACGGGTTCGAGCCCTGGCCCAGGAAGATCCCACATGCCACAGAGCAACTAAGCCCATGTGCCACAACTACTGAAGCCCGTGCGCCTAGAGCCCGTGCTCCGCAACTAGAAAAGCCACCACAATGAGAAGCCTGAGCACCGCAACGAAGAGTAGCCCCTGCTCGCCACAACTAGAGAAAGCCCGCGTGCAGTAACGAAGACCCAACACAGGAAAGAGAGAGAGAAAGAAAAAGAAAGAAGGAAAGAAAGAAGGAAGGAAGGAAAGAAAGAAAGAAAGAAAATTCATGTTATGGAACCATCACCACCATTCATCTCCAGAACTTTTTTTCAGCTTCCCCAACTGAAACTCTGTACCCATTAAACACCAACTCCCCATTTCTCCTTTCCCCCGCCACTGGCAACCCCATTCTCCTTTCCGTCTTTATGAATTTGGCCATTCTAGGTACCCCATATAAGTGGAATCATTCAGTATTTGTCCTTTTGTGACTGGCTTAGTTCACTTAGCATAATGTCAAAGAACTTGTAGCATGTGTCAGAATTTCCTTCCTTTTTAAGGTTGAAAAATACACTAAGTATACTCTCCGTGCACTTTTGCATCACCATTTGTCCTCACGCATGGTCTGCCTGGTTACTGTCAGTCTCTGCCACAGACTGTGAGCTCCAGGAGACAGGACCTTACCACTCATGCTCACTGCTGAACCCCACAGAGAACGCTGCCTGCTACGCAGAAGGTGCTTGTTGCGGATTTGTGCAGTGAATGAATGAATGAATACTCTGAATGTTTCCAGGGCTCTCCCTTCCACCCTTTGCTCTTGCTCTGCCCAGGTGGCTTGAACAAACCTGTCCTCAACTGTGATTGCCAGGCCCCACTTCAGCTCAGACCCACGCTTTCTATCCTGGGCCCCAGACCCACAAGTGCATCCCAGATCATGGGCTTTCCCAGACCCACGCATCTGAACCTGAACTCACCCTCTCGCCCCACCTGTTCTAGGTAGCGCTCCTCTAGTGCCTTCATCGCCCAGGCCAGAGCCCAGGCATCATCCCGGGCTTCCCCACCTTGCCCCACACAGCCAACCAGTTACCATGCCTGGCCCGACCAGTCGACTTCCTAAATGTCTGTCCCCAACTCTCCCTCCCTGCAGCCTCTGGCCTGGTCGTGACTTCTCCTCCCTTGCCTGACCTCAGTTGCCTTGGCCTCCTCTTCTGCTACCCCTCTTCCCAGCAGTCAGACAGATTTTGTAAAGCATGAGGGAGGCTACACATCACCCCTGCTCAAAGCCTCTCAGTAGTCTCCAGGGCGCTTGGTAGAGTCCAAACCCTCCTCCTGGTATCGAGGGACCCCACCACGTGAGCTCTGCTGGCTCCCTCAGTGTCACCACAGGACTGACCCTTTGTGCTCTGTGCCGGCCACATGGACCCCTGAAAGTGCCAGGCCTCTCCTTATTCGACTTTGCACATGCTGTTCCTGCTGCTGAGAAGGCAGGGTAGGAGGAAGCCAGCACCTCCTCCAGGGAAAATTCCCTGACCCCACACCTCCCTGGGGCCCCCTGATGCCTTGAGAGCCCATATACTCAACTATGTCCCCAGCAGGACTGTCAGCTCCTGTGGCAGAGGCTTATCTCTTATTCATCCCTGTGTTTCCTGCACCTGGAACAGGGCCTGGCACAAAGCAGGTGCTAACATTTAATTCCATTCAACCAATATTTTTCCAGTCAATGAATAAAGTGAAGGCGGGGGGTGGGGAACCAGAGGGGATTCACAGATCCAAGCTCAGACTCAGGGCTGCCAAGGGAGGTGGAAGGACGGTAGGAGGAGGGAGCATCTGCCCTGGGGTGCCCCGGTCACACCAGCATTAAGGCCCCTCCCACATTCTCTCCTGCCCTGGAGGGGGCTTCCTCCCATGGAGGAATGGGATGCCCCAGGGTCATTCCTCTCTAACTTCAGTCCCCTGTCCACAAAATGGGTTTGTTCCCACATGTCTGACAGCCACCTAGACTCAGAATGGTTGCTCTCAGGGACCCAGGCCAGGCCAGCCTCAAGCCTCACCTGCATCAGGGTGCGCAGTGACTCCACATACGACTGCTCTGTGTCCAGCAGGGTCATGGTCACATGCTTCCGCATGTCCTGGGGGGACAGAAGGCAGAGGATGAGCAGTGCCTTGTTCTTCTCACACCCACCACCTGCAGTCACACGGGCCCAGAGAGCCCATCCACGCCCTCTCCCCGGTCTTCAAGGCCTGTCCTCCCCGCAAAGCACCCTGGACCCCAACTCTGCAGGTCTGTGCTCACGTGCTCCCCCTGCAGGGAGTGCCTCCTCCTGCAACTCAAATGCCTGCCTCCCCGGACTGTGCCCCTCAACCCTTGCCCCTCTACTCCCATTCCCAAGGCTACTGACAGATCTGGAGATCTCCTGTTTACTTCTTGGCTCCCCTGTTGGGCTCCTGAAAAGGACTCAAAAAAAATCAATAACTTCTCACATTTGTGAAAGTCAATGCCTCCAGGCCACCCCCCACTCCAGCTGCCAACTCTGAAAACCCCACCTTCAGGCTCAGCACTGTGGGGTCAGTCCCTACCTTGGGCTTCACACCATTCCAGAAAGTCAAAAATGTCACCTCCTGCTACATATGAAGAAAAGGTGGACCAGAGAGGTAAAGTCAGTGCTGAATGTCATGCAGCAAGGTAGGGGCAGGGCTCAGCCACTCTCAGACAAGTCTGGATCCCAGTTCACTCAGTAAAAGAGGCTAACTGAGCCTTACTCCACACCAGGCACTATTCTAAGCATTGTGCATTATTTTATCCTTCTGACCACTCTGTGAGGTATATGTGATTATTCTTCCCATTTTAAGGATGAGGAAAAGGAGATCTAGGCACCAACACCTCCATCCTGAGGCTCTGAAGATCTGCATTATGGAGTCCCTAAGGGGTCACCCAGACTCTGCACCCACACACCCAGGGACAAGGTGCATATCCCTGACAGGGCAGCCCGTATTCTGTGGGAAGGTTTTGCTGGAAGTCAGTCTAAGGATGCCCTCTCTGTGTTCCACCCCCTGGGACTCAGCTTACCTACTGCCCCTTGCCACCAGTTTCTAAGCCTCTGGCCCACTCCTCCTCCAGGAAGCCTTCCCAGGTGGCGCACCTCCAACAGATTCCCTTCCCAGGCAAGGACTCTACTCTAGGTCTCCTCCAAGCCCTGGAGTGGTCCTGAGCAAGGTCCCTAACTCCCCAGGGCCCAGATCTCTGGGGCTTATTCTTCCCTCTCCACTCTCCCTCCCAGTCCTCAGCTTGGCCTCAGCTGGAGTCTGGGCTCCAGCCATCAAGGCCTGCTAGTCTGCGTGGATGCTCTTTGCATGTGGCAATGCCATGGTGGGTTGTCCATGTCTGTGGCATCCTTCTAGTCCCCACCCTTGGGAGCCCCTCAGGGTAGGGACTCAACCAGTGGAGCTGCCCTGGTCACTACTGTGCCCAGGGTCTATGTCTGCTGAGTGTGCCCAAGTGCCAGGCCGGTCCAGCCTACCTGATCCAGCCACTGCTCATCCCTCTGCTCGTGGACACCTTAGGTCCCCCCCTCCCTCTGACCCGGGGACTCAGGGGTCATGCCTGTCCCCAAGCCTGTACTACAATGAGGCATACTTAGAAAAGTGGTCTCCTCTGCTAGGAACTCAGGGGTGGGGGTGTGAATGACACCCCCTTGGGGGAGCGGAAGAGGCTGCCTTGCCCTACCCCCCAGCCCTGTGCTCCGATGGGTGAGAAGGCACTGAACCCTGCCTCAGAGCCCCAGCTACAGCCAGACCATCTATCCTCAGTGCTTCTGAGGCCTTTAAAAAACTGGGGCAGCTTCCAGTA